>NC_046349.1:3113851-3433090 GCF_000738735.6 Corvus cornix cornix | reverse complement strand
ACACAAAGTGAGAAGAGCCCATCAGTACAAGCTGGTGTTCACTCAGGGCTCCTTTGCAAATGGAGCTCCAACACTGGGCCGTGGCCATTTGTGCAGGCACCAAAATGCATTTTTGCCCAGCACACAGAGCTCTACCTTCTATCAGGCTCCCACTGAACCAACAGGCAGAAACATGTGCCCAACACAAGTTCTGCTAGCAAACATGGAAGCTCAGTGATTGCAGGCTGACAGATAACCCACACAAGGACTCCGGCTGCTGCGGTGATGCGCTGGAAGTCATTGGGGTTATAATAAAGCCGGTACAATAACGGCAAAATTGCACTTTAAATTTCCAACGAGAGCCTGCTGCTGCCTGCTCTGGACAGCCAGCCCTCCACGCTCAGCGTGCTGGGCACCAGACAATGCAGCAGCCAGAGCCTGTCCCTCCGAGAGGCCCCGAGCAGCAGATGGAGCAATTAGCTCCCTGCCCCACAATATTGCCGGGTTCTGAACCCGGGGTGCCAGGGAAGATAATTGCTTTCCCGGCTCTCCTGGAATGTGCTGCATTGTTTGCTGACAAACTCTCCCTCTCAAAACATACACCACAAAGCCCAGGGCAGGGAAGCATTTGTGTGCCTCTGTAAATGTAGCTGAACACAAAAATTCATCACCAGTGCTACATCCAGCATGTTTGAGGTGAGTCCTGAGCCATTCTGGCCAATACAAAACACAGCTGTGTTAGATATTCCAAGGTGTTATCTTTTTGTGTGCTAAAAAAGAGCCCTAAGAGATGTTTCTACCTCATTTTCACCAAAATTTTGGGTCATTATATAATGTTCCTGGAGTAAAACACTTGCTAGGTCTTAGTCTCTCAGTGGCCGTATTTCAGCAGAAGGCAATTTAATTTGTATTTGGCTTTGTGGAATGTAGATCAAATCTTGGCTATAAAATGATAATTAAGCATTTGGAATTAATTGGTATTATGGCCTTGACATTTAAACTTGTCAGTTCTCTATTAAAGACTGTTATAGCTGCTTCAACCTCTCTTTCCCTATTTATCTCATCTCTACCACATGTTTTTTTCCAAAATTAAAGTAAAACATTTACAAACACTTCACAGCCTACGCATTCCCTCGGATATCACTGCACACAGCTTGCTGCAGCACTGAATGTACTCTGGTTTAAGATCATTTTGTGCTAGGAACAACTGATTTTAGAACACCAGGCCATTCCCACTGAATCCAGCCCTCTCAAAATAAACCTTTAGGCATTGCAAGTGCAGGTTAAAAAGTTAGGGAGTGCTTGAGGCAGTTTCAGGGATAAGTTATCCCAATCCCATGTAATTCCCAATGAACAGACTGCACTAGGACTGATTCGTTTCTCTCAAAGGAGAACTCAGGAGCCTGCAAATATCTCCTGATGAGAGCACCTCTAACTGGTGTTGCTGCTGTCTCCATTCCTCAGCCAGGCTGCTCCTCTCAGCACAGCCTGTTAGTACAGAATGGTGTTTCCCCCCGCCTGCTTTAACAAGCCAGGGATGGTGAGGCACAACAGGGACAGAGTTTATTTCCCCAGACATTTTATAGTGGATAATCTCAATCTGCTGCTTTGCAGCACCGTAGTGAGCAGAGAATCCCAAAATGGTTTGGGTTTGAAGGGTCCTTAAGAATCATCTTATTCCACTCCCTGCGATGGGCAGGGACACCTTCCACTAGACCAGGCTGCTCCAAACCTCATCCAAGCTGGCCTTCGACACTGCCAGGGATCCAGGAGCAGCCACAGCTTCTCTGGGCACCCTGTGCCAGGGCCTCCCCACCCTCACAGGGAAGAATTTCTAATATCTAATCTAAATCTCCCCTCTGTCAATTTGAAGCCATTCCTCCTTGTCCTGTCACTATCTGCCCACGTAAAACTGGCTCTCCATCTTTTTATAAGCTCCCTTTAGGCACTAGAAGTGGCTCCAAGGTGTCCTCAGATCCTTCTCCAGGCAGAACAACCCAACTCTCTCTGCCTTTCTAGGAAAGGTGCATTACCTATAATATAGTCTATGATTTGAAATTATTTATGTGAAGCTCCAGAATTTACTAAAAGCCATCCTTGCAGATTTTCACCTCAAACTTCAGTGGGTCTAATCTTATGAACCCGACTCAAACAGAGCTCCATGGGCTTGGACAGAACCCTGTTCATGCCAAGTTTCTGCTCATGCAAATCCACTGAAGGAGTGAGACACAGAGAAACAATACTTTTCATGAAATAACCTGTTTTCCATATACCACGCTGCATCTGTTGCTATTTCTCCCTAATGAAACTGTTCCCTCATACTCCTCCTCATCTGTCCTTTCATCCCAGCGTCTGTTCAACGTTCACTCCCTCCTGAAGAACCAATATTTTCACTTTTCCAGAACTGAGTCTCTGTTGAGTCTCTGGCAGTTTGGTCACTTGAATGTTGTCATGGTTTTTTAATGGAGCAGGATACACCACAGGAGAAAAGGAAGTCAAAACCAGCAGCTCCCAGATCTGCAATGCCTAAAACCACGCACACACCATTTCTACCAGTCCGAACTGTCTCCAGAGAAACAGCTCTGTCGGGCCTATGGGCTGTCAAAAACATCATCTTCTGCAGGATCTGCACAGCTACACGCAGAAAATAGGGCATTATTTATAGTAAGTGGCAAACCATTACTAATTCATTTACATTGACTGTAAAAACAAAACAAGTGTTGACATTCAGAGGACCGAGCAGCTTGGTTCTGGGGCGGTTTGGCATGAAGCACCCTGGAAATCTTTGACAATTTTACACACTGTGAGAATGGTTTTCTAGGATGTGTATAGCATCAGTGGCAGAGAGATGTGCTGGTACTATTGCTTTACTGCTTTTTCAGACTCTCCTTTGTTGCAGGTCCCGTGCCTAAAGAAGTGAAACTTGTTGCAATTCTTCCCTGTAAAAGAGAGAACAACCAACAGCATTTTGAGAGTCAGCCAAAATCCTACTCAGCACTGTGTGTCTTCTGCTTCAGAACTGCAGCATCCAGTTTTCCCTGTCAAGTCATAAAGGTGTTTATCTGGAAGAATAACATGGTTATTTATGGGGTTCCTCCATAGTACCACCTTCTCCTACAGAATTCCTGGCAAGGAAAGTGGAGGGTGGAAAATGCACCATTCCAAGGTGCTGGTCAGGCAGCCCCAGGGAGGGGAAGGCACAGGACACTCATGTGCACAGTGTCTCCAGTACCTCAATCCATGTGGTCCCAAGGCTTTCCACGGCTCTACTCTGCCCAAAACCTTCTCCAGCCAGCACAATCCCTGACTCAAGTTGCTGCAACCCACCAGGAGTTTGAGAAGATCCTGATGACAAGTTCATAGATCCTTTTTCAAAGTTTTGTAGAATTTCACTGCAGAGGTACTGCAGGGAGATTTGCATCACTTCCCCTTCCAGCTGGTCACTAAGACTTTTCTTTTATTTTTCCCTTTTTTTTTTTCTGTCCTTTTGTTTTCTTTGGGGTTTTGGTCTTCTGGTTCCTCCCTTCCCTCAATAATTTTCACTGCCATCAGCAACAGATTACACTAAATCTTCCTGCATGTAAACCTGGCCTGACGTCCTCTGTGCAACAATATTACTGGAATTAGGAAGGGAACAAATGCCAAAAGAGTGCCCATTGGAAGAACACTGCGAGTGCTGAATACACCCAGCTCTCTGGAAACGGCAGCTGCTAAACCAAAGACAACAGGATGGCAAAGTGCTGCAGCAAATTCTGAGCTCGTTTTCCCTGCTCTCAGCAGTCGCTGCTCATTTGAAACACTCCCTCAAGTCCAGGAGCTGAAATTTCCTCAAAATTGATGAATGCTCTCAATTATAACAACACGCTGGTGCCTCCTGCACGCCTGGTCTGTGATGATGACTGGCCTCTGCAGGACTGCTCAGGGTCAGTGGGCTACTGCTCACCTAAATATTAATCATGATGATTTCAGGTACGAAATAAAAGCTTGAGGAATCCTGGTCTAGGTGCTGTGTACTTGCCTGCTCAGCAAAACTGGTATTAGCCCACTAGAGATTTTTCTTTTCTAATGGCAACATTAGCAAATTCTGTGAGGTGACTGAAAAACCGAGTGGTTGGGGATATTTTCCCCCTGTTATTTTTCACATCACTCTGCAGAACTTTAAGTACCTGATAAAACTTCACCAATAGTCTCTGAGGCTAGGCTGTACTTTAACCATTGATTCCTATGGATGTTTCCTGCAATGGATACAAACCCATGTCTTGTATTTTTTTTGTGGCAGGGATTCCTTTCTTTTATTGTAATCTTTTATTAGCTTTCATTCTCAGTTGTCCACTTTGATTTAAGGTACATCTTTCCTCCCCACTGACGAGGCAGCATGAAGCAAGTATATCAAAGCTAAAGAGTTATTTACTTGAAAAATGCCAGCTTTGAAGATCTCTTCTTTTCCCCTTAAATGGAATCTTTCAAAGTCCAGTGTATGCAGCTCCCCATTGAGTAAAAGGACTGCACTCCTCATTCAGCTGCTCCTCAGCTGTGTGTGATCCATCTGGGAGCTCAGGCAGTTCACAAAGGCTGCATAATAGAGTTAACACAAAATGTCATTCCCTCCGAGTTAAAATTGCACAGGGAAGGTTCATGAAGAACAGCACAGAGAAAAATATTTGCATGAATATCTCTGGAGCAGTTCTTCCTGCAGAATGTCCCTCCTCATTCCCAAGACTTCTGGGAGAACAGCTGGCTTTGCTCTGGCTGCAGTGGGAACAACAATGCCCTAACAGGATGACCACGAAGTCCCTTTTTTTATCCCATTTCTCCTCATCCCCTGACTGAGAATCCTTGATTTATTCTGCAGCTCTTTCCCTCATCACTCCCCTTTCAACACACACCAACAGCTGATATTGCAACATTAAAAACCAAGGATGAAGGAACTCAGACTCCTGGACGGAAGCATGAGGTTTTTGAGTAAGAGGAACAGCAAATTAAAGATTCCTGTTGAACAAGAAGATAATAACCTATTATATACCCTACAAAAGGCCATGGCAAGTGAGTAAAATCAGTCACTGAATAATTCAGGTTGGAGGAGACATTTCCAAGTCATCTGATTCAACTCCCTAGCAAAAGCACAGCTAACTTCAAAGTTACATTCAATTCTGAAATTCAAACGGATCCATTTTTTCTCCAGTCCTCTCAACTACACATCTCCAAAATTATGAGGCTCCATCCTCTTTTTCACAACCATCACCCTCCTCACTTCCCTCAGGACCTCACGTCCCATCATCTCATGGTCACAGCAGCCAAAGCTGCCACCAGCCTCCAGAGTCCACACTGCTCAGGAGCAGCAGCTCCAACTGAGAATCTCTTTTTTGGCTCACTCAGCACCTGCAATCTGGAATGAATCTTGCTGCACTCCAAAACCTCTCGGATTGTTTGGATCCTGCCACGCTGCCCTACCAGCAGTGGTGACTAACTTCCTGCATGGAAACAACTTTTCCAAGAAGCTCCAGTAACCCACAGGCCTCCAGGAGACCCCAAAACCATCCTTCACACGTGCCAGTCCACAGCCCAGTGTTATCGCATGACCTGGAACCAGCTAGAGGCAGACCTTCCTCCCCACTGGTGCTATGCCAGCACAGAAATGTAACATACACTGTTTTCTTTCACAGGCATGGAGGGGAGGAGGGGCAAAGATGGCCTTTTTGTTTTACTCCCCAAGAAACCAAGAGAATCCGACTTGAACATATGGTGCTCATGATTTTGGAGAGGGGGAATCTCTCAACACCCTCCTCATTCCTTGATGTCAGTGAGATTGCCAGATTCTCCCTGTTCCCATTCACACCAGTTGTATTTTTTAGTTAACTTTTTTTTTTTTTTTTTAGACCTGAAATTGCCTGTATGAAGTTTTGACAGGCTTGACAGCATCATGTGTCTTCCAAAGCTTTCCACCACAAGCAAGAAAAAATAACAAAAAATGGAAAAGGAGTATTATTTTGTGACTCACTAAGGAGCAATTTGTATGCAACTCTGCACAGTGGTTTGGCCAACTCATCAAACTTTCATGCCAAAACAAAACTCTCAGGACTCTGACCTTCCGCTCTGCAAAATGTAGGGAGGGTTCTTGACTCACTTTTTGACAGCCCTCCCTTAGAAATTGAAAGAACTGCCTTGCAAATAGAATTCAATTCTGGAGGATGATAAAATGCCACGGGAATTAAGAGAAGTTTCATTTTTTGTTTAAAATCTAATATGGGTCTTGCTTGGAGCAGAGAGGTTTGCTGTCTCCTGTGCTGCTCCATTCACCACACAGAGGGCAGCTTGCAGCTGAACACTTTGTCCTCTTTGGAAGAAAAAGCAAACTCATGGAATTAATCCTGGAATCCTGGAAGTGATTTTTACGTGGACAGGTTTTCCATGCTCCCTGACCAGCAGGGTGATTTAGAATGTTCAGAATCAGCACAGATCTCAGAAATGCAAAAGGGCCTGGTCAAACCTGTGACCAATACATGTCCATTGACTCCGTGATACTGCACTGAAGGGAAGTCATGGAACAGTTTGGGCTGGAAGGGATCCTTGGGCAGGGACACCCAGGTTGCTCCAAGCCCCGTCCAGCCTGGCCTTGGACACTTCCAGGGATCCAGGGGCAGCCACAGCTGCTCTGGGCACCCTGTGCCAGGGCCTCCCCACCCTCACAGGGAAGAATTTCTTTTCTATATTTAACTTAGATTTCCCCTCTGTCAGTTTGAAATCAAGGTACATCTGTTAATTATCAAGTCCTGGAAATGCAAATTGATCTTGCCAGGTGATTGAAAGAATTAGGAAGACAGAGATATAAGAAGCCTCTCCAGGAAATATGTAGATTAACTGATACTAAACAGAGAATCAGGCACCTCATCGAGAACTCAAAGCATCGTTCCTCTTATGCCCTTTCACTTTAACTTCTGTCTTTAACAATACACTCAATAATTAACAATCTATCACTAAAAAACTCACATAAGCACACACTGCGTATTCCAAGTGCCTAATTCTGCTTTCCCATAAGGCCCAATAAGACTTTCGTACACTGGGCCAGAATATATCCAATGTTTACTCCAAAACATTTAATCCAAATTTTCAGCCAAGGTTGACTGTCCAGGTAAGGTCACCTTCTCACCATAGCACAAGAGCTATGGTGAGAACAACAAACAAAAGGCAGAGGGTGAAATGGGAATTGACTGACAGGATTTTCAGGTTCATGCTGCCTGGCATAACAGCAGTGGTGTTGTCTCATGACTGCTTCCTGATCCACACAAAGCACAGCAGATCCATCCCCCTCCAAAACCAGCAAAGGCATCATCCCAGCTGCTGGCACAACTTTACCCCCTAGCCATCTGAGCTGAGAAGAAACTTTCCATGCATAGAAATACAAGCTCTCAGCCCTCCCTGATGTGAGGATTCTGAATAATAATAACTGAAACCCTTTTTTTCTCTGAAGAAAATAAAAAGTCATTAATAGCTAGTGAGTCCTTGCAGATATCTATCCTAAATTAATTATTACCTTAACATTCTGTTAAAGTGTTTATACTCCTCAGTGCTGAAGTAACCATCAGGCAAAGGAGTCTGCAAGTCCCACAAATCTTCCCTGACTCGATGTGTTTAATAACAGTACCTCACTCCAATAAATAACACACAATAATGACTACACTAATATCATAATTAGTTTCTTGCTACCCATCTATCTGCCACTACATAAATATAGAAGGGAGATCTACGCATTTTTTTTACAATTGCCATTTCTCTTCTTCTATTTAGAAACAAATGTAATTACTTCAGCTAGAGAAGACAGAATTACTTCTGCAGCAGAGTCAAAACATGCATCAACACTCATTCTCTGTAATTATTTCACAAGCAGCTCTGCCTGGCATCTTTCTCAAATGAAAGGACTTCTCAGAAGGCCTTTGGCTACTTAATGAGTAGCTCACAATTATGGGCACAATCAAAGAAAAAAAATAAGGAAAAAAGAAGAGGTTCTCACCCTTCATTTAACCCTTTTCTTTAGTGTCTGCCTTTAAACACAAAAGAATGCCAGAGAACAGCATCAATCTCCTCGCACCCTCGTGTGTCTCCCAGGAGAGCAAAGTGTCATGGCTGGGACATAAATAAACACTCTCTGTGTCCATGTTTCGCTCCCCAGTAATTCTATCAGAGCACCTTGGCAAGAGTGTTGTGATTAACTTTAAATCTTTGAAATTATCATTTATGAGGGCTATTACCTAGACAAAAAAGCCACACACAGCTCCCACATCCCAGGTGATTTAACACAGCACCAGGAGCTCACAATTAACCTGGTTGTGGAGTTAAACACAATTAGTAAAATCAGGTGTGGTCTGGAGCCAGCATTAAGGAGAGATGAGAGTAAAACACTGCAGCAGTCGAAGTCAGGGATGGGAGCAGGACAGCTGGCAGCAGAGGCCAGAAGAAAAGCCCCAGAGATGCTTCTGCTTGGATCAGCTGGAGCTTTGCCTCTCCTGTACTCCAAGGAACAGCAGAAGCTGAGGATCAGAGGAACAAAAAAGACACACGGAGGAGACAAGCTGTTCTTGACAGCCAGATTTCTCTCTTCTCTCATCAGACTTAAGCCAAAATAAAATGTGACATGAGCATGACAAAAGGTTATTCCCCTTCCACAAGCTTCCTAAAGAAAGGAAGCACAGGAAGTCCACACTCCCACACAAATTCATCACCCTCTGTCACCCAAAGCCTGACAACTCTCTTTTTATGAATTAAAAAGAGAGCGATTTTAAATTCAAATAAGGTGGCACAGTTATTAAGTTATTATTATCCTCTTCTGCACTTCTAGGACAAACTTTGAGTCCCCTCACTTCCCAAGCAGATGCTTTTAATGCATAGAGGAGTAAATAGGACACTCAGCTCCTCACACCACTCACTTGAGTGATGCTAGAGTGACCAATGCCACAGAAAGAACATATTAAAGAACCACAGAATGAGAACAACCTGTAGACAAGTGACAAGAAAGGAGCTGAGCAGAGCTAAACCCTCATAAGTAAAGAGCAAAGAAGTAACTTCAGGTTTAAGTAGTTTTAAACTCAGTTCATAGCAAGATTAGCATCAATTTTGTGGGGAGGGAAAAATTAATCTTCTAAAGATAAATCTGGAGAAGCACGGATGGCTTGTAAAATGGTGTCAAACAGTTTGCCATAAATTTACGGGATATTCAGTGCAGTAAGATCTCCAACCCAGATACCTAAGCAGAACAGAAATTTGGGTGTTTCAAGAACGGAAGATGAATTTTAATGACTGAAGAGAAAATTGAGATGGGAAATTGCCTTTCAAATCTTCTTCCACAGCAGTTAATGCTTCAAACTGCCACCTACTACACGAGACGAAACCTCATTTTGTCTCATCTTGGGATGGCAGAACCAGTAACTGAGAATCCATGTGAGAACCTGCACTGCATTAGCAATGTGATAGTTACTGCTTGGCCCAGGAGCCACACTGAAATCCACATTTCCCACAGGTTTTATTTATGTCTCTATTTTTAAAAGCTAGGCCAGGTTACTTAACTTCCCTGAAACAACTTTCCCTATCCTGTGCAGGGATAGGGAGAAAGCTGCTCTGTTTTCTAATTAGGCTTTGGTGTCTGGTCAGTATTTAGTGTGAATAAATAGTGCAAGGTGCTGACCCTGCAAAGAGTTACAGGCAAACAGCCAGAAAAAGAACTGAGTTCAATGAAACACAATGCAAAGGGGTAAAGATCCTCCAAGCAGCCTCTGAGCCAGAAAAGCTTGATCAATAAATAGAAGCAAAAGGGCAATAAAAGCATCACTGCCTGATTCTGGGACTGGAAGATTGGGAAAGTCACTTGAGAGCATCTTTGTTTTTGCAGAGACACTCCCCTGTCCCCTCCTGCCTTTCCAGCTGCTCCTCGTGTCACCGAGTCCTTCTGGAAGGAACCTCCTTAGAGAACATTGAGACTGAGCACTGACCCCGCTGAGGTGCCTGGCTCTGGATCAGCATCCAGCTGGGTCTGCTCTGCTCTGTGACCCACATGGCCATCAGCCACCTGCCAGGACCCTCCCTCACCTGCCATGGCCATCAGCCACCTGCCATGGCCATCAGCCACCTGCCATGGCCATCAGCCACTTGCCATGGCCCTCCCTCACCTGCCAGGACCCTCCCTCACCTGCCATGGCCATCAGTCACCTGCCATGGCCATCAGCCACTTGCCATGGCCATCAGCCACTTGCCATGGCCCTCCCTCACCTGCCAGGACCCTCCCTCACCTGCCAGGGTGACCCAGAAATTGCTGATTAACACAGCCACGGCTGCTGCACCTCCTCACCGGGGTGTTACAGTGACAAACCAGTCCCCTAAGGAAGATTTGCTAAACTGAAATGCAATATATCACTGAGTGCCTGCAGTCCCCAGCAGTGACAAATGTGTCCCAGAGTGCAGAGCGTTACTTATGTCAACACCAGAGCCAACATGTTCTGCTTCCCCTCTCCATTTCCCAATGTGCCATAATATTTACTGCTACAATATCTTCCCCCATCAACCCTTTAACTATCTCCTATGGAGTCTAATTAAAATGAAGTATTGTAACACACAATCAACGCTTGCACAGTATTGATGGAGACTTGCAGATGGTATTAGGAAGAAAATAGCTCCTCAGCACTGATTAACATTGAAAGCTTAACAAAGTTAAGTTATTTTCCACGTTGTATGTTAAGCTGAACATTTTGACAGTAGGAAAGTTGCACTGCTTCTTCTACACTTTAATTACATCAGTAGCACTTCACACTTGAACACCAGTGCTTAGAATTAGGCAATAATTAGGTGATTCCTCCTCTTTCATCTGCTACTTCAGCCTCAGCCACACTGAACACAGTAACCATCTTCACACTTCTTCTTCAGTTTTAGATGGCAATTTCAGTGTATAAATAAATAAATATTTACACCATGTCTATATGAATTTGACTGATTCTCTGACGAAGCAGGAGTTAGAAATGCCACTGAAGTGAACTGCAATATCTGGGGGTTGCATCCTCTCCTCCAGATTTTAATGCAATGACAAAACAATGATCTTAAAACGCCTCTTTGTGTGTTTAGAATCACAGAATCACAAAATGGTTTGGGTTGGAAGGCACCTTAAAGACCACCTCATTCCAATACCCTGCCACGGGCAGGGACACCTTCCACTATCCCAGGTTGCTCCAATCCCTGTCCAACCTGGCCTTGAACAGTTCCAGGCAAGAATTTCTTCCTAGCATCTAATCTAAGCCTGGCCTCTTTCAGTTTAAAACCATTCCCCCCTTGTCCTGTCACTCTCTGTCCATATAAGAATGTCCAGCTTTCCACCCATGAGAATCCCTAAGTGCTTCTCCACAGGGCCTCTCCCAATGACTCCTTCTCCCTGTTTGTGCTCATATCAATTTATTGGATCAGGGCCTACGAGCTGTGACACAGGTCAGGCTGCCAGAGCACAAACACAGTTTGTGCTGTGGCAAATTCTTTAGGGAGATAAGTACAGACACACAAACAGAACAAGCACCAGTTTCTCTCTCCAAGGTTCTGCAGAGACAAAAAGTCTCCAACTTACATTATTATAAAAAATACATTATATGGGATAAAATAATGAAACCTTCCCCAAAGCCACTTCTAAGCAAATGACCTGACTTAGTTATATAATTGAGATGCATTTTACTCAGAGGTTACTTCTCTCTCCCTACAAACAACTTTTCAAATATACAAGGCGATTCAGGTGGTTTTCCCCCCAGTTAAGAAATTGTGTCTAAGGAATGATATAATGGCTGAGTTATTATTTGAAAATGGCTTGTCTAACACACCATGCAAGTTTCTAAAAACATTAATTACAACCCAAAAGTCTTATCCAGACAACACAATTTATAGGACAAAAAAAATCCTATTCCACAGTGCCTCATCCTCCTAGGACAATTCCTAGAATCTGAAGGCAGCAGGATTCACAACCCCCTTCACACACCAGTCCAAAGCAAACAGGCACTCGACAGCCGAAAGCTGGGAGAGCACTTAAAGGAAACAAAGATCTGAGCCTGTGCTTTGAGGGAGGAGAAGCTGAGCTCCTACTCCCACAGGACGGAGCATCAGCTCAGCTCTGAAATTCAAATACTTCTTTTCCACCAGATGAGAGATAACAAAATTTAAAGACAATAAAGGAAACAGAAGTGAGAGATGATAATGTAGAAGTTGAACAGCACTCAACCCAGCTCTGCTATATCCACAGTGCTCTTGATAGCATTCCCAACATCCACTGCTGCTCCCTTCTAAATTGAACTGTGAGTGTTAAAACACCCAAAACCACACCATACACAAAAAACCTGGTACAATCCAATGTAAAGGCTGCCAAGAAGCAGCGCCTGCTGAAAGTCCTGTCAAACCTCCCCTCATGGATGCCTCAGCATGTAGGACATGTTAAGCTCTGCACATCACACAGACTGGCACAGATCCTGAGGCTCCCACGCTTCTCTTCCAGCAGACAACACAGAGCAGGGCTCCCTAGATAGTCTAGAGCAGTATTTTAGTGTAAGCAAAGCTAAAATTATAGCAAGCTGTATAATTTGGTGGGTACCTCTGAAAGAAACCCAGAAAGCTCAGAGGAATTGTTTGAGCTAAGTGTGATCAGAAGAAGCCACAGTGCTGCTTATTTCCTGCGGCAGTAAAGGCATTCCTGGTGCTCCATGGGGATCTCTGGGTGAGGCAACAGAGCTTCTTCCAGCTCCCCTGCAGCACAGCAAAGAGAGTAAATGTGGGCAGTGAGGGCAGCTTCTTTCTCAGCAGCTTTCTGAGGCTGGAGAAAGCACTTCCAGCCAGGTTTGCAGCCAAGCTCAAAGCTCTGGCTCCACATTCCACTCTCTGTTGACTCTCTTGGAGCTCGACATGAGGGAGAACAGGGAACAGATCCCACAGAGTTGTTTTAGCAACCTGCCCCTACCCTGATGCCCAAAGTAGACATGGAGGCACCACACAACGAAAATAAACTCCCATTTTCCTGTGCCAGAGTATCACAGGGAAAGCTGCCAGCTTTTCCACTCCAGAAAGGTTTCCCATCCTGAGGAGGAGCGATATAGCAGACAGGAGAACACAGACAGCAGCCTGGAAGCAGGGGGTCAGTGCCTGCAGTTTTGCATGGAGAATGAAGGAGGGATTTGTGCCTGACACTCATGAAAGGAAAAGCAAAAGGAAGGTTTAAAAACATGAAAAAACCCAGACCACATTTAATGAGAGTCCATGAATACAGAGTGGGGAAAGAGAGGGTTGGCTTCTGACTCAGGTTTTTGAGTTCTTTGGACCAACAGCAGTGTAACTCTCATAAACATCACAAAAGCAAAGCAGGAAGGAGTTTTAAGGATAGACCTCTCAACACAGTCTGGGAATCACTCAGCTTTGCTGCCCAGAATGTGACCACGTCACTGTCGTTTCCGTGCTCTGAATACACAAGAAGGAAACCTGCAGTGGTGTGAAGGGGCCCAGGGCATCTCCCGGTGTCCTTGTGCTCTCAGGAGGGAACAGATGGAGTGCTGCAGGCTACGAGTTGCTACTGCAGCCCAGCTCCTTTAAGGAAGACAAATTTGAAGGAAATGCTGAAGGTGATATACCATTAGTACCCTGGTCCTTAACCCTGGGGACAACCCGAGGTAGGATTTGTTTCATAAAGTCTTAAAGGCATTTGAGTTTAAAAGCATTTCTATCTGTCAACACATTCAAGTACATGATCAGAGGCAATAGCATTCCGTGACTCCTGTGCAAATCTCTGCACAGTGTGCAAGGGTTTGTCCTCCTGTGCTGAATACAAGGGATTTCTGCATGATATTTGTAAGCCTGTAACTCAGGCAGCAATTTAATTCCATCCTGCTTTTCTCACCTAACCTCTGGAAGATAACTTCTTTTTTAGAGTTATTTACCTGTAGTGGGGAATACACGGTCACACAAACACATCCGTCTGGGTAGGAACATCAGGGAGGAACTGTTAAGATTTGCTGACAGCTGAAAAGATCTGAGCAATCCAAGTGGAAAGGGTTGAATGGAGAAAAATGATTGTGCCAGGGGGGGTGGTAAACACAGGATGGGTGCTGCAGTGAGGGAAATACACCCCTAAAGGAGGAAAATTTGTTTCACAGGGACCAAAGGTTATAGAACTGAGTCACAGAATCCCAGAATGGCTTAGGTTGGGAGGGACCTTAACATTCATCTCATTCCAACGCCCTACCATGGGCGGGGACATCTTCTCCACAGAAACTCTGAATTATTTGCAAGGTCCTTTTCCCAAGTGTTTGGACAATGCTCTCAGACTGGAATTCACACTGGAATTTTTGGGTCTTTTTGGTGGCTGCCCCATCCCTAGGAGTGCCCAAGGCCAGGCTGGATGGGGCTTGGAGCAACCTGGGCAAGTGGAAGGTGTCCCTGCCCATGGCAGGGGTGGAACCAGATGAGCTTTAAGGTCCCTTCCAACCCAAACCATTCTGTGATAAATACAGCAAAGAGTGGACGTTTCAGAGCTCTGTGTTGCAAATAAGAGGAGGTGGCCACAGGACCTGATTGCTACTGGAATATTGTGGTTTAAGAACTGACATATGAACACGTTTCTTCATTGCTCAAAATTAAGGTGATGCAGTGCAAATATTTTAGCCCAAATTGCTCTAATCAAAAAAGAAAAAAAAAATCCCACAAAAACCAGACCTCTTTCCCTGAACAAGAAAAACAACAGCACTAAAGCAATTTAGAACAGAAAACACACGCCCCAGCAAACAGCACTGCTTGAAAAGAATTTTGAGAGTTTTTGTTATAGAATAAAAATATCCCACCAGTTCTTTTTTTTTTTTTTATGTTCTGACATTGTACCTTTAATGATGTTACCTTTGCTTAACACACCTGGAGCACAGACAATGCTCTGCCTTCCCCTCTCTCGATAACCAGCACTTGTTTTTAAACACCTCAGGGTTTCACTGCCAAGGGACACCCCTGTGACAGACAAAAGGCCAGAATGACAAGCAGATAATGATTGTGCCTTCAGCACACAGGTACATTCCTACAGCCTAAAGAGGACTTTAACAAGGTAAAGTCACTTCTAGCACAGGCCACCACGGGCAGGTTTGGAGATTATTTCTTATTATAAGCAAGAGCATCTTTTACACTGGGACAGGCAGGGACAAATAGGGACAGACAAACTATTGCTCGTATAAATTAATTAACCAAGTCTGAAACCCCAGGAGTGCTGACACCAACCTGGGAGCCTCAGTCCCATGGGTGCCAGTGGAAAATTCTATATAAATGCCTGATGGGTTGCAGCGTAACACACCAATAATCATATGAAGCACCTGTTTGCACAGAGTCTGCTTCCAACTCTTTTACGCTGAGCTATTTACTTCTGTCTGAAAATAAGTAAATATTTGCTCTGCTGTGCCAGCTGGATCAGGGGAAAGCTCTGAACTGCCTCTGCTAGACAGGAGAAGGCTGGCAGAAGGTGCCTATCTGGAGTTCACATACACAACATTAATTGGAAGCAACAACTATTGAAAACAGCTTCAGAACAGAAAGGGGAACAACAAAAGTAGATATAAAATTCATTTTCACTCTGCAGATTTTATGTCAGGCGCTGCAAATTTCATCTTTTAACTCTGTGGTTCCTGATTTCTTTAGAAGAGAGGACAAAAACCAGAGTCAGAAAAGCTGAATTTTGACAAAGGAAAGGGAAGTTTTATAACTGAAACTTGTATGAGTGCCTTGTCTGATTTTGAAGGAACAGATAATGTACATGCTGAGATGTGATGGGAATCAGTGTTTACAAGAAACTTAACTCTTATCACCTGAAACCCCTTCCATCACCACAGATCAAATTATGGAATGAAAATTCAACACTTCACAACTGGATTTTAATCTGTTGCTCCTATCAGACAACAACTCAGACGACATTTGGGCAATCTTAGAGCAGCAACTGCTTTGTCTGAGCTGCCACAAGACAGTTTTAATTCCATATGAAATAAAAAACCATCACAGTTCTAGACCTCCTTTCAGGCACAGTTTCTTTAGTGAAATGGGATTCTTTCTGTCCAGGAAAAAGAATCATGTGGATCTTTTCCCAGAGGAATGTGTTGTGAATGTAAACATAAACACTGTAGCAAAGGGACCTATAGAACAGCAGGTGGAAAGATTTATTCCTGTAATAGGTTAAAAAATAATCCATCTGAAGGGGATAAAACCAATTGTGAAGAACTTTTTTTATACAAATACAGTAGTTCACACATAGCATTGCCTTTGAAGCAGTATTCCTTGTCTTAAATTCAGCATCCCACTCCTCTGCCTCAGTCCCTCCCCTGTTAAAACAGCCAACTTCATGTCAACAGTTTATCATCTTATTAAAAATGTTATTAAATAAAGTTATCACTTGAAGGCTTTATCTTCCAAGTGGCGGAGTTCCTTGATATATAATCTAATCCTCCAGGCTCACCAAAAAATTTCGTCAAACTTCATTAATGGACAAATCAATTTCTGCTGGTTTGGATCTATTTGTAAGACCTGCTTCCCTCCTGGTTTGTTTTTATGTTTTTTTTTCTTTCTTCTCTAGTGAATGCTAGAAAACATCTCCACGTGCCACAGGGAGGAAATGACGGCGTTCAGGCTTTCACATTTTGTTATCTTGTGAGTTGTGGTCGCGCTTTAAATCCCCTTCGGATGGTCTCTGCACCAAGATTTGAGTTTAATAATTTGAAGGATTATTGGCAGCTGAAATGAGGATTTGTGGATCCTGAGCAAAATGCATTGTAATAACAACTGTCAGGCTGATTTGAATGCTCAGGCCTCTAAGTCTCCCCAGCAATACTGGAGTACTTTGATGCAGTCACAGCTAT
Organism: Corvus cornix cornix; assembly: GCF_000738735.6. NCBI lineage: Eukaryota > Metazoa > Chordata > Aves > Passeriformes > Corvidae > Corvus > Corvus cornix. The sequence goes on along the minus strand of NC_046349.1, from coordinate 3,416,234 downwards.
GGTCTGTACTTCAGTATTATTTCTGACGTCATAAAAAATTCCACTGCTTCACAGTTTCAAGAAAACCAGCCAAATTAAAAAAAAAGCCAAAGAAAAAAAGCCCAAAGCTTTTAAGCTTTTAGCTTACAAAACTAAAAAAACCAAAAGAAGTTAAAAGGAGTTGAAAGCATTTCCTTTTCCTCACTGAGCTCAGTTGAATAACAAATAATTAAAAGGGTGGCTAGGTGTCTAAACCCCAATCCAGTCCTGGGGCCATGGCAGTCAGCTGGATCACAAATCCAGGGCCTGGGGAGATCAGGGGTCTTTGCTTCTCCACCTGTGCAATGGTAAGTGCAAAGGGATCCCAGAACTCCCCAAAGGGCAACAAGAGCCCTGCTCTGGGTTTGTCATGTTCAGGTACTGCCTTTAACAGGTGGCAGAAATGCCCACGGACAGAACAGCTGGCTAAAAATGACTTTTTAAAGTCCATTTTTAAGCTCAAACAATATGAAAATGCCATGTGCTTGTGCAGCCAGCCAGCCACCCCACTGCAAACCAGGTTCTGCACTCTCATGCTCCATCTGCTGGTTCTGCAACACGATTTAAGATACCAACGTGCCTTTTTTTTTGTCCCCCAGCTGTGCAAAACCCCTGCTCATCTGGCTGAGTTGCCAAGTGTTAAAGAAGAAGTCATGTTCATCTCAACATTTCAGAGTCCACTGGGGAAAAATAAAAGGGTAAAATATTTATGACAGAATGTAAACAAGCTAAACATGTAAGGAAGAAAACTGTTCCTAAATGTCTTGCAAATGCCTTAGAGTTAAAAGCCTTAGCATGGTAAAAATGTAGTGCTCTCTTCCATTTTGCTTCTGCCTGGCTTTTGTGCTCTATGTTAAAGCATCCATGAAAGCCAATTAATGTGCATTTTATTCTTTGAAACGTTTAAAATTGGCCACTTTCAGCGTATAAACTCTCAGCATCACTTATTATTTGAGTGCTTTTCAATGCAGACTTGTGTGTGTTAACAACACGTTTGAAAACGAAAGTCATTTATGTTTCAGCTGCCTTTGGAAAAGCAACAAGAGAAACACAAGCAGGAAGCAACGTTTGTCCCAGGACAAAGATGAGATCATGACTATGCAAATCCTTAATGGATGCTTTGCAAGGCTGGCTCTGTCACTGATTCCCAGGATGAGCTATGGCACAGAGGAGGCAAAGCCACCTCCCTCTGGTCCTCCTCACTCCCGATTCAATGGGTAACACATACACTGCAGGAACACGCACACAGCATCCTCCTTCCCCAGTTTCCTCCCACTAAACTGGGCTTTTCACACTCAGATAAAGCCACAGCTGGAAACGATCATCTCAGCGCACCCTCGGAAAACCAACAGAAGCAGTAATAACATGGTAATAAGGGACGAGATTTTATGAAAGATGCCTCATAACTGAAGACTAAAAGACACCATGCAATTTAAATAAAATTGCTTTTAGCAGGGGACTGAGTGACAATGGAGGGAAAATGCCTGGCCTGTTTTTGCAAATGGTGGGGTAGATTTTCAGTGGGTGTAAAATGCTGACTCGGGCAAAGCAGTGCCAGGTTTGCACGAGCTAAGGATACAGCCCTGTGCAGTCACATTTTTAGGACCCCACTGGAGAAACCCTTAAATTGAGAATGCTGAAATGAAGCTTCACAAGCAAGTAGGGAAGAAGTTATTAACACATCAAATATCTGCTTATGTTGCTTCCCTCCCTGTACAATTCTGTTAAGTGAGCTGAAAAGAGGAAACACACAATTACCCGAAAGCACACAAGAAAACTCAAACAACATCGTGTTGTGCACAAAGCACCCAGTTCCCTGATTAACCCAGGCTGGCTTGGTAACACAGCAGCTGAGGCAATTTTGGGTTGGTTTCTCTGGGCGCCACTTGTGTCCAAGCTCCAGTCCTGAATATCTGGAATCATTCATGTGGGCCTGTCCTGTCAGCGACCTCGTACAGAGCCTCCATGTGTGCCCAGCATATTTCAAACAGAATCACAGCATCGCTGAGGTCAGAAAAGACCTCCAGAGTTCATCAAGTCCAACCTGTGACCGATCCCCACCTTGTTACCCAGCCCAGAGCACTGAGTGCCACGGCCAGCTGTTCCTTGAACACCTCTGGGGATGGGGACTCCACCACTCCTTGGTCAGCCACTTCCAATGTTTAACCATCCTTTCTGGGAAGAAATTCCTGCTGCTGTCCACCCTGAGCCTCCCCTGGCCCAGCCTGAGGCCATTCCCTCTCCTCCTGTCCCTGTTCCCTGGCAGCAGAGCCCGACCCCCCCGGCTGCCCCCTCCTGTCAGGGACTTGTGCAGAGCCACAAGGTCCCCCCTGAGCCTCCTTTGCTCCAGGATGAGCCCCTTTCCCAGCTCCCTCAGCCACTCCTGGGGCTCCAGACCTTTCTCCAGCTCCATTCCCTTCTCTGGACACGCTCAAGCACCTCAAGCTGTAGAAATACATCCTTGAAAAACTGCAGCAAAAATCCAGCTGGTTTGTATTCCCTCCAAATTTGATTCAAACCCACTCTTCCCTTAGAAGAGCAGTGTGCACACAGCAGATGTTCAGCTGCCTCACATCTATAACACCACAAATTCAAGCAGTGCTCGAGGATTTTTCTGAGTCCAACAAAACAGAATGGGGCTTTGTTGGTTTTGTTTCAGGCTTTTTTGTTTTGTTTTCTCCTCTCTCCTTTTCTATTTTTGCCTCTCCAGATTAAGAATAGCTGTTTGGGATGAAGCCTGGACAGAACTCAGGAGACAAGGAACATCAAAAAGAACAGTGTCCTAAATTCAGCTGGTGTGAAAGCAAGAGCTGGGAAGGTTCACTTCTTTTAGGAGAAGTTGTGAAATCCCACCATTAGTGAGAACAGTTCTTGGCATAAGAGCCTTATGCCTTTATGGAAGCTGTCATCTTCCTGACCAGCCTGCCCACTCCAAAAATAATGCTAAATTCAAACCACATTCTGGAAAAGTATTAAATTAAACAGCAACAGCACCAGGCAGAAAGAGTGTGATGTGGAAATTAATAATTAGACTTCCTCCTAAACAATAAAAATAAAAATAATTTAAAAAAAAAACCATTTCTGGATAACAAACTGCCTTTGCAGATAAAAAAGTAAATCCCTAGAATTTAAATCCATCATGAACAAAATCCCTCTGGAAAAAAAAAATCCAGACCAAAGCATTATTATGGCTGGCTTTATATTCAGAACTGTATTTACGCAGACTAAGATAAGGGCAATCAATCCCCAGGCCTCAGGACAAAAAGCTGATCTTCTGCAAGGATCAGGATAAAGAAAATTCCTCACCATATGTCCTGTGGTTAAAGGCAATAGGGGACGTGCTTTGTGAGACTCGGCAATGTTCAGGGATTGCTCAGTGCTGGAAACAAAGATCAGATTTATGGCACACTGATGTGCTCCAGCAGTAAATCCCAGCCTCGCCTCTGCACGTTGCTGCTTTCCCACACATGGAATTTAGTGCCTGAACTTTGGATGGATCGCAGCCTCACACCAGACCAAGGATCCTGTCAGCTCCAACAGTTTGGCTTTTCAGGAGTCCTGTGTTCCCTCAGTCACTCAAAATGCACCAAAACACTCTGCTCCCCCTTACCATTTAATCTCCTCCCAGATTCTTTCTGTCCCATACAGGTTGTCCCTGTTGTTATGTCTCAGATTACAGAGCTGCTTCTTCTTCCAATTCTTTTCCAGTAAATAATTCACAGATCCAATCTATCCTCTATTCTCTGAAAGGTGTCTTTCCAGGGCAACCACATTTCTACAGCCAACACATACATAACTTGATCCTGATGGTTCCTCAAAGGGACACCTTTTGCCTGGGTGAAACCAGCTGTGACTTGAAGAGAAACCAGAAAGACATTTTCATCAAGAAATACATCACCTTTTCTTTTTTTCCCATGTTTTTCACTTGTTAATTAAAGGGTAGCTGTTGTCTTTCTACTCTGACAAAGAATAAGTGAGGACGGGGAAGGAATAAAGAAGAAACCAAGATCTATTTATCTATTTAATCAATTTTGCAGGGAAAAGTCATCATCTTGCATGCAAAGGGACTTAATCCGTTAGGATGAAGCCTCTGTCTTTCAGCAATGCTACCAGGCTGTTTCCAAGCACAAACTGGGAATCAAGGATCAAAATGAAGGAATATTGTATTTCTGTAATTCTAATCCCTCTGGCTCACATGCCAAAGGCTATTTGAGGTGGAATGAAAACAGAGCTTCAATCATCAAGGTAAGAAATGTTCCTGGAATGAGTACCAGTCTCACAGGCTTTGGGGGATCCACAGACCCAAACTCAGACCCGAGGATGAGCCATTCCCAAGGCTGCCAGAGCTCCAGGAGCGTTTGGACAGCGCTCCCAGGGATGCCCAGGCTGGGGTTGTTGGGGTGTCTGTGCAGGGCCAGCAGCTGGGCTGGATGATCCTGTGGGTCCTTTCCAGCTCAGGATATTCTAGAATTCTATGGTAAAGTTTTCCTTCACTTGCTAAAAAAGCCTCTATTTCCCCCACCATCTCCATTTAAAGTTACAGGAGACTGGAGCCAAGAGTTAAAATTTAATGTTAATAGGGGAAATTAATGCATCTTTCAGCACAAGGCTTAGAGTGGCTCCAAGTCAAATTAAGTCTGTGAATCAGTGGTTTCAATAATACCAAAAACTCACTTGTACAGAACACTCTTTCAAATCACTTGATATGCCTTTTGTGCAATGCTTTGAATCATATATCTGAGTTTTAATTTGTTTTTTTTATTATAAGCTTGAGGAAAAAAAAAGAAGGCAGTAGGGTGGCAACCTTGAATCTTATTTTTCAGCATCAACATGTGAAAGTTTCCTATTTAATGGGAGATATCACCTTAATATTAAACCAGAAAGAAGTGGTTTTGAACTCATACTCAGCGCACATACTTGTGGTTGTTCAGTTCATACATTTCATAACAGTGGGCAAATACCTCCTTTTCTAACACCTGTAATAGAGCAGAAGACAGAAATATTTCTATGAATTTGGAACTCTTCTCTTAAACCAACACAAAATGGCAAAAGCTGCTTACTACTGGTAAACTTCACTAGATTTCGTGGCAACAAAGTACCTGTTAACAACCAGAGGAAAAGGTTTTCCAGCCACTTGGTAACATCATATCGAACTCAGAATGTTCAGATCATTTGCATTTGTATCAGCCACTTTATCCAGACTATTTTTAAAAGGAGTATTGAATTCAGCCCCATCATTCAAGACTAACTTTTATTTCCCTAGGCCTACACCAAAAATTGAGTATTGATCTTGACAACTGCTCCTTTTTGCAGGAGCTAAATCACCTTGTGCTGATTAAGGCAGTCTCCAGCAGCTCATCCAAAGGGAAAGGCAGCGTGTGAGCCCTGGGAATTTTTCATATGAGGACAAACTTCCTATCACCACAAGCCTGTTCCTTGAGGAATCATTGCCATGTGTTTTCTGGGGGAGATGATGGGGTTTCTCAGGACTTCTTCTCCCCTCCCATTCCTCACCAAACAATTCTCCTGCTTCCAAGCCACAAGGTCATTAAACCATCCCCATTTTACAAGTCACCTGTTGTCATCACCCAAAAGGCAGAGAATTATAAAGTCATCAAGGCTGGAAAAGCCCTCTGAGATCAGGGTCCAACCATTAACCCAACACCGCCTTGTTCACCACTAAACCACATCCACACACCTTGTGAACACTTCCAGGGGATGGATGGCTGCCCCAGCCATATTCCAATGCTTGACACCTCTTTCAGTAAGGATTTTTTTTCCTAATACCCAATTTAAATCTCCCCTAACACAGCTTGAGGCCCTTTCCTCTCCTTCTGCTGCCTGTTCCCTGGGAGCAGAGCCTGATCCCCACCTGGCCACAATCTCTTTTCAGGGAGATTTAGAGAGGGATAAGGTGCCCCTGGGGCTCCTTTGCTTTAGTCTCAACAGCTAATAAAGATCAGCCAATGTTCTAATGAAGCTAATGGGACCTAATGTTCAAGGCAGCTTTTCCAGGCAGTATTTAATCAGGAATAAGTACTGATCACAAAGAAAGTCTTTCCTCTGTCCCTTTATTAATATTCATTTAAATACTACTCTTTGGCCTTGTTTTTCATGTGAGTTGGCCCCACTAGAAGGCAAGCAGTTTTCAGATGAGATTTCCTGCATAATGATGACCTCAAATGCAAACTTTTCCCTTTTTTTCACCCACCAAGGCTAAAAACAACTTTTCCCCTACTCTGCCTTCTGTGGAAACTGAAGAAAGAAAAAAAAAACAAACAACAACAACAAAAAAAGCAGGGGAATAGTCAATAAGCAAAAAGAAAATAAGCCTCAAGCCTCCCAAAGCACACTCTTGTGAACAAAGGCCATGGAACAAGGATTTTAAAGAGCTCTGTTTATCTATAGAGGATGGCTAAAATGCCCCACACTTAGAAAACCAGTGCTGAATACTAGGCACTATTGGGAACTGTGTTCAAACACTCTATTCTAATCCTGTTATCTCCTCAACCTATTATTTTGGGGATAAAAACTAGTATTTCCTATCTATCTTTCCTTTAACCTACCTTCAACCATATGTCTGGTCTTAACCTTAAGCAGTCTCTCTCTTTTCCCCATTCCCTGATGAGCAACTCTTCCCTCTCACTGACACTTTACTGGGTTATGCCTCAAGGTCATTTAATTTTTTCCTGTCCCAAGTAATGACCCTTCACACTCCATGAGAAAAACAAACTCAAATCCAAAACTCAAAGCCCACAACAAACAAACAAAAAAATCATTTGTGCAGCGTTTGCCGTATTTCTGGCAGTTGGCTTTTCCTTGAAGGAGGTAGGCTGGGATGTAATTTTCAGTATTATTTCTATAGATCAAATATTAATCAAGCCTTGTAATGCTGTCCTGTAGGACACCAAAAGTGGGGTAACAGATGCCTGGGTGCATACTGCTAATAGAAACTTAGGTATTGTCCAGTTTAATAAGACTTCTTTATGTTCATTTAGACCTTCCTTAATTACCTGATGGGTTTTATCTAATTAAAACAAACCTTTCAAATCCAAAACCTTTCAAACAACTTCCATTCAGTCTGATCAAAATCTGAAACTAAAGAATGATTTTGGTAAGAGTTGTCAGGATGCCTCAGCTCATCCAGGACCATCCTGGCCATGCTTTTGCTCTGATAGTCAAGAAACACACAGCAGACAAGGGCAACTTTGTAAATGAGCTTCTGTTACTTGAAGTGGAAGAGCAGCATGATCCTTCCCAAATCTTTTCATTTTTATCTCTAAATAAGAATCTCATTACAATCTGTTCTTAAACTGAAAGCTATGCCAGCAGTTACTCAGCCTCTCCAGAACAAAAAATATACAGTCTCTATGTGAAAAGAGCCTTGAAGAGCATTCAGTACAAGGGATATTGACTTCCCTCTCTTAGGAGGTTGCAGCCACCTTCTGCTTATCGTTACACTAATTTCTAGCAATTTAAATAAGTAAATACTCCTCCAGCACAGGTGATATTGTCTACTCTTACTCCTGCAGTCCGTTTTGTTACCTTTATTTGTGGGCTTAATAAACACAGCACAACTCTGAACAGCGCAGTAAAACTGGGCAGCTCCAATCACCTACTGATTGCATACAAATGTGTAGGAGTTTGGTACTTCTTTCTTGCTCAGAAAAGGTAAAGACAAATAATAAAACAACAACAACAAAAAAAAAAAATCACGTGAAAAAAGCAGTATCGCTCATCCCTCAACTATTTTAAAACCCCTCAATTTTCCCTGATGTCATTCTTTAGGTACTCTTAGGAAAATCAAGGCAGCAGAGCTGTTTTCTCAGCTCAGCACATTTTTGAAAATCTTCACCGTGAAAGTTTTGTGTAATTACCCTCAAAATGGTGTTCTGAAGGAGTTCCACGACGTATGGAAATTGGGATAATGAGTTGCATTTTCTTGTCTCTCATTTCAGTTGGCATTTGGTGAAATTGTACATCTTTATCTATTAAGTCTCTCCCTTCCTCCTGGTCCTCACTTAGATCAAGACCATTACAATTTCTCCCAGCCAGTGCCATAAACAAAACACAAATGCCATCGCCATCAATCTCAACAAGGCCTGTATGACAGCTAACATTAACAGAATGACCTTCTCCAGTTAGATTTTCATTAGCAAAACAGGATGGAAAACAGAAAGTGCCTCAGCTTTGCCAATTTGAACAGATTATCTACGTCATCCTTCTCAATGTCAGTCAATACCTGAGCTGGGCAGGAAACTCAGCAATTTGGGGCATAGGACAAGACAATATTATGCACAAAGCGAGCATTTTTTTTTACTTTAACCCCTGAATTAAACCAGCATTCTGTACAGGTAAGGCAGAGAAGTTTGCAAGTTTGGCTGCTGCAGAGAGTGTGACTGCCAAGTGACAACACATCCACTCCAGACCAAATCTGAGCACGTCACGTTTCCATTTGCAAATGCACAGTCCCAGGCCAGGCCTGCAGTGACTTCTGATGATGGCAGAGAATTTGACCACATTAGGGAAGCAGAAGAAAGCCAGAAGGTGAGTAGCAGAACATGTGCCAACTTCCCAAACAGGCCAGGACATCATCCACGTCACTTCCATGCCTTCCACACAGCTGCAGCAAAGCCTCTGTCTGTGTCCTACCCAAGGACAGGTGCTGAACAAAGCAAACAGGGCCTCGTGCTCAGATTTATTTATTTTTAACCAAATCTTCTCAAAGGGGCACTAAATGTTCACTAATTTACAACCTGCATAATAAAGGATGTGCCACCCACAACACAGTCAGCCTGCCAGGGTTCCACTCATGGAAGAGAAAGAGGATGTTGCTGGAAATGTTCCTGCTATGAAGTGGATGAGGAACACCAATACTGCACTGCTTAGTCCCATCCCAGGATTATGTTGGCTGTTCTGAATGCCTTCTTCCAACTTCAGATTTGCTATTTGATCAGAAAGAGTAACAGGAAGCAGAATGTTCTTGTAAGTTTTTCACTACCTAAATCCACATGTTGCAAGCCACTAATTTGTGGGGAGGGAAAGAAGGCTGTGTCAAAAGGAGAGCAGCCTTTTAGTGCCTGTTCTTTGTTCATACCACAGTGAGGACCTTGCAAAAATTACAAAAATGAGAGAGAATGAAGTTTTGTGGTGGAAAAAAACCGTGAGGGAGAAAAGTGCTTTGCTCATCCCCTTGCCAGGCACAGGGCTTGATTTCCCTTAATGGCTAATGATTAATGTATGACAACAGGATGAATAGCCAATACATCTGAAAGATGAGCAACATCATCCATCAGTTTTTCACAGTCCAACATGGCTTAGAAAGAAAGATAGACTACTTCTGTCCCTGGATCAAAATTGATCCATTCCAATATGAAAGAGAAAAAGAAGGTGCTGCACAGTGTTTGAACACAGCCCTTTGTCAGAAATGAGGAAGGGAATCTGTTCCATCAAATGGAACACAAAAATGTAATTTAAAAACTAAATGCTTCCAGCTTCCCCACGGGACACCCAAACTGATATCGGTGTCAATTCGTTAATAACCACTGCAGAACCACTATCCAAGAACAACATAAATTTTGTTATGCACTTAGAGGTGAAAATTTTATCACAGCTTGGTCTTAAGAACAATTTTCCTACTGGAGGACTGGTCATCTGTTTGCCTATTCCAACAGAAAGCAGCCTCACGCTGCAGCAAAAGTTTGTCAGATAAACCACACGCATAAAAACAACAGTTCTTAAACACCTGCCTGTGGAACAACACAAAATACTCCAGGATGCATCAAACTTCACAATGCCAGTTCAGATCCCTGACGAAGCACTGCACCAAGGACGTGTGGCAGAGCATTTGTCAGAGGGAGAGCAGCAGAACCCTTACCTGCACACTTGGTCCTGGTGGTGAGGGGGGGTCCGGGGGGCCCCGTGCCCCCTTCCCCGGGGCGCGTGAGCAGCACTCGGATCTCGTACTCCACGTCGGGGTCCAAGTGCCACAGTTTGTAGTTGGGAGAGTCCACAATGTGCGTCTCTGCCCAGTTGCCCGTGGTGGTGCGGTACTCCACCTCCTTCAGGATGATGGGCCCGTCCCCGATGATGGAGTTGGCGTTGGGTTTGATCCATAGGTACGTGGCCCCCACAGCCAGCAGCTCTGGAGGGGCGATCGGGGTGGGCGGCTCTGGAGGCAAAAACACATCACAAGGAGTCAGAAAATCCAAATTCCCATCACGTATCTGTGCAGTCAGGCTGTCCCAAAGCCTTTTGTAACACAATTTCCCCTCTCGTTTACCAAATCTTTTATAAGCATTTAATCTGCTAATGGAAAGAATTGGGCTTGGGTTTTTTGTGCTTAAATTTCAGCCCCCTTGCGCTGGGGGTAGCATTACCAAGTCAGAAACACTTGTGAAAATACAGGAGCCACAAAGCAGCTTCTGTCTTAAATGGAACACAGAAGTGTCTTTTAGATCATTACGAGGTTTATACTTTCTCCCTCTTGTAAGCATATGAGCAACAGCACTCAGCAGAACCTTGGAGGGTGAGGGAGGGAGAAAGAAATCTTAAATAAAGACAACTGAGTGGCCTTAGCATAAACCATCAATAAAAGGGCTCCAGCACAGCCCTTCCTCTGCCCCGTGACCTGACACAGCAGAATACCCCAATCACTGATTGTGGTGCCATGGTTCTGCCAAGTTCTAATGCTTAACGTGACAAAATTAGCAACGAGTGGAAAACTCAAATCACTTGTTCATTTTCTGATCTTATCTCCCCAAAAATAGAGATAAAAACCAGGATATATTTTCTAATCAAAGCACTAGCTGAGAAAATATTAGCAAATTTAAACACCAGTGATCATCCCGTGACCAGCAGCCCAGATGCTGCTGCAACAGGTTCTAAGTGGGGCTCGTGGTAGCTCAGAACTAAGAAAAACTCCAAGGCAACAGTGAATCAACACCTCCTATGGTGTTTGATTGCAAAGTTTGCTTTGCTTCATAGGGAAAGGTACTCAAGAAAGTCTGCATGAGACCTGAAGAGCACCTGGATGTTTGAGAAGCAGCACAAGGAGGCAGGAACCAGCTATTGAGCATCACCTCTGTGAGAAAACGCAAAGCAAGCTGATAAAAGGCATCTCAGCAGCTCCCTTTGATGGAAGCTACAGGGGAAAAAAAAAAAAAAAAGAAAAGAAAAAAACAAAACCTACAGAGCTCTGGCTGCCTGCCTGATTTTTATTATTCTTCTTCCCCTTTCTATCAGTGTAAATAACACTTGCATACTGGAAACCACAGGAATAGCATACACCTTGTGCCTTTGAAAACCTGAGCTGAACACTGCAAGATTATGAGCAATTTCCTGAATCTTGTAGCGCTTTCCCTCTGCCACACTCTAATGCGGTTTGCCCTCAGCCCAGAGGACACAAACTCTATTCTCTTGTGAAAATCAGGCAACAAAAAAGAATATTGTTATCAACAGGGGCTTAAAACACTGGCACAGGGTGCCCAGAGAAGCTGTGGCTGCCCCTGGATCCCTGGCAGTGCCCAAGGCCAGGCTGGACGGGGCTTGGAGCAGCCTGGGATGGTGGAAGGTGTCCCTGCACATGGCAGGGGGTGGGATGAGATGAGCTTTAAGGTCCTTTCCAACCCAAACTATCCCGTGATCTCCCTCTCAGAAAAAGAAACATAACAAATTTAGAGTTCAGTGGGAGTCATTCTAAACCCCTCTCTCCTATAGATAGTTCCTCAAAGAACCCAGAGGAGTGGAAGAATCCAGGATCCACAGAAACGTGGAAGAAAGAACTTTGAGCACCACATCACAGGAGGAAGATGGGATTTTCCCCTCAGGACAATCCTTGCAGGTTAAGATCTGCTCAGTGAAGAGAAACAAATGCACAAAAACTGATCAACTGAAATTTTGCTTGATTTAATTTCCTTCAACTGTTCACAACAAACCATTCTATCTCCTTGAGACTGACTGCAGGAGTTGTGCATTGTACCTCTGGAGAAAAAACAATCTCAACTGTAATTGCAGCAGGTATCCAACTTGAACAATAATCAGTGATGCCAGATATGTTTGCTGTGGAATGTCTGTTTCTGCTTTAATTCTGCACCATTCCCATAACTCCTGGCAGAATCCTTTTCTGACATGAAATGCCAGGCTGATTATGTTTTGACTTACAAAGCTATTTCTCCAAGAAAATTGTTTTCAAGAAATGTGTGTGGATACATTTTCGTTAAAAATCAAATTATTATAAATCACCAGCAGTTTATTACTTGTTTCTTGGTGCAAGACAATTAAAAGATAGACTTGGTGATTTTTATTCCCAATGCAAGAACTACATCTTACAAGTCACATCGTAGCTGAACACAAGACAAATGAAATATTAAATTCCATTCTCCTGGGCTGCAGACTTCAATAGCAGCGTGATCCAGGTTACTTTGGGATTTGATGGCAAGTTAGAAGAGATTTATGGGACTGAGCTTAATTAATAGAGCAGTTTATCCTGCTAAGCAGACTTGAAGATCTCATCTAGCGAGTTTAGAAACTACTGTTGCCAAACTGATTTAAATTACGGTGTCACCCAGCATGCCCATCTTCCCTACTTTTAATCCAAATCCAAATCACCCCCACCAGAAAAAAAAAAATGATGGTGGTTTCCCTTTTTCCTCCCATTTTCCCCTTTCTTTACACCATTTGAAAAACAGGTGCTTGCTGCAAAATATTGTAAAATTAGGAATTTAAGTTGTTGCTCCTATTTTCTGAATTTAAGGAACAGAGATAAGCAACTCTTCCAGTAGTTATTCAAGGATCAATCCCACCTCACTGAAAATAATGGATTCTTTCCTACTGGCACCAACTGGAGCAAAAGCTGTTTTTTAAATATCACTTTGTGTCAAATTACTGCAAGTGATCTAAACAAGTTACCCATTATTTAGCAAAACTGGCACATAAATGAGGAGCATTTTTTTGCTCTCTCTTACAAAAGCCGGTTACAGATGACCAGCCTGATGTTATGAGCTTGCTATTTTAATTAAAATCTCAATTTGACCTTAATTAAATAAACATGGTGACAGGTTGGCCTTGTACACATGTAATTGTGAACAACTATATTTTAAGCCCCATTGCATCCCAACACTATTTCCTATCACAAGCTTTGCCTGGACTGTTGCTCCCTTTCAGCCACTCTCCCACCTCCTCCAGGCAGAGAGGAGGAAGCCAAAGGCTCTCCAGCAACGAGCACATCTGGAGCTGGATTGCTGCAGCTGGAATATCCAGCCTGAATTGCAGACTTGGGAAGGACACAGAAAAATGGGCTTATGGGTGCTCACTTTTTTTTTTTAAAAAAAAGACATATGTAGTACAGGCTCAAAAAAACAAGGGAGTTATTGACCACAGGTAGATTTCATTGACTCTAAAAGCAGGTCCAGTTGTGCAGACACAAAGGGAACTGGGGGGTCTGCCTTTCCCCTCCTGTTAGAAAAGAAAATACAGCTCCTGTCTACAGCTCAGAAGGCTGAACACTGTTAGAGCTTGAAAATGATGTGAATTTTAGTAATGCAAAGAGCATGAGAAAACAAAATTAATGTGAAGGACCAGAACAGACCAAACAGAACCACAGAGTATCAAGTCCCACTCCCTGTTCCTTGCAGGACCACCTAAAACTCGATCATACCTAGTGACAGGACAAGGGGTGATGGCTTTAAACTGACAGAGGGTGAGGCACTGGATATTAGAAATTCTTCCCTGTGAGGGTGGGGAGGCCCTGGCACAGGGTGCCCAGAGAAGCTGTGGCTGCCCCTGGATCCCTGGAAGTGTCCAAAGCCAGGCTGGACAGGGCTTGGAGCAGCCTGGGATAGTGGAAAGTGTCCCAAGGCATGGGATGGGATGAGATGAGCTTTAAGGTCTCTTCCAAACCCAAACCTTTCTGGGATTCTACAAGGACAAAGAGCATCACCCAGACACCTCCTCAACTCTTACACTTGGTACCATTAACACTCTACTTTCCATCTGTTGTGGAAAACAAAGGCATTTTACTTTTTGGCAAGTATTTCTGAGTGTTTCTACTCTACTGCTGGAATATTTCTCTATTTGGCTTTCTAAGCAAGGCAATTCTAAGCAATTTTTACATGATGGAAGAAGAATTGGCTCCGTGAATCCTTAAGATGCAACTGGGAAAACTGAAAAACTAGAGAAAAATCCTCAACAACTGTTACCACTTTCTCCTGTGAAATAATCCATAAAGAAAGATATTATAGAAAATGCAATCTTAAACCAGCTGGATACACCTCTTAAACTATGAATTTTATATGCTTTTTTAAATTTCTCCCTTATTCATAACAAAACCATCTGATAAACTGTACAGACAAGGTGACCATAAACTCTCATTTGCATGGGACGGGCTGTGGCTGGTTTTAGACAAAAAGAACCCCCAATGCCACAAAACTCTGGTGTATCACCAAGTGCAAAAGTTCTGGGTTTTGTTTCCTCACATGCATTCAACAGAGCACAGGTTCTAAAATAAGATCAGAAGAGACACTGTGGTTCTTATTCTTTGGGGACTGAAAAGGTGAAGATGGGACCTGCTACCCAAAGACCTTTCCCTGACAGGCAGGATCTGTGTTTTCCAACACAATCCTGCTCATGCCCCTACTAATGGGAATTATAAAAGCTTTTCTCATCATGTCCTAAATGAGCAGCTATGGACTGTGATTGCCAAACAGATGAGGATGGGACTGAAAGGCAAGGAAACCAAATTTTAAGATTCTCAAAACTCTTTTAAGCAGAAAACACAGAACAAAAAGTAACTATATAGTTTTCTATGCAATAGCCAGACTATCTGAGCAGCATCCAGGGGTACCTTTTCTAGTTTTGCACCATAGCATTGAGCCTTCAGGGCTCTGAATGCCAATATTTATACTAGCATTGCTTATTTTCACACTTCCTTTCACTGTCATAAATGCAGCAGATAAATTTTGCTGTCTAGTGATGGTCCAAATTTCCAGTTCCATTTATTACATGCAAGAAAAACGGCACCTGGATTTCACAACATTTAGCAGGAGAAGATTTCACTGCGCGGACACCGCACTAAGAGTTTCTGTCTAAGAGGGACATCCAGGTCTGTCTCTCAGTACTGTAACAGGCTGACAGCAGTGGCACGTGTTGCTATGAGAGTGTGCCAGCAGCAGCAAGAAATCATTCATTAATTCACCTGCCCAGGTAAACTGCACCAGCAAATGAGATGGTCTCTCTGAGCCCCAGGAATGTGCCCAGAAGCAATTCTGAAATCAACAATTCTGAATATTTAATTAAAGCCAAAACCCAGAGGAGTGAGAGAAGAGGAAGATTTAGGATTTCTCCAGCCTGTAGACCAAGGGGCAGTGGTTTCACAGGTTTATAAATTTCAGAGGTGCAAAGCATTTACTGTTTGGTTTTGCACCCCATTATGGACAGAGCATTCCCAGCAGACAAACATCACCCATACACCTCTTCTCCTCCGTGAGCATTCCTGTACTGTGGGATGGAGCCCTGTTCTACAGATCATGTAACAAATTCCATGTCACTGCTCTCTCTCTGATGCTTCTTCCCAACACAGAATTCACTAACACAGCAATGAGTGACTTTAGTACTCTGTGACATAAAATACTCATTTGCCACAGCACGTAATGTGCTTTTGTCTTTTTGCTTTTCCCTCGAGAGCTGGGGCTTCTGTCTGCAGGGAACTCGCCACACATTTCGTGTACAAAAAGCAAGGGAGAAAGCAAAAGTGAGCCAGAAAATGCGAAAGAATTGAACAAAGTGGACAAAGAATCAGCACAACAGCAGTGAAAATGGGATGAGCAGAACCCAGGGGACAGCAATCAGTAACACCAAAGAAAGCCAAGAGACCAAACATTTGGCAGGATGCTTGCCTTCTATCAACCCCCAAATTCGAAGACTACAGACTGTTCCTGTAGCATCTCCCACCAGCACAGGTGTAGTACACAGATATGAAGGGAGAACTTGATCCAACAGCCTTATGAAAACAGAAAGCATTCTCTGTGTCTTTTCCCTCAAGAAGCAGAGCAAATGCCCCTTGGTGACTCAAATGTGTTCTGAACTAAGCAGCTGGGCTGTCTCGGACTAAAGAGACACAGCCACGCTCACAGGGGTTACTGCAAAGCAGGAGAAAACGTCTTAACCCTTTCCTGAAAGCACTGCAGTCACCAGACAAGGCAGCTGGAACAAATCCTGGTTGAAGAGGGTTCATTTGTATCAGTGTCATCTTATCAAACAAACATTTACAGAGCCAGCCTGCGTGCACAAAGAGCTGGTACAGGCCCAGTACCTCCTGCCAGCCCTTCCAATGGTGTGAGAGGCTGAAGGAGAGGGGCACCAGATCCCAAGTGGGAATTACAGCAGCGTGCTAATTCATTAGCATTTCACACTATTTGTGTCTCAGAAGCTTAGTCTGAATCCCACCAGAGCCTCAGAGGATGCTTTCATTCTCTAATAAAGAGGAAAATAGCATTGGATTAGTTGAACAGTATCTCATTTCCCAGCGTAAATTAAGTGAATTAGATGGAAGAGCCTGTGCTCTAATTGTAAAGCTTATTACAACAACTCACATAGATTAGACCTGAATGCTTCTCTTTGAGTCATCATTTGTACTGTAACAGAGTTAAAAAGGTGGCTACAGACTCTCAGTATTGATGTGCAGGAATCTCCAGTTCTGCAGCAAACACATTCCCAAGCCTTGTGCCAGCAGGCCACCTTTCCAACATGGATGGGAGCGCTGCCCTCCACAGTGCTCAGGCAGGCTCTGTAGGTAATCTCCAGGAACAACAAGCTCCCCAGGGCTGGGATCATGGACAATTAACTCTCAGTTTTAAAGCGCCTGTAATTTTCTGACTTTGTCAGCTGCAAAATAGCTACAAACACACATCACGGAGAAGAGGAGTGGTGTGCTTGTGGGATGTCACTCTCTTTACAGGGATCTTTCATGGGCCACGAGGGGCCCAGCACAAGGACTTCTTGTCATCCATGAGTTGATTATAAGTAGCCTGACTCTCACTATGTAGCTGCTCCATGTTCCAGCCTGTACTAATTATCTCAGGTTCCCTTTATTGCCAATGGAGTGAAATGGGCTCACCTTAAGGCACATATCTAAGACAGGTAAAATTAACTGCTCCCTGATCCCCCCCCATCTTTTGACTGGTATTAAAATAGAAGTGAGATATATTTTACCTCCTTACTCTTTATTTTCTCAGCACACGGCCCTCTGTGTGAAACACAGAGAGGTACTGGATCAGTCTATTAAGGGGAAAGCCAAAAAATAATACTGAGCACCTCTAAGCCCTTTGAATTCTCTCTGAAAGCCCTCTCTCAGGGCAGCAGAACTCAGGTGCTGCAGTCACATGAAGATAAATGATGATGCCTTTCTCTGAAAAGGTGAGCACAACTCACTTTGCTTTTATATATGCAGCCAAAGCGTGCACTGGTGACAGTGATGCTGTTTGATTTAATAATTCAGTTCTCAAAGTGCCTGTCAGGGAAAGGATTTCATTCCCTTACTAAGACTGTTCAGAGACTGGAGCATCTTAGTCCCATCTGTTGAGATTGTGCCACACACAAAAAAATGGTTCAGCTTTCATTTGACCAAAATACCAGTAAAAATAAAAAGACCATGACTTACTCCACACAGCATCTAACTGCTCCATTTTGCTCCACAAGGAGCATGGCCAGCAGGCTTGAACCAAGACCTGTTCTGCAGACTGATCTTTGATATATTTTCCTTATATAACAATTAGCAATTCTTAATTTTTGCTACTTCCCTCGTTTCCCTTGATGACAGGCCCATCAGCTAGGTATAGACTGAGGTTTTATATTAATCTTGAAATGATCCATGAAGAAACACAAGTTAAGCTTTAACATAAGAACATATCTGAATACAGTCATTACAAAAGTATGAGAACTAAGCACCATCTCTCCTTCAACAAGGGAGATGGAAATACAGGAGCTTTCCAGAAACTCTGGTCAAAACTGATTCCTCCGCTAGAAATTGCTGCAACTGCACCTGCACCAACCATCATTCAAGCTGCAGGTTACTCCTGAACCTGTTCCTGAGTTCTCTCTCCCCCAGGTGACAAACCCCAGGGTTACTACAATCAATCTCTGCTGATTTCCAATCCACTCTGCTTCCTTCAACAGCCCCTTCTCCAACACTAAAGTCTGAGAAAACAGCCTGGGGGATGCTGCTCTTCCTCGTGGCTCCACAAAGTCTGCACAAGGATATGGAAAACTGCATCCACATCCTACCAAAACCAGGGGCCTCTCCAGCAGTCACTGCTCAGGGCCACCTTCAGCTCTCCCTCATGTTTCTAATTCCAGGGTCCATCTGAGCTCATCTATCACACGTTATTAAGTCTATTTCTGCTTTCTGCATGAACAAGCTGCTAATCTCCCACAGGGACTGAAAAATGTAAACTCAACAAGCACCAAAAAAGTAGAAAGGCTTTAATAAACATGTAAACTGAGAAACATGTAATTTCAGGTCAACTCAAGTTCAAGCAGCTTCAGCAGTTGCTATGCTACCAGCTGATGGTGGTGGGAAAGGACAGAGGCAAAAGGATTTTAAAGCTCTCTCTGGAGTGGCTGTTTAGCAACTTTTGCTTCCTGGCACATCTCTGTCTGCAGAGTGAAGGATCATTAGTCTCTAAGCTGCTGAAATGGCAAGTGACTGGAGGTATTGACCACCAGGAAGCAGCATGGAATGGTTTGTCTGGATTGATTAAGCAGCTTAATCCATAGCTACCTGCCAGGTTTGCAGGAAGAGCCTGAGGCAGGATGCTTCACTTCATCTGAGGCAAAGTGGGGTAGGAAAAATCCCATTGTCCTTTACGTCCCTGTCCACCACCTGGAGATGTGCGGGACTGATGGAGAGCAGGAAGGAGAACTGAGGAAAGAGCCAGGCTGGAGTTAACCAGGAGAGAGTATCACGGCAGGGAGTCACAGACCCAACAATGTCCCCAGGCACTGACACTGATCCCTCCTCTCTCAGACACAACCAGTACCCAGTGCTGGGTCCACTCAGGGTGAGGACACTGCTGTGTGCACCACAGGGCACTTCCAGGCTCTGCTCACAGTTAATCCCCACAAAACCCTGGTGAAGCAACTGGGAATATATTGTTTTACAGCTGGAAATAATGATTAATGGGCGGCTACAGGGCCAGAGACTGAATGCAGAACTTGTGTTCCAGCCTACAGACTTTATGACCTCCTACAAAGAAGTGTCTGCCAGGCTTGACATATAAATTTAGGGCTTTTTCAGTCCACAAAGAAAAATGTTCTCATTTAAGCATTTATTTTCCTCTGACAGATCTGTGAAAAGCATGGATCACATTTGACCATGAGGAGGCAAGTCAAATTTAACATAAAAAAGAGCTGATGCTGGAATAGTAGATAACAAATGTGCCAACGGGGATCCCAGGGAGACCCAACCCAAGGAACTTTCCAGCTTTTTCAGCTCTATATCCTGAAGCAGCATTTAAAAAACTATCCAGGCAACCAAGTCTCAGAGTGGGTAGTCACCTCTGTGCAGGTTTGCTTGATATTAAACTGAGCAAGAACACAATTCTGATCTCAGTATGGAACTTGGATGAAGCAGACATGACTAATTTCAAAAGGCACTTTGCCGAGTGCTCATTTTGGGCAGTCATTCCTCCTGCCTTAACTGACTGAAATTACAGACCTGGGCAGATTGTGGGAACATTAATAGCCCAAGGGAAGAGCAGGGTTTGCTGTTACGCTTCATTCAGATTTAAAAGTTTTCTCTCTTTACTCCTTTCTCTGGGGTAAGAACAGATCTGCACCCTGGGAAACCTGAAGAAAGTACTTGAATAACTGGATAGCAGGGATATTTAAATGTTCCTCATGCAGATTCCAAAACATTCCCAGTAATAACACCTAAACTGTCCGATGGTTTGCACCTAAAGTAGCACATTTCATCCCAGAAATTCAAGACAAAGGTTAATCATCCTTCCACTCTTGACAACAGAGTGTGAAAGAGAGCCAGGTCCATTGCCAGTAACTGCTCTGCTGCCACAAAAGCCATGCTGCCTACACAGCTGCATAAGAAACCTACTAGTTTATTACCAAATCTGCATGGCAACAACCTTTGCCTGTGGTGGCCAAAACAATCACTGTCCAGGAAGCTGAAAATCAGGAAGAACAGCTTCAAGTTCCATGGCAATTTCCAGAGCAGAAAGGGATCTCTTCCACCTCTAAGCCATGTGCCAGTGTCTCCAGTGTACAGCCCACTCAAGAGAAAGCCTGCCTGCTTCACAAAGGTGTGCTCCCAAGACGGAATGTTTGCAGTAAAGCTGATGTATTTCAACTGCTTTATTTCCCCAAGGGAAGGACCAAACATTCTGCTTCTGAGTGGAAGTGCAAAAACACCTCAGAGTCGATCCTATTAACCCTAAAGACTTGGAGGCCACCAGAGATCTAGGATCCTGGATGTTACAGTTTTACTTTTTTTTCATAGGACTCCCAGTATTTCCAAGAATGTCTGCAGTTAGTTAAGGAATTCTTTATTTACTCTTATTTTCTGCTGTCTCACCCCTGAGAGAGTAAATAAAAACAAGCTCTCCTACCAGACAAAAGGTTTGAAAGAGATGCATTATGGCCTCTGGAGTTTAAATTACAGGACTGAAGTGATTTTTAATGAGTCTTTATCTCAAAACCAGTGTTAGTTCAATTTTGTGTCCTGCATTTGGGGTTATGTAAGGGAAATCTGTCCATCTAGAGGAGAAGCTGTGTTTCATTCCCATCATACCAAATTCTATGCAGATCCACCAAGGCCACGAACTGGGCTCCTTCAAAGAAGACTCCTATTACAAAATATATGCTCTAATAGTAGACATATGTTAAAAGGTTTTTTCAAGGAGCTGGAAGACAAATATTTACTGTACCACAAGTCTTCCTAAAGCAGAGTCTGCAGATGTCCAGGCAATATCTGCATATATGACTAACCAGTGCCAGTGGTTCCTTCAGTGAGGCACTTCCCTGTGCAGAGCTTTCTGCTCCCAGTATATTATCACTCCCCCAATCAATGCAAATTGAACCTGGGCTTTCCTGAGAAGGTCCAGATTCAATTTGGATTTACTGATTTAATCAGCTGAGAGTTCCTTACATAGTCTGGTCCCCTACAGGCAAATACTGACCAAATCCCAGAGATTCTGCATGTGCTGCAAAAGCTAAAAACACGGTGGAAAAGAGGATGGAAAATATACTAGGACAACAGGGAAACTTTTTTTTAGTATATAATAATATATAATAACAGTACAAAAGTCATACTGGCTGGCCACTCTTTCAGGATGATGCATGCTGGTATACAAGGTTTGATATACAATCTGCCAATTCCAAATACTTGTGCTCCCTAACAGGTCAAGGGTCATCAATGAACAGCAACTCACCCAAGTTTTCTGGGTGAAACGACGACAACAGACTACCTAAGCATAAGGCAAAGCCTTATGAGGCACTTCACTGCTGTAGAGTGGATTTAAGGCCACTTCTGACTGAGAAACATGGATTATATGTGTTTGTAGACGTATATACCTGCAGAACTCACATTTCTGTGATGTCTCCAACATCCTGGTGCTAAGAACTCTAGAAAGAGTCTCTGCACCAGTTTGTAACAGCACACATGGCCAGGCAGAGCAGAAAGCAGCAGGGATGAGTGTCAGCCAGCAAGAGAGGCTGCAGCCTTCCTGCATCATCAGCCTTGCTCCAAGTACTTTGTAGTCATAACAACAAAATTGAGAGATGCCAATTACCACAATACTGAACACATAATTAGCAGCAGCCTGAACAAGTTGTCACCCTGCAAAACTGAAGAATCAGCAACAAAAATGCAAAGTGACCAACATTGGAGTAGGTACAAAAAGTTTTCTTCCTACTTTAGAATTTCAAATCATGATTTAGAAAATTACTTTTTTTTTTCCTTTGTAAGGGATGCTTATCACTTGGTACAAGGACTGTATTTCTTCACTCACTATAAAAGTTATTATGTTTGATTCCATTATTCTGTGATTTTAAGCACTGATGGATAAAGGAAGATCAGCAAGGAAATGCCACAGAGTTTGGAAATCTCCGTTTTGAATTCTAGAGCTGCATCTTTCACATTGAAACAAAATATCAAACGTTGATTATGCATTTGCTACATACATAACATATTCATAAACTGGAGCTAGAACACATAAGGGTTTATTTTTCCTTTACTTTGTATGTGTGGAACTCCTGTTGATGCAGATCAAAGCAAAATTTGAAGCAGAGGAGTCACTGTATAAAGCTGTCACTTATCACCAGGAATGCCTGTTAGTGATTTTATCACTACGTAATTATCAAGCATGGGGTCAAAATTCACCCTTCATCCTGTCAGTAATTCCTGTCAGGTACCTGGTGAAACATTCCATTCCTACACGTCTCCACATGAAACAGGACTGCAGATTTTCACTGAAACAAAGCACCTGTAGGAAGAACAGCAACACAAACACCTCAAACAATCTTATACAACTGCCTGAAAGGATCTGACCCAAATAAGCACAGCAGAGAATTCAGTTCTTCCATTTTTCTTCTATTTCCTGTCTGTACAAGCAGAAACCTCCATTGTCCAAATAAGCTCCAGTTAATACCTGATGAGATCTTTGTTCAGTGCCACAGAAAACCATTTGTTACTCCAGCTTGTAAATTTATATTCCCTGCATGGTTCTCAAATACAAAACTCTAGAAGTGAATCGCTAGATATAATCACCACCTTCAGAGGAGCAATACTGTAGGTCAAATCTTGCCCAAAATACTTGCACCAAAGAAGTCTACCGCTTGGTGAGGCTATTTAAAACAAATTCTTTTTGCTTTTAGCCAAATTCTTTATGCTAGACTCAGAGTTCCTCTTTCCAAGGTGTCCTTAGGAACAGTAGAACATCTCTGGAGTTACAAATGGGCAGATACAGGCTGTGGTGCAGTGCTTGGCTTTAATGAATAGCTTGTTAGCCATTCACCAGCTTAGCTCCTTGTAGATTCACTTAATTATTTAAGAAATACAATGATTATTTGGCCCTGTACCCAGTTCTTCTCTAGTTTATGCTGGTACAAGTCCAAAATAAATGCAGTTACCACTGTGATGCAAATAAGCCAAGTTTCTGCTCTTTTGTTCCTCAGTAATCTGAAATGTTGATGATTCCTTATCCTTCACAGGCAAGCTGATAAGAACCAGCACCACAGGGAACTATTTTCTAACAGAATCTGCTCTGTGCCTGCTCTGAACCCATTTGTTGCTTAGTAGGACCCTGGCACAGCTCCACAGCCCAATGAACATGATTAAAAAACGGCTTGATGAATTTAGTTCGTTGGACAGGTGGCTACAGCCAGGCTGGAGGGGAGAGTAGGTGCTAGGTGGAAATACTTTATGTTTTCTAAAGATTCTGTGGATCTGAGTGCAGACAAATTCCAAGAGTCCTAATTTCATTATCTGATGGCTGCCAAAAACTCTGCAAGGATCAGGAACAAAATGTGGGGGCGAGGGAAAGGAAGCCATTGCATGGCTGCCTGAACCTTCCAGCACAACACGAATATTTGGTCAGATCCCGGGGTATCACGAAAGAGGAGACGATGAAAGAGTCAAGAAAGGAACTGCTCAGCTGACACAGGAGTTGCAAGGCAAAAGAGTGAAGCATTGCCTCCAAGTCTGGCTCAAATCCCTCACAAATCCAGGGAAGAGCAGAGCCAGAAGCTCACAGTCAAAGCAAGCAGCGCCAACTGGATAAAAAGTGACTGGAGACAAATGGAATTGCTGTGGAGCTCACAAATCTGACAGGCACACATCGGTGATACCCAGAGCTGGCCTCTCTGGGGCACAGAGGGAGAATAATACGGGTTTTAATTGAGTTGTCTGCTGATGGTTTGTGATAAGATTACACAAACTCCTGATTTTAAGAAGTGTGCAATAATTTCATAAAAGGAAAGAACTGAGCTAAACCCATCTGCATTTCTGAGCAGCCACGGTTGGTTCATGCACAGGTATTCTCCTCCCTAATCAGAGCATTACAGGATTTCATTTCCAGCAGAGTTTAAGTGATGGAATAACCAGAAAAGGGTGCACTGGGAGTAATGGAACAGATACAGAACCAGCCCCAAAACTGTAACAAGCCCCTCTGAGATCTGAGACTTGATTACAAGTGCTCTTGATTATTAAATGCCAGACAAAAAAAAACAAACAGGGGAAACAAATCTGCTGCTTTCATCTAACAAAATACATTTCAACGTTTTTCAGGAGAAGGCACCAGCTCTTGAATACTTTATATTATACATACGCCTTCAACTCTGCTGCTGATCTTGACAGCTGCACTTTAATTTATTTGTGCGACTCTTATTGGAAGTTGAGTAAAATATGGACTACAGTGAGTCCACACAGTGATTTAGAGCCATTACATGCACATCTGTCACCAGCTGCCAGTTTGAACGCGATCTGCCACGCCACTGGCAGGCATTCCCTTCATTGGTAATAAAATCTGGGGCTATATTTCCTTGAGATCTACCAATATTCACTGCATAAAAGCAAGCTGTCCTGAAACATGGGCAGTAAAACTGAGATGAATTCACACAGAACCTCCAAGCTTCAGCTGCAAAGAAAACAGTGGTCCACTTATCCTGATGTTATTGGAAATGCCTGGACTTTATCTAAGAATGTAAATCGCCTCTTTGTATAAATTAAAAGAACTTCTCAAAGATACAAAGCCAAGTTATAACCTAGAACTAAGAGGATATATGTTACAGGGAGAAACAAGTGCTTCACATCCACCCTTTTTGTCTTTTTATAGGGTTCTTAGGAGCTCATTTGGAATTTACTGTGCATGTAAATGCCAAATGAATTCCAAGTACTGCATTACTGCCAATCTATTACACTGAGCTCTGCAATTTTAACTTACAGCTCCTAACTGCCTGTGGCACCAGGTATAAGATTCCAGTTCTTACATTCAGATAATCTTGTGGATTTCTGGAAATCACTTTGCTGACATTCCATCATACCTCCCAAATCAGGGGTGCTTGTGCTGGAACATTGCCCGAGGTTTTGTAATGGAAACGCGAACACAAGCGAGGCTGTGAGTGAGCTCTGTCCCACAACAAAGGGTTTCAGTACCAAAACTGGTACTTTTGGTACTTTTACAGACACTTATTAAACTTAACAACGAGTTTAAGGTCCTTATTTATGAGGCATTACCACAGCAGGGAAGAACAGATGAAAAAAGAGGACACTGCTGCCTCTTCCATCTTATTCATTGAAATGACTGGTAAAATTCCAGAGGGTGATCAGGGCAGCAGGAAGGTCAGCAGACAACGTCTGCTGACACCTCTGCTGCAGAGAGAAGCGTTTCTTGTGCTGGGAAGTCCAGCACCATGCATCTGTAAGAGCTGCAGCTGAAGCTGGACACCCTCCAGTAGTTCACAGCCCTGAGAGACAGGAACAAGGAATTGAGCAGGATCATAATCCCAGGCATCAGGAAAGAAGACTTTGGCCTGTTCAAGGTTCTGTTTGGAAGAACCCCATGGGTCCTGGACAGAAGAGTGGCCCAGGAGAACTGCTGGATCAAGGAGAACGTTGTCAAAGCTCAGTGTTACCTGCTAAGTTGCTTGTTCGGTTCTTACCACTGACAACAGAATTACTGGAGCTGGTTCCAGGGTTCTGCAGATCACACTCAGCTCACAGTGACACACACAACTCAAAAGTTCCATGAAATATACACACCAGCAGCCTGAAACTGCTGAGGACTGAGGAAAATACTGTACTTGTGAAGCCAGAGAGGGGTCAAAGCAGGTGTAGGGAGTTGCTGGCAGCTCTACAAACAGACTGTCAGTTTGTGCTTACAGCATACTGAAAATTCTCTTCATCAGAAAACCAGTATTTCCATAAAGGTTTTGTGTACGTGTTCATCAGAGGTGCTGGCATAATTTACACTTATATGTTTAAGCCTGTTTTCACTGCAGACATAAACAAGGGTTTGATTTTTAAAGATCTGGACTTTTAAAGATCTACCTGCAACACCCGCCAAGAGGGACTCACAACTAAGAGCAGGTCCCCAGCTGCCAGAAAAAAAACCATTAAGATAAAAAAACTAAACAAAACCACCCCAAACAAAAAATGTCTTTGCATTATTTACCACAAGGAAGCAAAATATACTGAAGAATTTAAACTTGGCTGTGGTGCAGTTTGTCTGACCAACATAAAACACACACAGGCTTTTGCTAAGCTTTAATTGTGTGAAGACAGCAGGCAGCGTGACAGATCATGAAGAAAGCAGCACACACTCTGCTCCTGTGGCACAATCCCACAGGTATCCCAAGCTGTGCCTGTATTTTGTGGCCAGAATAGAATCCACAAGTTGGTATCCACAATTAGCTCACTTGACCCACATGGCGGCCCTATTCAAGTATCTTTTAAGTGGCGTTTACTTGAATTGGGTGTTACAAACCCCTTCATTTCTTTGATTCATTAAGTTCAATCTCCTTCACATGTTTAGCACCAGCAGTATCTGCCTCTTCAATCAGCAGCATCCCTCAAGAGACCCAAGGTAACCACATGAAAGGAGCACAGGAACACAAAAGTGGAGATTTTAGAAATTTCATCTGATATGATTAATTACTCAGCTAGATTAATTTGCCACTGAATTGCATCCAATTCCTATCCTCAAAAATCACAGATTTAGATTCTGAGCCTGTGAACCAACATTTTCTAAAGAAGTCATAGTATTCAGACATCAAAAGACCCAGTGATGAAAATCAAGACACACCTCACCCCCCTTCTCAGGACAACAAACTGCTGCAGGTGAGCAGAGGTAGGGCAGCAGCACCAACTTGCCTCTGAGCAGCCTGTCTTATGCTCAGTTTCATCGGAATTAAAAGAGAATGAGTTATTTTGCTTAAGCTGATGTCACATTGGGACATATTTCTTCATGGCTCAGTTGAAGTGCCTGGCTGTTAAACTCAATTGTGTTTGCAGATTTTTCAATGAGAAGTAATTTATGGGGATGAAAGCAGCACATGCATCTCACAATTAGGTGTGGAACAGATCTAAAGGCGTTGTGTTCTCACATGTAAACAAACAGAAATGCTCAGTACCTGCCTGTGATGAGAAGTCGGTTTGCAATTGTGGGATTCTTGTGTTCCTTGTTAAAAAACATCTCTCAGGATGTCACTACAAGGTATTCAGGAGAATTAACTGTAGCCTAGTGTAACACAAGGCAACCGCAATGACTCAGACCCGCACTCAGATACCACAGCTCTCCCCTACAGAGCCAATTTCGTGGCAAACTTCAGAATTCCTCCCTGTAGAAGATGGAAAATCTCGATGAATGATGCACAAGGCACAACTGTTGAGTACAGTCATATTCCACTCAGTATGGCACAGGTACTATCTGACACACAAAGAGCACTAAAGAACTGCAGTAGCGTTCATATTGGGATAAATATCTTCTCATTACCTCTGTCCCAGGATTATCTGTATTATGGGATTCATATTGTTTCATTTCTTGGGAAAAGCAGTGGAAAATGGGATCAAGGACCACTTCTGATGGTCCAAATAAGAAGCCACCCATGGAACAGGAAAGATTTGCAAGCTGAATATGGAACACACTTAGAATCCCTTCCTTTCCCAGCACCAGGACTGGATGATGACAAAAACTTGCTCCCAGTGGTAAATTCTGCGATGTGCTTTAGCCTGAAAAGGCACAACAGGTAGGATCTATGTTCTGCCATTCCTCCTTACCTGGTCTTTATAGTTTCTCATTAATCCATGTCAGTGTGTCCAACTTGCAGTCAAGTGGATCCATTTGACTCAGGGATCATTTGCTAAATGATTCATCCCACCTCCGTTAAACATATGATCCCATTCTCTTTTTCCTACAAGGCTCTCAGAACAGAGAGGGATTCATTCTTGGGCCCATGAGAATTGCTCTGCCCCCTCTTCCCAAAGGATTCTGTGCTGCCCTCTGCCCAGTCACTTCACAGCTGGGGACAAATGGTCAGAGCTTAGGCTTTTTCTGATCACAAACCCAGCCATTTACCCAGCATAAATGCTGCTTAAATGTGTTCCCCATACAAGAGACTTCCAAATACCAACCAAGGACAAGCTGGCAGAAACCAGAATTGCATAAAGAACTAAACAGGCCATCACAAGAGCACAGCTTCCTTCTTTTTCCCACAGGAGGGGATTAAAACAAGGCGACCTTTAAGGTCCCTTCCAACCCAAAACATTCTGTGATTCCACCTGTGGCATTAAGGACTGACAGGAACACTCCAAGATTTATGCCTGCAATATGCAGCTTTCAGGCCAGCTTGTTTATCAGGTTATCTTTTCTGGTTGTTTGACAGAGCTCTGTGTCCCTTATGTACAATATGGTGGCTTAAAGGACTGCTTGTTTTATTTCCTTTAATCAGATAAACAGATACTAGCAGAGGAACCTGTGGGGAGCAGGGGCAGAATATCAGGATTTGATGCAGCAGCAACTGTTCCCCTCCAGTATCCAGTGGTTCTGTCAGAGCAGAACTTGCCTTTACATAAAGACATGTTTTTCATCAGCATTTCCACAGGTGCTGGCCTGAAGGTCCTCAGCCTTTAAGGTGGGTTGCAAAATGTGGCAGAATTTGCAGCTAAGGGACAGCTGTTGAAAATTGTTCATTTAACAATGAGAAGCAAAAAGTGTTAGAAAGGCTTTTTTTAGACAATCTCCTACATTCAGAGGAGCTCCCAAATGCATTTCCTAAGTGTGCATTCTAAACTATCAGCCCTATTAACTTTTCTTGTTAAAAACATACACAAAAAAAGCCAGAAAGTAGAAAGGCAACTTCCACTCTGGAGAGTATAAAAGGGAAAACAAAGCTTTGAAGGCAAATTTCTCCAAGTAAAGAAAATAGGACTTGTAATGAGGCAATCTAAATCTGCTCTGAGTAGTGGAGATGAGGAAGAATATAATTTCCCATGATCTGTTATTTCCTTTAAAAACCCCTCAGAATGAATGTAGAGTTGCCTATATTTGAATTTTACTCCATCTATTCAAGTAAGAAGATAGAGAAAGAAAGTAAAAAACAATTAAAGGAGAAAACCACTTTTCATAAAGCTGTAATTTAAGTGAAAACTTCAAGTGAATCAAGAACCACACAGCTTGCAATGAATTGTTTGTTCACCACATCCCTGTATGAACCCTCCAGTACAGAAAACCTGCCCAAAAAGGAAGAGCAGATCATTTTTACATTAAGATTTTGTCTTTCCACGAAACATGAATCTTAATTTCCAGGGGTAGTAGACTTTGAAATTTTTCAGGATAGATTTGGCAAGGTCCTAAGAGACAGATAATTAAAAAAGCAATACTACCTGTGGGAAGCAGCACAAGCCAGGGCACGAATCAAAATCAGATTAGAATCCACTCTGTGTCGGCTGGAATTGATCTGCTTTCGATGGCACATCAATTTTAAATGTTTCTGATTCCTGAACTCCAACATGAGAACAGTGAGGGAGGAGATGAGATCAATACTAGAATACCTGAGGTAAAGAACAAACTGATTCACCTTTGGGAGAAGCAGCTTAGTGCTGAACAGGCTTTGCAGAAGAGAAAACACTGTCCACCTGCAGTGGATTCCCTCTTACCCTTCCCACACCTCCCTGGCAGTCAGTCACACCACAGGGACTGACAGTCCTGTGTGGATAAAGGGGAATTGCACAGCAAATCCCTCCCTCATCTTCACTGCCCAGGCTCCGTGGTTCTGGTTTCTCTGTGGTTTTACCCTCTCTCTATCATGTGAGTGGGTGTGGACAAAAAAGAAAAATCAGTGTCCCAGAGTGTTTGCTAAAGAACATAAGAAATAAAAGTGGTTACTGCTGTGTGAGTCTGCCATCCTTTCCAGCAGCACCAGGCACTCAGGATAAATTCCCAGCTCCCACTCCCAGTGCCCAGTGTGGTGTCCTGCCCCAGCACAGAGCAGTCGGTGGCACCCTCAAAGACAGATATAACCATACCTCCTATTGAGGTGACGTTCTATGGAAGAAGAGAGAGAAACTTTGCTGAAGTTTCTTCTCCAAGGTCTTCTCTGAAGATATTCCACCTCTGCCCAGGGGGAGCTGCAGTCTCTTGTAAATACAAACACACCAGAGTGGCTGGTTTTAGCAGACTATCCCACTTCCCATTGCCAGCTTGCCCACATTATAAATATCTCTTTTTGCACCCATTGCAATGACATTGTGCAGCAGCAATTCCCACTATTGATTACATTATGGCAGAGAAAGTTGTGCCCTGGGTATATTTTATACCTTATCTACCCTTTACTTTGTCTTGCTCCCAAATCCTTCTCAAATCAACCTGAGAGAGGACAGATGGGGAAAAAAAAAAACCAAAAAAAAATTCTTTTCACAAAAAAACAGAGGCTATGGATTCCATGAAAAAAAATTCCAGCTGAAAAAAAAGCACCCATCAAAACACTCTGCTTTCCTCTGTATCTCTTAAAAGAGTCTTGCAAATGCCAGTGCAAATGATGGGGCGTCTGATGTTTTGACAGAAGCAAGAACATCATTAAGGTAAGAGCTGTCAGCAGGTATTTTATTTTCTCCCTGAAGAATAAGGCTACTCTTTAGGCATTCCTTTTTTTACTAATCTTTTTTCTTTCATTTCCATTCTGTAATTCAATCCTGAAAGATGGCATATTTTATTTGCCTGTGAACTGGATAGATTAGAGAGCAACAGTGATGGCTTGTGAATATAAGCGTGCGTGGTTCAAAGTCAGCAGCCGGCAGAAATGCACTAATTGTGCTGCCACTGGGATAAGGCAGGAAAACTATTCCATGTCCAGGTGCCTTATTAACAGAGAAAACAATGCTGAGGTAAAATTAATGCAACAGCAAGACTGTACCAAAAATTTTGTTATTTCATAGATGTTAAATAACGGCACATGTAGCTCTTAAAAATAAAAGGTGGTTTTCTGTATATATTTACAACCCCATCAGACTCCAAGTATGAATTAATATTAAATTCCCAGTAAAACCACTGGGAACTCAGGACCACCCACAAATGAGTTCCCCACATTAACAGGGGACAGGAGGTTCAAGAAAAAACAGGAACAGACTTCAGGAGACAACTGGTGACAAGAAACAAATAAAGGAATGGGATCAGGGAGCCAAATCAGATTAACTGCAGGGGGAACAGTGCAGAACACACCTGGTCCAAGGCTTTGGGAGAGCCCCCAGGTGCTGCTCAGAGGAACAAGGGGAGGTGCACCATGAATATAAATGAAGTGCTGAACCCTGCTACTGGCAGGCTCCAGCTGGGAGAATTTGCGTCCGAATCCAGCAGCTACAGCACCCGAGAGGAACTACAGCTCTTGAGGGACAGATTAAGGTTCACTCAGAGGAAATTCCTGGAAGGTACTCAGAAACCCAGGGATGCTTCTTTAATCCACCACACAGAATAAGAACTCAAATCCTTCCCCAAAGGAGTGTGACATGTCAGTCTGGGAGGGAAG
Source organism: Corvus cornix cornix (assembly GCF_000738735.6). Taxonomy (NCBI): domain Eukaryota; kingdom Metazoa; phylum Chordata; class Aves; order Passeriformes; family Corvidae; genus Corvus; species Corvus cornix. The sequence continues at coordinate 3,384,692 of NC_046349.1, read as the reverse complement.
ATTAGAGAGGTCAAGCAGATCTGTGAGCACAGCTTCCTCAGAAGACAGCTATCAATAAAAGAAAGGGTTGAATCAGAGAGAGGAATTACAGCATATTTTATCAGGACCAATACAATAGATGTTTATGATCTGTACTAATTAGTTTGATGGTTGTTACTAAGAAAGCATTATTTAATTATTAAAAAGACAAGAGACGTGAGTATTGTTAGCAAAGGCATTTCCTACAGAAGAACAGCAGATGCACGGGAGAATGAGTCAGTTATTTATGTTCCCTTTTTGAAATAAAATGAGCAAGCTTTTGGAGGTACACACTGTTTCCAGATCCATAAAACCATTCATGGTTATATCTGCACTTTCCAACCCATGCAGGAGTGTTACTTGCTCCAGTCAATTCATAGCTTTTTCTTCATTCACATGGCAAATCTTAGCGAGGAATACTCCCTCAGAGAGAGAAATCACTGTGGATCCTGAGATGGGAGGGACCCCCAGGATCACCCAGTCCAGCTCCTGGCCCTGCACAGACACCCCAACAACCCCACCCTGGGCATCCCTGGCAGCGCTGTCCAAACGCTCCTGGAGCTCTGGCAGCCTCGGGGCCGGGACCATTCCCTGGGGAAAAAAGACTTTTTTGGAAACAAAGTTCCTTTACTTTCCGAGTGAGTACACAGGGAAAGGAGTGGACAGATGCAAAAATGTGCACTATACATAGAAAATCTGTTTGGACAAACAAGCTCATTCATGATAGGTGGTAGAGCAGGTTTGCGTTGTTCCCTTAGTTAAGCGTTAGAAATGTGTCAGACACTGCATCTTCAAATCTCTTCATCATCAGCTCCAAGTTTGCTATGTATTTCTCAAAGCATCATACACATGGATTTGGTGAAGGCTCTTCATGAAAAAAGACCCATCTGGTTCAATGCAATCAAATCAATGAAAAATCAAACAAAAATTCTAAAATTATGCATTTTTAGCTACTAAAAAGGTTTTCAGCTTTTGCAAGGACATTCATAGCCCAACATTTCTTCTTTGAAACAGATGGCAGCGGTGTTTACTGTGAGTTCTTTTCCACCACAAATCCACAAAGAAAAAGCTGTTTTCAAGAAGTTTCTTTTTGACCGCTGAATAGTGAAGCGTCTTGCACTAAAATAAACTTTGTTGCAATGTTCCAACTGCTCACATTAAAAATGAACTGGCTTTAACCTGTCCAAAATCAGCACTCCCTGAGGTGGTCTTTAGGGAACATGAAAGGTTTTTGCTGACTAATTACATTTGAAATCGCTTTTTTCAACTGATAAGTAAAACACTAATTGGTTGTAACTGATGTGACCTTCAGATATCCCAGGCCCTGTGCTAATGGTCTGCCTGTCCTTCCCTTGGAAAAACTGGAGAATTCAAACCTCCTTTTCAGCCCAGCACTTTAGCCTGTAGCTTGATGATACAGGGACTTCAACAAGCAGCAATATCCATCTAAAAATGTCTCCTTTTGGGTTGGGTAACCCACTCCACAGAAACTCTGGGATTCAGGTAAAGATATAATTGCTTATTTTTGCACAAGTTGTGGCAGGGGAGAGGAACGTCTTCTTCCCTCATTCAGTTATTCATGTGACTGCACAAAGCTCCAGACAGAGTAATTCCTCCCTAAGGATATCAAGGATTCAGCTCCCAGTCTCATCCTTTTATCCCTGAATTAGAAACCTATTTCCTGGTCAGGACAGAGGAACAGCACCAAAGCACAGTGAAGCAGGAAGCACTGGGAAAGAAAGGAGAGATAGGATAGCAAGAAAAGTAGGGTGGAAAGTTCTGGTTTGGTGGATGGGCAAAAGAAGGTAAGAAAGGGCGGATTTAAGTGCAGAGATAGCCCTGCACAGAAATAGGAATGGCTACCACTCCTGCAGATGGTAGAAGTGGACCACTGACAACTAAGTTTGAGAAATCCAACCAAGTCCTCTTACATTGATCAAGGTCTCATCCCAAAACAACCCTCAGTGCAAATGAGCCACAGAAAACTAAATGAAGAAGTGAATTTTCCTATTCTCACAAGGGGTAGGGGCGTTCCTAAGCCACATGTTCAAACCAACCATCCACATGTGTCCCTGCTGCCCTGGATTAACTGCTGGCATGCAGAGCAACGTGCAGATACCTGAGCAGCACACTTGTGTACATCCCACAAAATTTTGTTTTCTTCCTGAATATTAATTTCACATAAGATTTACCACTCTGCATCCTTCATGATTTTATTCCTCTCATGAGGTTTGCATTTGTTAATTTTCCTAGAACAGAATCCAGCAAGGTTTTGCTGAATGTTTTCCTTGTTTTCCTCTCCAAGGGATGGTTCCAAACAGGAATATACCAACATCTGCAATGTAAAGCAGGCTGCAGACCCTACCTAGGTATCAGACGACTCATTTAGCATGTAAATTGTTTGAGGTATAATTTCAGGTAAGTGATCCTAACACACAGGCACAGTTTATGCCCTTGGCCTCAGGGCCTCAATTGTGGTCATTTAAATATCACGTTAAGTCCCCAGGGTTCAGTTCCTCACAAAAGTTACCAAATACAGGCTTAGAGTAAATGTTTGCTCTCACACACGATACAGTGCATGGCAGGATCTTTACCTGTGCTTGTACTCTTGGATACCTACAGCCACTGCCCTAAACACACTGTTATTTGAAGTTTACCCTGGCATAGAGCTACAGCCACTCTAGAAATAATCAGAAATAATCACATTAAGTGATATCAAGTACAGCTGTTTTGAGCATTCACTTTAGAGGCCTCAGGGATCAAGCCCTCAGTCACTTCTACAAGGAAAAGCAGGTGTCTGGAGTCCTCCAAGGAAGGTCTGCTCTGCTCAGCTCTGGCAGATGAATGTCTCATATTGTCAACTAACAGGCAAATTTCTGTTTATTTGGAGAATTGCAATCACTACCGTAACTGCTGCCTGTTTGTTTGTCTCCTGTCTCGATCTATTTACAAAAGTTCAGCACATACCCAGTTTGATTCTCTGCTGTGCACGCAAAAGGACTTTTTCCTTTCAGAAGCCTTAAAGATCCTCCCTGGAGATGTCCAAGGAACACTCAGTGCTCTGGGCTGGGTGACACGGTGGGGATCGGACACAGGTTGGGCTTGATGACCTTGCAGGGCTTTTCCAACCGTAATGATTCTGTGGTTCTATCTCTAAATATGTTTGAATAACCACGAGGTAAGACCTGGGAGACAACAGAAGGGAAGAGCTCGGTGTTCTGTTCCTTCACCAGCACAAAGCTCCAAGGGCCAGTCCCTGCACATGCTGTCCAGGTCTGGCAAGTATAGATGGCTTTTTTCCCCCAAAAATGAACTTCTAGGAAAAGCAAAACCTGGTGGTGTCTGCAGGGGTCAATGGGACAAGAAGAACACAGGAATGCAATCAAAGTTGTGCTTCACTGATACTTCTGTGCTTTGTTCTAATACAGCGCTGGGGCTTGTTTTGGTTTGTGTTACTTAAACACATCTTGTCACAAAGCACTTCACAGTTTGATCATGAAAGTTGACTCATTTCTCCCCAAGGATATAAACACAGTATCTCGCATATCCAACAACAAACTGAACTTCTTTTGCTCTTGGTTTGTGATTCGACTGCCTGGAACATTGGCTTGGTCAATAGACACAAATGGTAAGAGAAAGCACATGTTAGAGACTGTAACCTAATGGAGGAACAACTTAAAAAATATACATATTTTAAATACAATATTAACATTACATTTTGAAATAAACTGCCTTTCCTCTTCTGCTTTCCACAAAAACACATGCAGAGCCACACGTACCAATAGTACAGACTCCATACAAGGACTCACACTGCTGGAATTGCAAATTAACCTCTACTGCTGTGGAATAACCCTATCAGTGCAAGTGTCTTACTGGCCAATTATTAGCCATTTCCTCCATTCCCTTCTACCAGAGTTACCTACTGTATTTTCTCCTGTTCAGATTGAAAACAGGATAAATATATGCTGCAGGAACCAGAGGGCCATTTGTGTGATCTTACTGACAGAAGTTTGATTGATGCAAGGAAAATTATCACCTCACCTGCAGCAAAACATTTTGATGTGGGCAGAGGTGTCTGTGAGTGAATAACGTTATAGCTGTCACTCCAATTGCTGCCCTGGAGAGCAGCTAATGAGAAAGGCAAGGAACAGGTGCCTATAAAAATCTCAGCGCTGACACAAATACCTGCAGTGGTTTTACCCGAGACAGAACCCTCCCTTTTTTATAGCTTCTCAAGCAGGCAGTGCAGTATATACCACTGAGTGCAGTAAATACTGAAGGCTGCTAATTTACTGTACACAGCCACCTGAAATAGCTTCCATTAGAACGCCTCCCCAGCTGCACAGTATAAAGTTCAGAAGGCTGTTTCTTCAAGCTCTCACGTGATATTCAGGTCATGCTTTGTGTTAGAAAGTTTATTTGCCTGTAGTTCTTGGCAGGATCACTGTGGAAGCCATGCTCAGGTAAGTAGCAAGTCCACTGCTGATATACATTTATATCATTTATTTTTTCCTGCTGATGCCTCAGATATATCTGATCCATCTGTGCCAGTTATAACTGCTTTTGAAGCAGAATTATAACCCTCTGCTAAACCTCTACAACATCCCCCACCCCAAAAATCCCAGCAGTAAAATGCAGGTTCCTAAAGTAAGTTCAGCTGCCACTGAGTAAAGATGGCTCCGAGGTTGCTCGGACTTCAGAGAGTTAAGCAAATCATATGAGCACATTGTGTAAAAATATTCTGGAGTGTTTTGCATGTGCTTAGAGGTCACAGCCACTCCATGGTTTACGTATGTCTATTCATATGCCAGCTGGGATAGTGAGCACTAAAGTTGTATTTTCCAAGTAAATACATCTGTTCAGCTCTTCCCCCCCCCCCCCCCCCCCCCCAGTTTCACTCCATGTGATTCTCTTCTAGCTGGAACAACCAGGGAGGCTCTGTCTCAAGCACTGTGAGCCACAGAAAACCCCCTCACACTCAAGGTGAGGTTGCAGGTTCACTTCTCTGAAATGATCAAGGCAAACTTGACAGAAAAAAAAAAACAAACAACCCCACAGCTAAGTCTGGCAACCTATTGAGATCTAAGCAGGAAAAATAAAGCTTAAATGATAAAAACAGAGCCTTTGCTAAGCATTAGTAAATTTTGGATGTAAAAAACCGCAAACAAACCAAATAAAAACCCAACAATCCAGAAGGGATCACTCTGGCTGGGAGCCTTCCCTCTCCCTGCCCACATTAAAAAAACCACAGGGATGAAGCAAACTTCCGTATTTGTTTCAAATCCCCCACACCTCCCATAAAATTCAACAACAGTAGTACCGCCAGCCCTAGAAACCTAATGTCACATATATAACAGGCAGACACACCAGAAGTGCCTGATAACCAGTTAAGTCACATGAAAACCAGGTGAATCTTCCTTTACCACTCAATACTTCTATTTTTATTTCATGTTTTTATGATACAGAGAGTTTCACAATACCCTGCAGACCACAACACTCCTCCCAGCTTTCCCTCTCCTGGGCTGTATTTCTGTTTATTTCCAGTTTAGAACTCAGCCTTGAAACATACTTCTTGATTTAGGCCGTTCCCTCTGAGAGACTCCACAGTATTACACACCAAAAGATCAATTCTTTCTTTTTTCACAAAATGCATTTTGAGGCAGTAATAAATGCTAGAAATTCCAATATGCTGCACAGTGTGCTGCTCACCCTGAGAGCTGCAATGATGGGTGATAGGTGTTGGTATTTCACAAAAAGCATTCCAGAGCCTGCAAGAAATCGGGGAGGATTGAAACTACCACTCAATATTCCTGAAAAAAAAAAGGAAAAGGAAAAGGGTGGGAGAGACAGCGCCAAATAAAATCTGAGACTTGTCTACTGCAAAAGAATATGTATAATGGCCAAGCTACAGCTCAGCTCATTGCTGGTGACAGTCTGGTTGCCAGTCCTCAAAATACTTTCTGTGCTTTATTCCTGTCAGAGTTAAAGGACATAAATACAGAGAGAAACAGAAGGAATTCAGAAAAAAACTTTTGCTACAGTTCCACTACAAATCTGGGCAATTTATGTCCTGGATGAATTCCTGAACTCCACAGCACTTGCTGTGGAGCTGAGAGCAAAGGCGACAGGGATGGAGATCACAGCTATCAGAACAACAAGGTCACACCCAATATCACTTCATTTATCCTTTTGCTCACATTTTTGCTGGACAGGTCAGTGTCAATAAACCAGCACAGGATTCCCAAGGCACTCGTGTACAGATCCAAAGGCTTGGGACAGTAGGTGAGCAGGATTTCCTGTATTCCCTCAAAATTTAACATGCCAGGGAACATATTTTGTTGCTGGGGAACAAGTTCAGCCTTCATGGTGTGCAGGCAGGGTCAGAAACGTGGTGCAGGAGCACACACAAAAATCCTGCATGTCCCAGCTGTGAAAGGTTTGCTGTAGCACAGAAATCCCTTCTGGGGTGGGCTCGAAGCATTTTTTTCTGGGACTGACACCAAAAGGCTGTTGGATTAAAATAAGGATGTTCAGTTTTACCACACCTGAATTGAAAATTTCCATCAAGTCTCCATTAGTCATTTTTGAGGTCTCCAGGACACCTTCTCATTAATTCATGCATTATTTGTTACTCTTTGGTGAAGGAGTCACCATGGCAGTGACCATCTCCTGTCTCATGAAACACTGCTTGTGGAACAAGTGTTTTTCCTTAACCATGTAGGACGTGTTTATAGTGCCTTCCCTTGTCTCTGCTAAAGAGGTTTGTGTTAGAATTGGGCAAAAATATTAATAAAAATCCATGTGCTTAGAATTTCCCCATTCCATAGCAAGAATGAGAACAAGCCCGGTAAGAAAAACTATTCATGGTGGAAACAAAAGAAAACATTTCACAAATCTACCTGAAAGTCCAGTTTGATATGTTTTCCCCGGAACTGACAGCAGTTCTTCCAACAGAACAAGGGACTTTGCAAAGATGCTTAAGACACATATAAATTAACCAAACAAAGCCAAGATCGTGGTCAATACGAGTTCACATTCAATACTTCAAGACTGATTATATTTAGAAGGAAGGCTTAAGATCTGTTAGATGCAGAAGTTGGAAACATCCAACTCAAATAAGGTAGAGGCACTACACAGGGAAGATAATTAAGTATTTAAAGAGCTTTTCTAAGGCTGGTGAGATTTTCTATAATTTAAAGCCTTTCAATCACAATCTTTTCTGAAGACTCTTCTGCTTTATTTATACAGTAGTGCTCATGGTGCAAGAATGACTTGTAAATTCTGTGGCCTGCATTTTACAAAAGGTCAAATGAGATTAAACATTTTTTTCTTCCTGTCATGACAGCTGTAAATGATGTGAGATATATGAAAAACAATAAAACTTCCTTACGAGTGTAGAGCTGCTCTACCTGGGGCTGAGCCATACAGAAAATTCTCATCCTCTCTGTTCAAAGTAAATCCTGGAAGGGAGAATAGTCTAGTCCCTGTTGAAACTATCACAGCTTTAATGAAGGCTATTAAAATTCCCTTTTTGCTCAGGAAACACCAATAATCCCACTCTAAAGACTATAACAGGACTGTGATTCCATGAAGATGAGATATAAAGACATTGTGGTGAATTTGAGAGTAATTCAATACCAGAATGATTTTCCTTAATCTCCTTGACTAAATGCAGCGTCAAATAATGCTGAATTATATCCCAGTGGCCAGGCTTTGAGAGGACCATGCATGTGGTGAAAAAGTCCTATCTTGGAGACAAAAAATGTATTTTTCCTAATTACTCCATTTTAAATCCTGTAAGAGAAATTATTGAAACAGTCTTAAGGAATCCTGGTCATTATATAGATATAATTTTATATAAAATGCTTGCTTACGACAAGATTTCAGTTCTCAAGAGCAGTTGAGTTTGTGACTACAACGATGATCATAAAACCTCCCACGAGCTGAGGATTGCTGCATGCCCTGAATGGCCTCAACCAAAAGGCAGAAGAATCAATGTAGCAAAATTCTGGGTCATCCTTAAAGTACCATATTCTTGACACAAGTGAAAAACAAATTATCTGCAAGGCTCCTCAAGTAGAGCACAGGTAAGGTTAAGTAAAAGGGAGGATGGAGAAAACAATATAAGAGCAAGCACAGAGGTGTTTATATTTAGAGTTTCAACTTAAAAATCATGGGAAATACTGATAAATCACTATCTGATGAGCAACCTGGGTCACAAGACTCAGTAATACCACATTACTGATCAAAAGGCAGCATGATATGGTCAGCAGTGTTCACAAGGGTCAGTCAAAAAGTTGTGAACACCAACAGCAGCAAAAGAAGGATTTGCTGTATTATGAAGGAAAGAAAAGAGAAAATTATAGAAGAAGCAGTAATCCAAACCTCTTCCATTTTAATTTGTGTCTGTACCCTGCTGAGGGAGCAAACAGTTTGTAAGTTGTAGGCTGTCATGTAAGTCAGTAGTAGCTGCAGGGTAATAAATAGGACAGAAAAGCATATGCAAAGTCTGATTTATGGGATCCAAACAGAGAGAGCCCCAGTCTTGCAGCAATTTGCATCTTCCTCACATGCAAACAAGCACTGATGGAAAGTTTCCTGCTGAGAAAGAGCGAGAGAGGCAAGAGATGTACTAAAGAGAAACCTGGTTAGAAACAAAAGGAGAAGGAGGACTGGAATAATGTCATTAGACAGGGGTTTTGTATATCTTGGTGCCAGAGCAGAGCATAATCACAGAATGATTTGGGTTGGAAGGGATTTTGAAGCTCATCCAGTCCCACCCCCTGCCATGGGCAGCGACACCTCCCACTGTCCCAGGCTGCTCCAAGCCCCATCCAACCTGGCCTTGGGCACTGCCAGGGATCCAGGGACAGCCACAGCTTCTCTGGGCACCCTGTGCCAGGGCCTCAGCACACTCTGTGTAAACAATTTCATCCCACCATCTAATCTAAATCTCTGCTCTTTTAGTTTAAAACCACTCCTGTTCAACTTGGAGGTGTAATAGTGCAGCTGTTTGGCAGGCAGCACGGACTTTTGGGAGCTAGGAAACAGCATATTATGGGGTTTTCTTCTCAAATTCCTAGGCCAATTAATAAAACAATCGCAGGGCTTGCTGTAACCATCACCCCATTGCTCAGCACATTTCTGGTCTTAGATCTAAAGCATCTTTAAAAGTCACAGCTGGGGTGATGGGGAGGATGAGACCTGAACCAGTCTCCCAGCACCAGAGGAGGTATTTACCATGGCAGAAAATCTGCACATCAGAGCAAAGCTGGAAAGCAGCTCAACAGGTTTGAGGGGGTGATTCTATGAGGAGAGTATTTCATCAGCTTGCAGCTAGAATGGATGCTGGGAAATTATTTGCTTTGAAAAATGAAGCATTCTTCAGTTGGGTAGAGATGGAAAAAGAGGGTTGCAAAGTCTCCACTCCAAACTGCAATTCTGGCTGTTTTCTTGTCTCACAATCTCAGTGTTGAATGGTGAACCAACTTCAAAGTGATCATTTTTTCCTTAACACTGCAACAGGCTCTTTAATCTCTTCATTCAGATAGGACAAATGCAAACATAATCAACATCAGCTGCTCCCTGGAGTTCAGTCACGCTGGCTTGGAAAGCAAATCAGCTCAGCTCCAGCATTCAGAGCTAAATGCTATGCAAACTTTAAAAATCCCATTCACCTGAACTCCTGACACGAACTCTCACAATGGTCTCCATTCAGCACCACTCACAGACTTCAAAAGCCTTTTGCCATCTCCCAGATTGGAAGCTAAGAAGACTCTGGAGCTGCCTTAATGCCAGTATCCTTAGCCCCATCAGTCAAGTGTTTACAGAGCTCCATCATGTTTTCCCTCATGAACTTTCAACCTTTTTTACTTTAGGATTAGAGGCTCAGCTTGTAAATGCCAACCTCTAAAGCAGCAGAGGAGTTTAACCTTTCAGGGTCTGTAGTGGTGTGTGAAAAGGAGGGAGGAGAGTGTGTTTGGCATGCAGACCTGGAATCTCTGATAGCTGAGCACCCACAAGAAGAGATTGTGTTAGGAAGGGTTAGACCTCACCACAATCCAAGGTGCTTCAAGATGTACAAAGCAAAAGAAAGCTAAGTTCAAAAAATCAGGGCAAGATAAGGAAGCAATAAATAATTTTAACTGTTTTATATCTTGCCTTGCAGTTTGTTTAAAAACAATAAAAATTAACTCTGGGCACACGTTTCACATATCCTAAGAAACCCATCCGTGCAATGTGGAGGCTCACAGGATGATGCCAGCAAAAAATGAAAGCTTAAATCAAGGCAAAGACAGCTGGGGAATTCATCAGCACCTGGCTCAGGGCAGAATTTTTCCCTTCCACAGGTGATGTTCAACTTCTTTAGTTCAGTGTCCTACAACAAATGCAAGACTTCTGCAGACAGCCTGTTAGCTGCAGGAACTACTGCATGTCTGAAAGAGATCAGTATCTGAGCCTCTTTAGGGTCTTGTGCTACAAAACTTTTAATAGTTCTGGTAACTATTAAAAGGTATTTGCATCTACAGAAACAGCTTTCTCTTTTCTTTGGAAATTAATTGGTTTCTCCCACACAGATGGGATCTCCAGGTCCCACTGTATTGCAAACACACCCTTTGTTTTGCACTTTAAAGATTCTCTGACTAACAATCACCTGTTCTTACTAAGAAATCTGGTGCATCTTAGCTTGTATTTCACATCAAGTAAAACATTACTTTTTTAGTGTGGCGGTTTTTTCTGCTGCAAAAGAAATGTATTTTGATGTGAAAGGGTTATCCCTATCCTGCTGAGGTAATAGGTCATGCTCAACAATTATATCCCATAAGTGTCCTGCCTGAACCATACCAGAATCTTCACCGACATCCATGAATGGTGACAGATGATATTTCAAGAGACTTTTCTTGAATCAAAAGCAGCTAACAGCATTGTAACCATAGGATGGATAAATTAAGAACAGCTTTAGATCCTATTTTTCAGGAGAAGCCCATTAATAACTTCCCTACAATTAAGCAGGCAGAGGAAAGATGAGCAGAAGAGAGTTAACAATGAATGTGACTCATCTTTTGTGCTAAGTCTTTAAGCTCAGTCATAAGCAAAAAAAAAGTGTAATTATGAATTGTAATGTCACGTGAGCATCGTTAACAATTAACTTGCATGAAAATTCGTACGTTAAAAAGGAATAAAGAAGAATGAAAAGCTGCCAGGTTTGTTTTATAATGGCACATATCTGCTGGTCATCCACTGCAAGAACACTTCCAGGTAGGAAAGGCACTGGGATGAGTTCTTGGTATTTTATGTTCTTTTGTGAGCATCAGCTGTCCTGAGTTAATTTCTGTGCAGTCGCCTTAAACCTCCTTAATAAATCTAACAAGAAACTAAAACGTTTGCATGTATATCATGTATTTAGTCAAGGCACTCAGTGGTGTGATAGGAAAGCCATTATCATTTCCCAGAGTGTTAGAAACAAGGTCAAGTTTAAACCAGTACTCCCTGCTCATCTAACACTGGAACAAAAAAGCTACTGAAGAGAGAAACAAAGAAGTTGGGAAAAATATAGACTGAATTGAGAACACACCATTAGATTATGAACCTGTCACATACCCCTTGTAGCTTTGTGTTCTTCCTGAATATATTTATTTATACCTTGTTTAATATAAACAAGAGAAACAAGGAAAGCATATTCTGGACCTTTACTGCAAGTCAGTGTGGCACTGGATGCAATGCTGAAAACTGGATCCTTTATATAAACTGCACATTAATCACTTCTCAAGGAAATGGCTTCACTTCCCAGCTCTGTTTTGGAAGTTAAACATAAGGAGAGGGAAATGCTTCCTTTTGAGAGGACTCATGTTTCATACTACTGAAAACCTACAATTCAACAGCTTTGTCTTTCATCTCCTTCATTGGCTTCACAGATAATAGGTTGGATGGAAAGAAGAGAAATTGGAGCTACAGCTCGTGGTGAGCTTGGTGTTTGTAATCTCTCTGCCTCCCCTTTTCTTACCACACACCCACCTAATGATTAAAACTGAGTTAAAGCAACTGCTACAGAGCTGCACTGGAGAATTAAACAGAGCAGTGCCAAGTTCAGGTAATTACCAGCCAACACCAAGGAAGGCAGTGTTACATTCCCTACACCGCTGTGACTGCAAAGAAATAAAGGAAGAAATGATTTTTTTCAGACACTCTATTAATGACAGAGCCATTCTCCCTCATTCAGATATTTCCTAGGCAGCATAATGCCCATAAACAGTCTGGATGCACTTCTCCCACTCCGTGCTGGTGTAGTGCTCAAAGGAGCAACATCATCACATGTCTTATCACATCTGAACTCAGCTTCTCACAGCACAGCACATCACCTTCTGAGCACTGACTGTACTCTGTAAACTGGGAAAGAGCAGAGAAAGAGAGAGCAGGCAGCCAGGGAACCCTCATTATCACAGTGTCCTGACACTGCTGGCAGCACCAGCCAGGGACTGACTCCTGCTCACAAGGTGAGAACTTTGAGGGCCTTGATTAACGTGCAGAACTCAGGCAGATGAATACAGACATGCACAGAAACTTCTGCGATCTGGATGAACCTGATAAATTCAGACAGGAATTTTCACACCTTCCAGCTCCTTATTAATGCACATGGGAAAAAAATATATTTTTAACAGTAAAATCTAAACCAGGCATGTACCACAGCTGAGCTTGTCTCCCAAAGCATTCTAAGGGACAGAGGGATGTGGCCTCCCAGCCACCCTGATGGCAAAAGAGGACAGTTGCAATGCAGAGTCTACTTTTCGTATCAACACCCCCACCCCCTGGGTGAAGGGTAGGGACTTGAGCATCTCCAACAGAGCTTTTACTACCCCATCATGGCAAGGATGGTGTGTCAGTTTCAATGGGCACATTTGGCATGAATATCTCAGGGTGTAGAACTATCTGTGTATCAAGCATGAACATATTTTTTTTTAGAAAAATAAACAAACCAGTACCCAAAAGCTTTAAAGGGTCTTTTTCATACTCATCACACTTGTCCAGAACAGCTCTATAGGAAGTGAAAAACACTGGAGTTGGTGAGTCTCCTACATAATTACAAGGAAGACAACTCTCTTTTCATCCCAGGAACACATTCCAGACTATGTTACACATATATGAGTCACATACTTTCATACCCACACTGAACTGCTTGTTTTCAAGAAGTCAGTGGAGAGCCTGATGTGACATTTCTAGAGCCAGCTGCAGCCCAAGATCAGGCTCAGCTGAAGAACAGAGATGTTCTCATTTCCTATGACTTTTAAGCTCCAGAAAGTTCTTTCTTTTAGTAGAACTTTCTGCTGTTAAATAATTAACTGGAACTATTCTGGAGTCAGCTCCAGTTATAAATACTGAGACAGCCAAAATACCTGCAGAGCTTTTCCTTGATGAGTCTGTCTTAGAACTGTAAATCTGAATCTTTCGCAGTGTATTTCATACTGGAGAAGCTTCCATATAAGGATTTATTTAAATAGCTAATTATTTATCATGTTTTTCACACCTGAGTATTTCAACTCCAACAACTTGACAGGGTTTTTTTCATTCAGTTTATTGCTTAGTGCTTGTGTCTATGTTGTTTTCCTTTGTTTTGTGGTTTGGGGTTGGTTTTTTTTTCTTGTAAATTCCAGTGCCTGCTTTTAGGAAGAGACTCGGATCACTCAAGCAGATTTCAGGGTGTACCTGGTGAGTTAATAAACAGATGGTGGAATTACAGTGACAAACATCACACCAGAAAAGACCTAGAGAGAGAATAGTAAACAACTGTGACAAGGAACCCACCTCTCCCTCTTGTGTCACTCAAGGCATCAGCTCTTCGTGTGACTGATAAAAGCCTGATAAAAGCTGTCCCAAATATCACAGGGATGACAGAAATCCACTCAGGTAAGAGACAGGTTGTTTTTTCAACCAAACACTTTGAAAATCAACTAAGACAAAACTGAAGAGAACTAGAACATACCCTTAGAGGTCTGTAGAGAGGCTGTGCTGAGGCTCAACAGGCTCTTCCTAACCCTGTAGTAGCAGAACAGACCCTAAGAAAATGCCAGGAGCCTTAGAAGAATTTTAAGGTAGCAACAGGTAGCAGTAAAGTAATTTTGAGAGACTTCTGGAGAGTGAAAATCTCAGCAAACTGGCTCATGAAAAATAGGTTATAGATGATGTAATATTCCCTCTTTATCAGCTAGCTCTGCATGGATTCCCACCATATACTGAGTGATTAATTTGGGTATCCAGAGTACCTGAAAGGAATCAAGGGGAAAAAAAAAAACCAACTGCAAACAGTCCTCCATACACTCCCCCAAAGAGTTCAAAATGTTATCCACAGCCTTACCTAACGTGGCAAGTGTCCTGGAAGGACACCAGCATTAATACAGACCTTAAATGATAAAATTCGAGCCAATTTCCACAGTGCTTTAAACAACTTTTACACAATCAAAGCCTACATTTTGCTCAGAGTACCAGTAACTGCCACCCAGCTTTTACTTGGAAGAAAATTACAGGCAAGAGATGTTCCATTCAGGTGTGAGCAGTATAGCAAGACAGAGAATCTCTGGGTTTTTTTTTTAAACTGCCCTGTACAAAATTGTATTAAATTACTGTATGTGCAACAGTGAGAGAGAAGAAATAGAGAAGAGCTATTTCCACTGGAGCACCAAAGGATGGCAAGGGGTGCAGGTGGAAATGATAGGTTTCTCTGGTCTGGCTGTTAGGACTGGAGAGTGCAAAGAGAAGAATAAATGTATTGTCATTTATACAAGGCGGAAGACAAAGAAGCATTAGCACATACAGCAAATAGCTGCCTACAGAACAGCATTTTCACAGGATTACAAATGTATCTCCTGCCACTAAACACACTGCAATAATTTAGAACTAATACAGTTACGTTCTTTTGTATAAGATTGCCAGTAATTACTTTACAATAATACATTTCTCTCAGTAAAGGTGCCCACAGACAAGCAAGGTGGTGTGTATTTTACTTCATTCACCATTTCATTTGCTGGAGCAGGTATTTACTGTCCGATTTGGGGTGTAGGAGTATGTGCATTTCAAAGTAAAACCTCTATTTTGATATCTACCAAACTTTTTCATTCAATATTGAGAAATGGAAACTAGTTTCTGTTCTAAATACTCCAATAAAACTTCTTGTGCATAGGGAAGCAAACAGATCTTTCAATTAAAAAGATACACAGACACACTTTTAAATCTTATTCTTTGCTGAAGAAACACCCTGTGATTTTTTTGTTCCTCTGATGAAGAAAAAGCACATGAGAAGCAGAGATTTAGCTTGGATTTAGCAGGTTTAGGAGCAGGACTATCAATTGAGCAAAACTTCAATTACAGGCTAATTGAATGTATGCTCAAGTACATTATTAAAATTCAATAATTATCTCTTCAGAATTAAACAATTCCAGTTTGCTTCCATTTCAGCCTGTGCACATGCATTACAAATTTGCTATTATTCACACTAAAATTAGTCAGGCTGGTTGGCAGTCCCAGTATGTCACAGGGTGGTATCAAACTGACCTCAAATGAGCCACTTAACCTCACCTGCTCCCTAATCAGGGATGAGCAGCAGGACTGGACCTTCCCAAAACAACATTATTCTCTTAAGGTTTCTTCCAGGTGGGTTCATCTGCCTGAGCAATCCAGCAATGAAGCCATCAGCATCTCTCCTGGTGGACATCCAGCCATTCATGGTTTTAAGTTATTCTTCTATTTTTTCCCCTGCTGGTATCAACAAACATGAAGTTCCAGGCACCTAACTCAGCTTGGAGTGCTCTGATACCTGGTTGCTCTGGAAGGCTGCCTTCCCTCTATTTAGCTGTGGTACAGTCCTAGGTATGCCACTCCTGGCAACTCAATTCTGTTCTAATCATGAACTAATTCCTCCAGACTGGAACAAGATACAGGATCACCGGGTGGGAATTAAAAGCACTTGGCATCCACAACAAGCATTCTCTTCATGATCTGTGTCATCTGAACATCTGCACCACACAACACTCCAAGGCACTACAGAGGCACCTGATCACCAAATGACAGAATCAGCTGGCAGAAAGTAGCACAGTGGACGACTTGATCTCATTTCAACAGCTGCCCTCCATTTTCATACCCTCCATTTAGATCAATAAATTATACCCTGTGAGCACACCCAGACTTCAAATTCCTCTCACCCCAAACACAGGGTACCTCAGGAACTACTCAGCTGCCTTCCGAACGCACCACCTAAGAGCCAGTGAGCATTCCTGTCGTGCAGCTCAAGGCAAGTTTGAAAAATAAATAAATAAGAACCCAGCATAGGGAACAGCCTTTCACCACACACCTTGTGAAGGTGAGATTGAAACACACCTTGCCTGTGTCAGGCTCTTGAATCATGGTAATTAACACGGCTAAAATCCAAACACCCTTCAAGAACTACTGATGCTTCTACTGTGGACTTCAGGGCATCAGCAGAATCAATCCCAGCATTTACTGCCAGTAGCCCTGAGCAGCCTCTCCTGACACAGTGCTCCATCACAAGATTATTTTTGCCTGATAAAATACTGGAAAGGAAAGCAGGTGAATCTGACTGACAAACTGTTCAGCTGACTACAGTAAAAGTCTCCACAGCCACCATATTTTACTACAAAAGCTTACAAAGAGGGCTGAGTGCAAAGTTTAAATTCAAATATTCAAGATACCAACTTAAACTCATGCCACTTTTACCCTTTTTTCTTATTTTAACATGCATGAAAGAAGAAGGTCCATGTCCTGGGTTGCAGTGTATTCTATTACCATCCTCAGGAGCTGTTGAAATCAGGTGGGGCAGTGTTTCCTTGCCTCCTCCCCCCAGACTATCTTTCTGTT
The DNA here is from genome assembly GCF_000738735.6 of Corvus cornix cornix. Lineage (NCBI taxonomy): Eukaryota > Metazoa > Chordata > Aves > Passeriformes > Corvidae > Corvus > Corvus cornix. The sequence goes on along the minus strand of NC_046349.1, from coordinate 3,367,811 downwards.
CATGGCCCATCATTGTCCTGCCGCATGACTCAGAGATAACTCCCTCCGGACTATCTTCTGTTAATGAGCCTAATCAACACTTGGCCTCATGACTCATGACCCCATTGTGAGATGCTCCACCCAGAGGGAGGAACCAAGCATCCCATCCTGGATATAATCTGAGATTCTGAACACCAGAGACAACCTTTCCACTGCATTTCCAGAGGACAGGAGCTACACAGCCACCACTGGGCCTTCTGAGGAAGAGCAGACCCTTTTTTCTACAGGATCACCGCTTCAGAGGACTGCAGCCACCATTCCACCAGACTGCTACCACCACCCTGCCTAACAGGGACTCAGGTCGTATCTTGACTCTGTCGGTTTGAACCAGTGTTTTCTTTTAGGTTTTTTTTTTTCCTTTTCTTTAATTTCCCCATTAAATTGTTATTCTGACTTAGTGCCTCCCACTGGTTTGTTTTCAAACTAGTACATCCAAGAGAATGCCAATTTTTATACACAGTTGTCCTCTGGAAGGAAAACACTCCTCTTGTATGAATTTGCTGGTTCCATGCTCGTACCTTTCACAATTAACTCGGCGTAGTTGGAGACCCCGGAGCCGCCGTCGGAGCGGATGACACAGCGGTACTTGCTGATACTGCGCTGCGATGTGTCGGCCACGCTGACCGTGGCAGAGAAACGCCTGTGGTTGACCACTCGAGTGACCATCAGGGCTGTGTCCCGTCCATTCCACTGCTGCAGAGACAGAGAAAAATAATGCAATAATGGAGACAGGCAGGACGTGCATTTGTGCATCTAGGTGTAATTAATTCCTGGGGATGTTTAACATCGGTCAGAGCTCTGTGTTCATACTGCTGGGAGAGGTCTTGTACAAGCACAGCTTTCTAAGAGAAGACTTCAGCCATTCCCTCAGGAAATCCACAGGGTTGTGTGAGCTGGGCCTTAAAGAGCCTTATACATAGGTGAGGGGGCTGAGGCCCTAGGACAGGGTGCCCAGAGAAGCTGTGACTGCCCCCCTGGATCCCTGGAACTGTCCAAGGCCAAGATGGACAGGGCTTGGAGTGACCTGGGGCAGTAGAAGGTGTCCCTGCCCATGGCAGGGGCTGGGGCTGGGTGGGCTTTAAAGTCCCTTCCAACCCATTATGTGAATCTATGATATATTTAAGTTCACACTTCTATGTAATATTTGAGATATATCTGGGCATTTAATGTGTTCTAAGGATAGAAAGAGGGTGAAGGGTCTAGAAGGGAACCCATATGAGGGCCAGCTGAGAACACTTGGCTTGGTCAGAGTAGGAAAGAGGAGACTGAGGTCAGACCTTTCACCAGGGGCTGCAGCTCCTCCCGAGGCACAGCTCTGATCCCTGCTCTCTGTGACCAGGGACAGGACTCAGGGAACAGCTTGAACTGTGCCAGGGGTGTTCAGGCTGGTTATCAGGGAAAGGTTCTTCCCCCAGAGGGTGCTGGGCACTGCCCAGGCTCCCCAGGGAATGGGCACGGCCCCGAGGCTGCCAGAGCTCCAGGAGCGTTTGGACAGCGCTGCCAGGGATGCCCAGGGTGGGGTTGTTGGGGTGTCTGTGCAGGGCCAGGAGCTGGGCTGGGTGATCCTGTGGGTCCCTCCAGCTCAGGATATTCTCTAAGATTAGTTCCTGCAAAGGCTGCAAAGTGGCATCTCTGACTGTGCAATTCCACACAGTGTAATTAGAGGCCCCACTTGGATGTGAAAATACAACAGCTGAAGGCTTTGTGTTCACCTGGGAAAACACTACAAATGAACAGATTCTGTGAATTTGGCCTTTTCAGATGCAAAACTCTGATTCTGGACCAATTTAAATAAATTGGTTGGATGAGCAGACATCCTTGCATATCCAGCATTCCCCAATAAACCTCTCTACCAATGCCAGGCCACATTTTTCCAACTGGAAAAGGGACAGACAAAGAATTAGCCAGAAATTGTTCTCCACAGTACAAACACCTCAACTTGCTCATTTGTCCAGTTTATTAGGAATTTCAAAGCAAAGCACATTGCTGTTTTGCCAGTTTCCAGTAAACAGTTTTTAGGGTTGTTTCCAAGGCTATTTTCACTAAATGTTGCCATTTTAGAGAATGGAAAGCAGGTTTCCATTAACAACAGCAATTATTTCCTCCCCAAACTCTGCTTCTCACAGGGAAGGGTTCATACTGCTACAGGTCAGAATTGTTTTTATACACAACTAATTGTAACAGTGGAAAGATTTTAATGAAAGAACCCAAAAAAGACAGAATAAGTCAAAAATGTATCTCAGTGGATGCTGAGAACATTTTTAGAGGGTGAGAGGAAAGCAGATGGCATAACAGAGCTCAAGAGAACTTGTTCCACTTCCTCTCTCTTCTGCTTTATAGCTGAGTGTTTACAGGTACGTGGGCATTTGTTTGAAACCAGAATTTTCCTGTCACTGGCCATTGTTTCCATTTTCTGTACCCTAATTCCATGCTTTGTCACCTTAAACTCTTGCCTAGAAATGATTTCAGGCAGTTCTTCAAAGGATGTCGATGAAAAGATTTTGCCTCATCACCAATCTTTCTCTACCTCTATATTTCACTTGCAAAAGCAAACAAACCCCTGAATTAAACAAGACAAACCACCAGGGCATTACTGTACCTGGAGCCAGAGCTTGTCGTGCTGGGACCACTTCCCCCCAGCGATGCACTGGAACGTCGCGTTCTGCCCCACGTTCACCTCCACGTTCTGCAGCCGTAGGAAATGGGGGGCTTTTCCTGGCAAAAGAGACAAAGGATTGCAAGGGTAGAGCAAGGCAGGACCCGACTGTGCTGCACCCACCCAAACACTCCCCAAAGCCGTGGGACTCTCCTTGCCGAAGTGGCTTTGCAAAATAAAGCTGCCCCTCAGCATTTAACTTTTCCTTGCAGAGAGAGGTGGTGATGGAGATGAGGGAGGGTGGCCTAAGGGATCTTAGAGAGCCCTGGCACCTCTCAAAACACAGACTTGGATCAAATCACAAGTTCATGGTCACCGGCACAATTTCTTATTGCCTGCTATAAAGAGTAATTGAGTAATCTCTTTTCTTCAGAAAACTATGTTTCTAAAAAGGTCAAAAAAAGTCAAATGCTTTTGTGCTTGTCAAGCATGACTGACCCAAACCTCATTTTCACAAGGGCCTTTTATCCTTTTTCTTTTATTGACCATCAAATACATCCTAGACCTTTAGAATAATGCATCATCAATATCAAATCAGCTATTAAATGAATATTTCATTTAACTGACAGTATTGTATCACTGGTTTAGTTTAAGATCACTGATACCAGTGTTTTGCTGACACTAAATTCAGCATTACTTCAAAATTAAACCAGTGATATGAAAAATGCAGGCACTGATTTTTTTCACAAAGGAACTAGATAGGAGGATTACCTTTCTGATTAAATACCAGACTGAGTTAGGTCTCTATTTAGCTTAGAAAAGTATAAACAAGATTACAGCAGTGAATGCAACACCTTTAAGTGAACTAATTTCTTGCAGGGCTTCAGAAAAAGTTTGTGCATCATTTGAGAAGTTTCAGTAGGACACACTGAATAAACTTACGCCTGAAAAGGTCCGTATTTTCCAACATCTGTACATTTTCAAGTACGATTAGACACTGAAATACATAATTTCAGAGGACATTATAACCTCTCTTCTTCCATTGGAATCAAAACTTCCAAGGGATGTGGGGCGTCTGTGGCTGTGCATGGCTGAGACTTGATGTACAAGAGTTTGACACATGAGCAGAGAACACGTCCCTACACCGTGTCAAATGGTTTTATCTGCTTCTCTGTCCCATCCAACACACAGCTCACTGACAGTTCCTGAAGGACAGGGACTCTGTACCATCCTGCTTTCTGGGCAGCAGGAATTTGCATCAAGATTTACTGGAAAACTCCCTCTGGGGGAGATGCAGAACGTTCTACATGGCATTTCAGGATAATTCTAGTATTTCTGCCTGCAGTCTACAGTGGGCAGCTGTAAGTCAGCTACAAATACAAAGGCGTAGAGTCCCACCACTCCCAAAATTCTGGTCCTTAGGTCTGCCCAGCTTCTGGAGCATGGGTTGTCCTGTGATGGCAAGGGCTCATGCACACAGAGTCAATGAGCTTTTAGCATAAGGAAAATGGATATTCCAGTGCATTGCTTCACTGGACAAAGGGAAAAAAAGAGGTAGCACCAGCAATATATTTATTTTTCTGGATTACTGTGTCATCTAGGGGCATTTCACTGTTTCTGCTGGCTTTGGTTTGCCTGCTATGCTGCCATCTGTGAAGGTAAAGCAGAAATGAAGAAATAAGACCAATGATTTCAGCAACTTCCAGGGTCACCAGGAGCTTCATGGTCCCTGTGTTTTGATTTACAACAATTGTAAAACAAATCTGAGGGGCTAAGCTTGTACAAGGAAAGAGAACACGTGGGTGACATTTACCCTGGTGACTGTCACAGCTGAACAACAAAGGCAGCACTGGGAACCAGAGAGGAGAAGCATTTACAGAGAGACTGCAGAGAACTGGCAGCCTGTAATGAGCTCTGTGTGCTGGGGGTTGCAAACAGATTAAAAAAAACCCCAACCAACCAACCCTGTTTGAATCATTTTGGTGTTGAGTCACCAAGACTACACTTAATTTTGAGGAAGGACCTGAAGAAATGGATTCAAAATCAGTTTACTTAATTAAGCAGGGATATAACACAACATCCTGCCTAACTGCTTTAAATCCCATCATTTTCTTGTGGAGGCTTTGCCCCGTGGTTTATTTAGTGGCCTCTTTCCCAGTGAAGGGACCAGCGATCACCCAACACGCTGTGGAAGGCACAGACCATTTGGGGACCTGTCTGGATGATGCCAGTTATCAGCAACATCTGGTTAATACAGACTGTAAGTATTTCTTAATGAAGTAAATGCACCCAAAGGCCTGAGCACTGAGCACATGGTAAATACAAATATAATTTACTTAAGCAGCAATTAAGCATACTGCAGTTATCAAAAATGTCCTGTTAAACTTGAGCAGAACCATGTCTGTCACATTGAATGGCAGATGTTCTTTGACATTCTGATCACAGCAAAACCAGTTGATTTCACTCCATCCATATGATCCATCATTCTTTTTTTGTGAGCAGCTGTCACTGACTTACTGAAACCATGAGCCAGAAAGAGGGCTTGTTAAAAAAAAAAATCTTTACAAGAAACTGTACATTGCATCCATAAAATATACAAAGCCCTCAAGCCCCACTGGAGGGGTGTAAAGGAACTGAACAAGGTCAGACTCAAAGACTGAGGCTCAATGCTTCTTTAAACATGAAAAAAGTAAGTAAAACTCAGCTTACTGTTGTGCCTGCAACAGAAGAAGTGTAGCACTAACAGTTTTGAACAGTGTAATGGAGCTGCATTAGTTTCTACTTCTGTATAAGTGCAGGGTCTGAATAAGATTTATTTTTAATCTCTTTACAGGCTTTCAGAGCAGGTCTAATGTGTTGAGACCAACCCACCTTTGGGACAGGCCTCTTACCAAGGAAACACTGAAACAATTTGTTTGGTTGTTCTTTTCAGAAGTTGACCACACAGGCTGTTTTGAGATGCCTTTTAGATTGTTTTCTACAGCAATAAGATCAAGAAATAATAAAACCGTCAGTTTATTAACAAGTAAAGGAGAGGGAATTCCACTAGCTATAAACTGAGAGCAGCTTTGCCTTTTGCTCAATTTGCAAAGGTAGGTAATTATGCGAGGCTGACTGTCCTTAGGGGTCTTGGAGGGATATAAGACATTTTAGTGCTGACCCAGCTGGGTAAATCACTCCCTTCCACTACAAGCTGTGGCCTATAACACACTGGTACAGTCAGAAAAATAAAGAGTGCTCACTGCAGGGATGGGCGAGAACTCTGACTTCATCCACAGCTATGTACCCGGGGTGTCCTTTCAAAGAGACAGATTCAAATATCACCTGAAACACAAAAGAAAAAAAAGATTCTGAAAAAGAACATTTGCATGAGTAATTTCAGCAGTCGCCACATTCCGCTGTTATTCCAATGCCTGAGTCACTGGAGGCATTTAGTTAATAACGAAGGGATACCAGGGCAATTCAGTGTGTGAATGCAACACCAAATCTGTTGGGGATGGAAAACAAAGACTTAGAGCAACACTCAATAGGATTAGAGACAACTCTGTGCATCTCTGATTTGGAGATGGAAAAAGTGCCCTGGCTATATTCCCCCCCCTCCATTCATCTAAGCACCAGTCCAAGAACATTAAGTGGATAATCATCTGATATCTTGTTCTCAGCAGGCCTTGGACAATTGGAGAAGGCACTGCACGAGATAGAATTCTCTTCCTGAATCAGTGACCATGCATGGATTCTGCTGGAGAAAACCTTGATTTGCCGTGCAGGCCCTTGCAGTACTAGAAAGTAAATTACAAGCAAAGGATGACACTGGATTCCGGACTGAAATAAGATTTTCTCAGATATAATGGTGTTGTTTCTGCCTCTCCCTGGATTCCACTAACATGATCTGAGAAGGAATATTCTTAAAAAACATGTAGAATTTCTCTTCATTAATGGTACATTAACCAATCTTTTCCTTTTTTGTGTACCTGTATTATGAAAGCATTCCAGTAATGTGGGCCTGAAAATACAGATATTTCATCACAGATTAATAAAAATCTCCTTCTTTCCTATAGGTTTGTGATTTTTACCTGAAAAATTGACCTGAAGTATCTTATTATAAAAATAGATGGACTATCAAAAAATCAGCAATGCAGGAAAAAGAAAAAACAATCCAAACAACAAAAAGTAAAAATCTGATAGAGATCATTAAAAATAAGTTAATTGTTGGAAAGTGGGGCAGTGGAGGGGGAGATCTCAATCTGGGAATCAACAACAGGACATGGAGAAATGGAGAAAAGCTGAGTCAGGGCAAGCTCAGGTTGGGCATTAGCAAAAGATTCTTCAGTGGGAGGGAGATCTGTCCCTGCAGTGCCCCCCCAGGAAACAGGCACAGCACCAAGCCTGGCAGAGTTCAGGGGGCATCTGAAGGACACTCTCAGTCACATGGTTGAGTTTTCAACAGTCCTGTGAGGAAGGAGCAGGGAGTTGGATTTAATGGTCCTTATGGGGCCCTTCCAACTTGAGTCATGCACAAGGAACGGGAAGTTTAGAGATGTCAAGCCATAATAATAATAAAAATGCAGACTGATGTTAAATAATCAGTGATGCTACCTCCCAAATTAGTGATTCTCTTCCCAAAGGAGTGAAGTGCTATCCTTTAATACGTTAAAAAAATGAATGGGTGGAGATGTAATGGGTGCTGTCCTCTGCATTTGAAAGGGAAATTCCCAGTCTGACTCCATCTGACTAAAGCAATGCTCACACTGTACTGAACTGCTCATTTTTGCATGAGTAAATAATCAGGTTTCCAAGGACAGAGTTAATTACATGTTCAGCCAGCACAGCTATTGCCATTAGAGCAGTGTCCTGGTGCTGCTACTTGTTCCATAGGAGAAAGTACTCCAGTCATTTCTAACTTCTAAAATTCCCTACTAGAACACAGAGGTAACTATTTAAAGCCAGTTTTCAACAGTTCTTTTTGTTCTAAATAAAAGCTGGCATTCCCAGCCTGTCACTGTTCAGCCTTCCCTTTATCTCCTTCATCAGAAGACTTAATACAGTAAAAGGTTCAACTGTCCAAATGCTGCCCTGGCTAAATATAGACCCAAAATATCCTTCTGAACTACAGAATTGCTGTTGTTAATTTTTCTTTGTATTTGGGCTTCCAGAACATCGTTTCTACTCGAGTTTCCATGACTTCCTAAGGTCACTTCCCCCATTTCAAAACATAGATGTGAGATCTCCTGAAAGACATCCATAAGGAAACAAAGGCATAAAAACGGGTAGAACAAAAAAAATAAACAGGTGAAGACAAACTAAGAAAAGCTCATAATATGTAGAAATAAAGTTCTCCTCCAGAGGAGACTAGACAACAATTAGGCTGCCCAAGAAACACCAGGAAGATAAAATAATCCAAAAAACCATTAGCAAGTGTTTTGTGTTATCAAGGTCCTTGATAGGCTTTTTAGGGACTGTATAAAATAAGAATATAAAATAGGAGTCTTTAGTATGGAAATCATAATTACTTTAGCAATTAAATAACATTCATGATAAAAATTACATTTACTGGGAAGGTCATGCAAGGCTCTACTGCAGCTCCCCTCAGACCTGAATTCAAGTGCAACATTACAGCTACAAAAATCTTATTTTAGTTTTGCATTTGTGAAAAGTCATAAGCCACAACAAAGTAATTCTCAATTATCTGCAAGTCAAGAACTCAAAAAGTTCTCCAGGGCATTGGCATCAGCTGTGAGTGGGTGGCAGAAGGAAGCACCAATATATGGAGAATTGCCTTTGGTTAATTACCAACACGTACAGGGTCTTTAATACAGCACAATACAATTATTCCAGTAGCAACCAACTCAGCTTCTAAAAAATCCCTGTCCACTGCTGCAGAATCCACTGAGTAGAGGAATCCTTTCAACTCAAGCAATATTGTTTGACTGTTTTATTCTGTTCTGCTCCACACTCAGATGTTCCTGCCCTTTCCCAGTTCAAACTTACACATTATTGTCTTTTCGTGTGTTTTGAAGCATTTCATCCCTGTCAAAGTGAGAAGCACAGAAGCACCCAGGCTTTCCTGAAAACAGGGAATTGAGACCCAGCGTGAGGAAAAGGCAGGAATTAATGTTTCTGGGGCCCATTTCTGCAAATCTCACACTCAGTATCACTCATGTCCTTTTAAATTCAGTTGGAAACGCAGCACAATGGTTCAGACATGCAATGCTTTGCTATTAACAATGCTTGGCATTTAAAGTACTTCTCAGAAATTAATACAGTTGACAAAATACAAAACTTCACTCTCAAAAAAACCCCACATTCTTAAATGCTCCTGAGACCTGCAAATACAAAGTCACTTCATGTTTCCCTCCTGATAAACGAGCCCCTCTGCAGCACTGTGATTTACCAACAATGCCTGTGTTAGCAGCGTAGCCCAGCTCATCTGCAGCGCTACAACAGTTTTCTCCCGGCATGGATCAATAACATTCCTTGCTATACATCAAAAAAACACCTTCCTGGCAGACTCCAGTGCTGCCCTTGGTGCATTCTGGGACTGAGTTCATCCTTATGGCAAGCAGTAATTCAAGATTACACGCATTACCTTTCTCCAAGAACCATTAGAGCTTTTTCTCGCTACGCTGAGAAACATTTGCAGGCTGGGAATTCAAGTACAAGTAACTCCAGGGTAGACATGATAAATCTCCCCACATTTCTATCTCAGCTAAGTGCTTTTGCAGCCAGGTGACTCCTATGACCCTGGCACAGAACTGCCAGACCTAAAACACGACCTCTGACATCTGGTTTGGGTACCAGTTTTCCACTAGCCACATCTCCAAAGTTCAAAGTACTTGACAAAGCCCCAGACCAGGGCAGAGAGCTTCAGATTTTTTTGACTGGCTGAATTTTTGATGCACATCCCAATCCAGGATGGTGTGGTTTCTGTGAATTAGGATTATAACCGACGTTTTGCCTGATGCAGATTTCAATATTTAGGGAAAATGTTGTTTTTACCCGGTCTTTTCAAAATACAGAACATGCTGTCAGGCCTCTTGTGTAAAAAGAGTTCTCCAGGAAGACAATTTTGATTTAAAGCTGACAAATAAATGACAAATGTGAGGGTGGGGAGGCCCTGGCACAGGGTGTCCAGAGAAGCTGTGGCTGTCCCTGGATCCCTGGCAGTGTCCAAGGCCAGGTTGGACGGGGCTTGGAGCAGCCTGGGACAGTGGAAGGTGTCCCTGCCCATGGTAGGGGGTGGGATGAGATGATTTTCAGGGTCCCTTCCAACCTAAGCCATCCTAGGATTTTACTAAATAACACTCCAATGGCTCATTCTAGTTCCTGAGTGTGAAACAAGTCTCTCCTCAGGCAGCAGCACACCCAAGTTTTGTCATCCTCCCACCTCTGGACTTATTTAGCCAGAAGTGTCACTTTAGGCTGCCAAATACCAATAATTTTTTCTCTTCATTTTTTTCAAGCTTCAAGCTCTCTTTTTTCTTTTTATTTTTTTTTAAACCTTGCTTAAATGTAGAAATTCACAGGACTACAGACCAGCAACAAGGTGATTTATAAAACCAGAGACTGAGATCAGTCTACTAGACCCCCATAATACTAGGACAGATCTCAAATTTTAAAAGCCATGCTTAAGGAACAAAAATACAAGTATGACAAGAAGGAAACATCACTCTCACTCATCACAAAGTTAGTAAGAAGCCCCTTGCATTTTCTAGGAAGGACTGCTCCTGGGCAGGTACTGCTGCCTTCTAATCCATTCATTTTTGTGCTGCAGTGGAAAATTCTTGTTTGATTTAAAGGATTTTCTTTTGCCCAGGAAAAGCAAACTTGACCCGCCAAAGCACTTGTAAAAGACCTAAGTGAGGCTCAGGAAGCCTCCTATTGATATATCAGAGAGCAGGATCCCTCTTAGTGTGAGATCAGACTGCCTTTTGCAGGTTTTTCAAGCACTGATTTACTGGTGAAAGATCATTTCTGTTATCTCTGTGGAGCACCTGCTATGAAGAAAATTCTGGTTGATGCCCAGGATCACGTTAATATGAATGGAGTAGGAGCACTCCAGTGCGCCTTCAGAACAGTCACAAGTTGTGCACTGCCCTTAAAACACCACTTTCCACACATTTGCATCTCTTTATCCTTCCCTCTCACCTGCCCGGTGCACTCTGTGGATTCTTCTGGTATCCACAACTCTTTCAGAGGCAGAACATTAAAGCATTCTCCTTCAGCTCAGATTTTACAGACCTCCTACCCAGTTATTAGAAGCAAGAAAAAGAGAAGCTTTCCTACCTGCTGTTTTTTATTCACAGACTATTTGCTGCCTTTTCATGGCCCATTCTATCCTGGTCCCTATCTCACTCATGGCTTTTGTTAGTATCACATGGACATCAGATCTCCTGCAAGGTTTAGGATGCAATTACCTCCTAGGGTTTTTTTTTGGTGTGTGTCTTGAATATAAAACAAGACAAAAGTATTCCTTCAACACAAAAAGTAGTGTGTGAGCCTGTTGTGTGCAGAATATCTAACTGAAACTAAAACAATGGCTGCAAAGCTGCCACATGAAGTGTGCACAACAAGTAGGTGTAGAACTAATATAATCAAAAACTACGGCAGCCATTACATTCCTCACCTCTGCCCTTGCTTAAGAAAAAAAGTCTTCTAACAGAATAAATAAAGCTGTGCTAGAAAGTGGAGGAACTGAGGATCTGGTGAAGAATATACACATCTGACACCATGGTACAAGAGTTTATTAGTACCTTATGTCCTTACACCCCTCATGTAGGCACAAGATGCAAAGCCAAGCCAATAAATGTTCCTTCTTATGGAACCAACCAAGGTCCAAGAATAATCCAGGCAAATTTATGCTGAGTACAGCTACACATCCAGAAACTCTGTTGTGTTCGCAGTTGCACAGTGCCATAGGAAGTGCCAATACAAGTGGCAATTTCATCATGAACGAGTGGGTCATGTCAATAATTGACTCCCATCCATCACTCTGTGGCCTGTCAACAACTACAGAAAAAAGGTGAGGAGGGAAGGAATACGTCAAGTTCCTATATAACCACTAGAGGTGAATTTATCCTGAGAGGAAAACTCAGGGAGGAAGGTGTCATTTTCAAAACTAACAATAGACATCCAAAGGAGAGAGACAGGAAAAAACATTACAAACCCCTACCTGATAAAAATGTGGCCAGAAGGTGCTGATGGCCAGCTCTGCCTTCACCCACCCTTCGGTCACCACTCCCGAGACGTTCCAGATGGGATTGCCCTGGGGCCCCCCGTTGACCTTCACGTAGACGTTGAGGGAGCCGGGGCTGGAGCGGTCCCTGCTGGACAGGTAATAGTGGAAGTCGATGCAGTGAGTGTCATTTTCCTTCAGCGTGGGCAGCAGCAGGTGAGCTTTCTGCCCCGATGCTCGCCCAGAGCTGTTCACCATCATGAAGGAGCCTGCAGAGCAAAGAAAGAAGAGAACAAAGGGTGGGTTTGCTTGGATTTTTGGTATAAACAGCTCCGTTTGAAAAGTCAGTGGTTCCCTCGCAAGCCACAAAACAAAACATTCCTCTGAAGGAACCAGCTGTTTGATGCCAGTTGTTAGGTAACAGAGAGAAAGGATATTAAAATTACAGGGTATATATACCAGTAGATTCAGGGCCAGCTAGAACCGCTTTAATTAAATAACTTGCAAATCAAAATAAAAATACTGTCTTGCTTGTATTATTTTATCACCTTGTGATCACACAGTCGCTCTAACCAAAAACACATTCCCACTTCAAACAACAACCAGGTTCTCCTGCTGCATACAGTCCCCCAAAAGCATATTCAACACAAGGTAACAAGTGACAGGATGAGTGGAAACAGCGTCAAGTTGCACCAGGGGAGGTTTAGATTGGATATTAGGAAAAATTTCTTCATGGGAAGTGTTGTAAAGCAGTGGAACAGACTGTGGAGTCACCATCCCAGGAAGTGTTCAAGAAATGTGTGTATGTGGTGCTTGAGGATGTGGTTTAGTGGTGAGCATGGAGCTGGTGGCTGGGTTGATGGCTGGACTTGATGATCTATAAAGGTCCTTTCCATCACAGTTTTATGATTCAACACAAAAACAACAGACCAAGCTCTCAGCTGGTATTTGCCCACATGGCCCCAACACTCTTCATCCCAATCCATACCTGTGAACCCTGGCACTTGAAACTTTTGAAGGTCACGTTAAGAAAACCCCAATTTTCAGAGCCCAAACAACTGAGGCTTGTTGACAGAACAGCAACATCTTGACTCGTAATAATGCAACAGGACAATAATTCTTGTGGGAGGGAAGGGTAGGCTGAATTTCAGGAAGGAAATGTATACTGATGCAATTTATGAGTTTGTTAACCTGGAAGTCTGCATCATATTAACCGTGGCACTTGATGTTGAACTCACATTTGGATTCATCAGGCAGTTATTTTATAGCACATTGTGTCTCCACTCATCTCCTCACAGATCCATCAAGGTGACAAATGCCAGCAGTAAGGGAGAACATGATGAGAGTTACTCGATTCAATTCTGCTGAAAGGATCTCCTTTATGTGGGTGCAGACACTCAGAAAGAGCTAAAGAAAACACCGGGACTGGGGCAGGGGGAATCTTTGTGTCAGCAGCCAGGCATGACAATTTTTAATCAAACACAGCCCTCTTGACACTCCTGGCTCTGATGCTGCTGCCAAGCCATGCTACAAATGTATTTGTCTGCTGGCCTCTTGCAGTTCACAGAAGACTGAGTTTGAAAAGCCCTGCCTCACTTCTGACCTATTGACTTTCCCTCTTCCTCACCATAGCAGGTGATTCAGATGAACCAGGCAAACATTTGGATCAATTCCGTGCAGTGAACAGTCACATATTATAAATTTATAGCAGCTACAAACAACTTTCTCTCACAAAACTGTGGATTTTTTTCTCTGTGTTTATATGATAGATATGCATTTTGTAAAAGATTGACAGGAGGAAGTCAATCTTTCAAAAAAAAAGGTTACATACTCTAAAGACCTTGGAAAATTCAAGTGCAATGCAAGCACAGCTGGGGAAGAGGAAGAGACTCCAAGAAAATTTATAGGCAAGACGGCCTCTGGCAATGCTACCTTTCAGTGGAAATGAAGGAAAAACAAAAACCAAAATGGTCCCAAATCAAGGAATTCCAGATTCAGCAAGGACTTGGAGAAACGTTAGTGCTGAATCCAAACTTTCCAGTTTCTCTCTAAAAATCAGGATCCTGAAAAATGTCCATTGCTGATGTAACTCTGTTCACAGTCAACCATGCAATCCCATTCTTCAACATGTAACATATACACACTACTCTTAAAAATCTACTCATATAAACTAAACTTTTGAGAAACTGAAATTTGGGTTCTGTCTCTACGACCTGAGAAAATTTATTATCAGAAGGCACAGTTGCCAGCAGGCTTGGGGAGGCAGCGCAGCCTGTCAGCTGAGGCAGCAGGCTGGAAACCTGACACAGCCAGGTGTGGGAAGGCTGATGATGACACCCAGTTCCATGAGGGCTGGAGCCCCTCTGCCCTGCAGCCAGGCTGGGAGAGCTGGGGGCATTCACCTGGAGAAGAGACGGCTCTGGGGAGATCTTAGAGCCCCTTCCAGGGCCTAAAGTGGCTCCAGAAGAACTGGAGAGGGCCTTCAGACAAGGGCCTGGAGTGACAGGATGACAGGAAATGGCTTTAAGCTGAAGGAGTGTAGATTTAGATAGGATATTGGGAAGGAATTGTTCCCTGTGAGGGTGGGGAGGCCCTGGCACAGGGTGCCCAGAGCAGCTGTGGCTTCCCCTGGATCCCTGGCAGTGCCCAAGGCCAGGTTGGAGGGGGCTTGGAGCAACCTGGGATAGTTGAAGGTGTCCCTGCCCATGGCAGGAGGTGGCACTGGATGGGCTTTAAGGTCCCTTCCAATCCAAACCATTCTGGGATTCTAGGATCTCTGGCATTACACAGTTGCAAGAGCCACTCTTCTGCAGAGAATTTGGGAGGGAAGGCACTGTAAAACTGCTGAGCAAGGGCAGCATGGTCTGGAGGAGCTCAGCAGCTGCTGTGAAATGCTCTGCCTGAAGCATTTCAGAGCCACCTGAGCACAATGAAGACGAGTTCTCCATTTGCGAATTCTCCCATGGAGGAGGCTGGTGCAGCCCAGTGAATCCCTCCAAGAGCAGCAGAGCTCCTGTTCCTTCACAAGGTTCTTGACCAAGCGCCTCCTACACTGGGGAGGAACCCAGGAACAGGGATTTTTACACCATAATCGACTGCACTGCACCTGGCTCAGCATTCCACTTCTGGGCATGCCTCTCAACTTCTCTCTTTTCAATTTGGGTAATATGTAGATTATCCTGCCCTAAAGGACTACTCTGAAGCTGTGCTTTGTCTAACACAGTACCGCCCTGGAACTGCGCTGGGGGAGGTAAGAGTTTCAGTGACACCAGAAGTTAGGGAGTATTTCACTTTTACAGATCCATATATAAAAATAATGAGCTTTCCTCTGGGAGAAAAAACATCAGCTTTTATAAAAAGTTCCAAGCAATAATTACAATTTTATTTTTTGCCACCCACAAAAAAATGAATCACAAGCTATTTGTGGTGACAACAGCATTTGTGCAACTGCTGACAATTCTGGGGAGGGTGGGGAGCCTGAATCCAGCAACTGACAACACCAACAAGAAGAATACCCATCCACCAAAAAGCACTTAGCAAAATAATTAGTCTTAATTGCTAAAGAAATAGCCTTCCAAACAATCGCCATGGATAAATTATTCACAGCTTCCTATTTGTAGCATATGATTTTTTACACAATGTGTCTAGAGGTACAGGAGGAAATACTACAAGAAACACAACTTTCTCAAGAAAAGTCCTGATGAGAGGAATTATTTTATCACAGTGGAAAAGATGAAAAATTTCCACTTACAGATGCATCTCTGCCAGAGAAAAGAACTCACACCTTGTTTAAAGGAATTTGTTCTCTAGGAGCTCTACCACAGGCCTTTGTTTCCACAGAGCTTTGGAGTGGCAGCTTCCCCCACAAACCCTTCCCTGGGATACCCCAGGCACAGCCCACCCCACAGGATCCCAGAGAGACACCTCGAGCCTGGCCATCCTAGGGGCTGAAAACTTGTAGTCCCATCAAGACAATCATTGACGTCAGGCACACGAACAAAATTCATAAAATATTCATTCTATAAAATTCAGCTGTGAATAAATGATACCCTGTATCCTATAAATTGGCCCCAAATACACAGAGTTTTATTTTTATTCTCACAGTGTGAACTTGAACGTGTATCCTGTCCTCCAGAACTTCCACGAGGTTGCTCTGCATGCTCCAAGATCAACAGATGAGATGCACTGTCCTGTTACAAATGTCCACGTCCATGGAACTTGTGTGGGCAAGGTTCATCACTGAGGGGTAGGTGAGAGATCATGAAAACAGCTCCCACCAGGAGAAAATAAATGAAAAACAAGCCAGCCTTTTAAAGACAAATGTGGTTTCCCTCATTATCCTTAATAAGAATTGACATACTGTGATTCAGGGTCTCACAGATTCTTTAGGCTGAGCACAGAGCTGAAGCTGATGGGACTTATTCTCAATTTATAGGCCTATATGTGCAAATAAAAGAGATACAATCTGGTCTGCCACCAACAAATTACCTGTCACGTTTTCCACTCATACAAAGGACTAAGGAATGAATTAACATGTCACAAATGGAAATTATTGATCAACAGATGACTGAAAGCCACCTGAATGTCTACAGGCAAGAATATGAATAAAACAAAAGGTATCTTGGAGAAACTCTTATTTAGATTGTTGCATATCCAACTGGGGAAAAAAGAAACAAAAATATCATTGAGTTTCATTGTTTTGTTTACTTCCTTCCAGAAAGTTCAAAATTCCAAGTCTACAATAAACTGGAAAAAAAGAATTTTGGGGGGAAGGGGGGAAATTATCTATTCTGGGTAAAAGTTCTTTTTTATGTTTATTCAACAGAGAAGTATAAGCTCATTAAAGAAAATTGAGTATAAGGTCAATTAAACATGGTGTTCTTGGATCAACAGGTTGAATTAATTAATATCTCGCTGTTTTTATCCCGAATATGTAAAAATGGATGTGTTGTGCTCAGATCAGTCAGAAGCAAGGAGGATGGGGAGACAGTAAATAAATTCATTTTCAGAAATCCTTTCCAATGGCAGGAACATAAAACGCCACTCTCTCCTAGTTATTGAACATACCACTGAAAATTGGGGAATTAAACCTTGAAGTGCTCTCTAGTTGGCCATAAATTTCAATTTTTCCCCTGCTTGGTGCATAATGATGCCTTGATAAGCGTCCTATTATTGATGCATCTGCAACATAGCTCCTCTTTCTGGAGCCGAAACTGCGCTCTGCAGCAGATGGTGGCTATTGTGTTTACACATCAGCACTTTATGTTTGCCTTCTCTCACGTCTGCAGTAAAGAGAAGGCCGTAACTGAGTTTTTAATGGCTTTGCACATTGTTCATTAAGATTACATGAGTGTGTTCTGACAAATGACAGCTGAAGGAACGAGGCACCGAGAACCCGCCGGCAGCACCCGGCAGACCTTGGCTGGTGCTGTCTCACTGCTGACTTTGAAGAGCTGCGCTGCTTCAAAAGCCAAATTACAGCAACCATTAAAGACTTGAAAAGAAAGCTGTCAAAATGCTCAGCTGCAAAATGAGGCTTCTGAAACCTTGAAAACCAAACTCAGGTAATACAGTGTTGTTTTAAAGAGCGAACTCTTCCCGACATAAAGAAGCGGGTTTCCAGCAGGTGCACCAGCGTGTTTTTAGACGCAGTTTTGTTTATTGCCAAAAAACAACTCATCTCCAAGAAGGTGAGTGTGACACCTGTCCTTGTTAAGGCAGAACAAAGCAACATGGGATAATCTGGGCTGAAGGGGCCTCAGGCCAAGCCCCTGCTCAAAGCAGGATCAAGCCTGAGCTTATCACTGAGTCTTCCACACCTCCCAGGAGGATTGCCCATCCCCTCTGGAAAACCTCTTCCACTGCTTGACTGCCCTCATATTTTTTTCCCTTTTATTCAGCCCAAAACCTCTCATTTCCAGTTAGATCCTTTGTCTCTCATCCTCCAGGCACCTGCTGTGGTAAAAACTAACTCGGTATTCCTGATAACCTCCTTGTAGGAAGAGATTTGTGAGGCGTGACTTTGCTTTGCAGGAGTGCTCTGACCCTTCCCCAGTGTTCCGTTCCCAGTGGATAGCACTAGGGTCACTTCACTACCTCGTACACTGACCTGGAAGCCCTTTATCACAGGGATGGCTGCAGAGGGACAGATCAAAGCAAAGGGTCTCTCTGAAATACCTTCAAGTCAACCTGAAGGCCATAGAACAGTCTTTGAACACTCTCTATGTTAAGTATGACAAAATATGTTTATGGACAATAGAACAAAAGGCCCATCTACCTCAACGCTTGGTTTCCAGCAGTGGCAAAGCAGCCATTTTAAGCAGAACATGAGAATCAGGTTGCTGTGAAGCAGAATTTACCATTTCCATCTTCTGACAATCAGCAATATAAAGATTTTTTTTAAGTCAAAAGCTGCATCTATCCCTCTCATTAATTAGCCGCAGAGTGATCTTTCTCCCATCATTTTTGTTGAGTCAGGAATAAGACTCAACAAGCTCTAGAGTTTAATTATACATTGTGCTGGGGAAAATAAATATTTCCACTCACTTTAAGCTTCTGTCACATAATTTGTAGTTCCTCTTTTATGAAATTTATGATTACCTACCTGCTCCACACTTCCCACATTTTTACATCCCTGTTTGTGTATAACAATGGAACAAGGCTCAGAAATCTCTTTCCCTCGCTGATGTACTACAGACAGCAGCATTTGTACAGAATTTCTGTATCTCATAACCACATATTTTTTCCAAGTATTAGGGCAAAATCAGACCCATGGGGTTTATTTCTCAAATGTGAGTCATACTGAATTAATCTACCAGTGAAATTAAGTGTTTGATTCACTGATAAATACGAATATAAATGGCAAGTTCAGTATCATTCATGAGGACAATTCATTCACTTGGGAAATTGTTCGATAATAGGGAAGAATTTTTTAAAGAGACAGTCTACTATCTGTAAAAAGCTTTTCTTCTGGAAATGAATGTTATGAAAAAGAATTATTTTGTTGGAGGATTTTTGTAATAAAAATCTTTTCAGAACAAGACTGATCTCATATTACTTCAAATATTTGCTGTAATTATTTAAAGGGTAGGTTGTGACATAAACACTTCCCCAGTCCTCCCTTAGAGATGAAGTGTGTGACAAAACTGAGTCTGGTTTGCCCACTTCCAGAAGGCCTTGGCAGAGGAGAAGCTTGCAACCCTTTTGCTTTATAAATAAAATCAAATAATTATGGGACCATACTCAGAATTAGGAAAACCAGGTTTCCCACAGGTCCATGACTGCCAGCTGCAGCCTTTCCCACTGATTCCACTGACTGAGCCACGAGTGACTGCTGCATTTCCAGTGCATATCCAGACACTGCTACCCATAAAACACAAGTGCTTTGTTATCAAACTACACTCCTTTTACAAATGTTTTCCAAAGCCTGAATCACAGTGACCCACAGACACTGAAAGCTCTCATAACCCAGGAATTGTCTCCAGCCAAGAGGCAGCTTCTCTTTATCCACCCCTGTAGTTAATGCTGAAGAAAGGAACATCTACTGCAGAAGCTTCACCAACCTGGATGGGAAAGATTAAACTACCCCTGACAGAACAAACAAGACAAAAATACATCATGGATTACAAAGAAAAAAGAAAAAAAATCCCATTTTAATGGTTTGCTGGTGGATCAGAGTCACCAAACCCTCTTCAACTACAAAATCCATATGGGAAGTGATCAAGTGACAAATAAGCCAACAAGTTCCTAATTAGCAGAGAGCTTTAAGGGGGATAATGGCATTTCTGCAAGAGGCTGTGAAGCAGGGTCCTGGGAAGGACTCCATTTGTTAATGGGATCCTCTTTTAACCTTGCAAGAATATTTAAATCAATAATAAAAATAGCTCCTGCCCTGAATGCTGTTAAAAGCACTCTTCTTGCACTGTAACATTACGTGCAACTCTGGCCACATCATCTGTGGCCTTGACAAGGACAGCCAACGACAGAGACTGAGAGATTTGCAATATAAAGATAACACTCAGGACTCAGGTTCTGACTTCATCATTTCCTCAGTGACAGATGTTTTTATTCTTCACTGCACTGAAGAAAATTCAACTGAAACATGAAGACAACTCTTAAAAATAGCAATGAAAAGCAGCACTTGGGAGAACAAGAGTGGCCAACACTGTAGAGACAACACGACATTTTTAAGCACAGGACGGACTTATTGCCTCAGTTTTTCACCTAGGCATGATCTAGAACTGCAAGAAAACTGACTGTAACACCACAGAAATGAAAAGGCAGGAAAAAAATTAGCCCTTTCTCTATTGTCTGTTTCTGGCATCAGCTACAGGCCAGAGTGTTCTCCAGTAGTCTGTACTCAATATAAGAACCTGTTGATCCAGTGTGGAAAATCAGCACAAAATAATGAATTCTCATCTCTGTGGATACAAACCCAGCAATGATACTTCACTACACTTCAAGAGGTTTGTTTTAAAGACCTTCGTTGAGTCAGTTTGCTCCTGAAGGCACTGACATCTAACATTTCTAGTCTATATCAAGAACTGCACAGTTTATCACAAAGATTCATGAGAAAATTTCTCACTTCAGTGGTGCAAGGTGATCCAGCATCGCTCTCCACCTGCATCTCCAGAGCACAGTCCTTTCCTCCTTAAAAATCACCATGGAGAACTGCTGCTGGAACAGCATCAGCACTCCACTCACATTTTCCTCTTCAGCAACAAACTCAAATTTTTATTTACAACACAACTCATTGTCCATGAGAATTCAGGCGAGCACCTTTGCTCTACAGTTACAGCCATGCGGCAGCTGTTCTGTGTACCAGAGAAACCCAGAATGATTTGGGTTTGAAGCAACCTTAAAAGACATTTAATTCCACATCCCTGCCGAGGGCAGGGACACCTTCCACTATCCCAGGTTGCTCCAAGCCCTGTCCAACCTGGCCTTGGACCCTTCCAGGGATGGGGTGTCCATGTGCACATTTCTCATGCTTATCTCTAGAGTCCACAGCTATTTCTAGACTGTTCCTCCCACATTTTATAAACTTTTCTTTAATAAAAGCCCAATTGCCATGGCTGAGAGCCTGGATTCACTGAGAAGCAAAAACCTATGTGGGCTGTAGTATCAGAAACAATTCTATAAATCTCAGCAGTGAAAAATCCTGTTAATAGACTCATTGCCAGCATTCAATGTTGCTAAGGTCACCGCAGTAGCATCCTTCAACAGTGTCCTTATTCTATTATTTATAAACATGGTATAAATTGTTTGGCAGTGCTATTAAAAAAAAAAAAGGGTCTATTAGCAATGGAGTTACACCAGTCCATCAGGTAAAGGCATTTATAATAAAAAACATACAATTCTCTGTAAACAATAGTCAAGAATTCTCTGCAAATTTAAGTTTGTTACATGATTATCTTTCCAAACTGAAGAAAATGTACACTGAACCCTGCAAACTGAATAGGTCTATTTGCTTTTTAATTCCAATAGCCTAACAACTACTTATCCTACCAATCACTAACTTACCACTTTGGTAAAATGTAGGCAACTGATTTAAACAGTTAATAATGTTTATGTAATTAAATGGGCAAATAAAAAAAAAAATAGGGGGAATGGCCATAATTCAACATAATATCTTCATTTAATGACATCAAAATTCCTGTTCTTAGCACCCAAGAGCTTTATTGCAGCGGAACCCTGAAAGTGAAGGACCACAGAAAGGAGTTGTGGGGATGTGAGTCACAACCTCTGCTCAAAGGCGCTCACGCAGATATTGCTCAAGAGGGCTCAGGATTCAGCAGAACACAATTTCCTCCTCACCTGATTTAACCTGTGGCATAATCTGCTGCCAAATTCACCTCTCTCTCTCTCAATACCAACAAGAAAGGAGTTCAGAGGTAATGGTCAGTACTTTTTGAACAAGTAATTGCTACTTATTCTGTATGCCTCAGCTTTGTGTTCAAATATGGTGCTTATTTTAAAAATTAAATTCTGTATCCTGTTAAAATCCTGTGGCTAAAAATAAACATCTCTCCATCTAGGTAGATACAGATGCAAAGAAAATATGTTTTTGGTTGGTGACTACAAGCAACTGAATAATTAAATCACTTCATCTCAGCCACTGCAAAATCAGCTCTCCTTGGAGGGGGCAGCAAGACTGAGCCAAAAAAGTCTGTTGTTTCCCAATGTAAAACCTCTCTCCAGGAAGAGGATTTGATATGCTAAATGTACACAACATGCACAAAATCCGAATTAAAAAACCAGGTCTCCAGTGCTCTCTATCCCATGAATGTCTTGAGATATATAATGGTGAAGAGACACAGAAAACAACTTCTAATAACACCTGATCATCCTCATAGCCTGCTCTGCATTACCCAGATGTAATGGCTGATCAATTAAACCATTACAAATTTAACAACAGTCCTTTGCCAGGGCAGCCTTAGTTCTCAACTTCTATTTTGTGTTGATCCTATTTTCCAACTCTGGTTTTTCTCTGAACGCATCTTCTCATTTTTGCCTAATCCTCTTCTCTAACAACATTTTAGAAGATAAAGCACAGAGTACAAACTCCATTCTGCCTCCTTCTCCTTTCCCAGAGATGCAGCAGCTGTTGGATGCAGCCTCATTTGTGAGAGGTGCGTGGACAAATGGCTCCAGGTTCACAAGAAGGAATTACAATTATAATAATAATTCATCATTTAATTTGGTTTAATTTGGCTGCTCTAAAGCCACTGAGGTTGAATGCTGTCAGATGGTTACTGTGGTGTTGTTCAAGGTTCCTAGGCTCCAGTCTACTGTGTCTAAAAAAAGCCTCTGTGTCTCCAAAGCCTCACAAGACCATCAGCTGAGACAGCTCTACCCAGAGCTTCCTGCTCGTGGTAAGTTAATAAACTGTGCTTATCTTCTTGCTGTTGTGGTTAATTAAAACTGACATCAAATCTAAATTGCTGGGCCAGTTAGACCCTAAAGGTTGAACCAATGAGGGCTTTATGGAAGCCACTCTAGAACTGCCTTTGGCATCAGCCAGGCAGCTGCCAGAAGTATTTTGGTGCAAACATCGCTTTCCTGGGAAACACTGAGCTCCACGGTTCAGGCACATATTTATTTTCAATACATTGGGCTCTTTGTTTGCTTAATCATTAAAGACAAATAGCTAAATATATTTTATTACGTAATTCTAGAGTATTAGGAGCAGTTTACATGTCAGCCAGAATTAAATGTCTCATTAGCAGGCGTGCAGCTCCACTGCCAGCCAACATTTATGGTCTCTGCAACTCGGGTAAAATTTCCATATGTTTTGTATATGTAACATTTTCTAGGAAACTGCAGAGGGATTATTACCTTTTCTATTTGTGACACATTAAATGTAACGCCAAAAGGCAACCAGAGCAAATGATGTCTGAAGAGGAACTGTGTCTTCAACAGTTTGTTTTTGCATAACTCTGCTCTGACCATATGGTCACTTCTGTGTACATCTCAGAAATCAACACTACAGTTCAAAACTCAGAATATGTTAAAGGTCAGAGGCTGAGATATTTTTGCACCAAATTTTCAACTTTCTGAGCCCAGTTTCTGAGCACTGGGTGCTGCTGAAGTCACTGCTGCTATTCTGGGAGTGCTGCGGCATAGCCAAGGATGGAATTTGGCAGAGTGGATTCCAAAATAATTAAGGCCATCTCACAAGCCACCACAGAGTATGGCAGCACAACAATTTCTCAAAAGGAGCAGCTCCAAAGTGCTGAAGCAGAGGCTGGTGCAGACCCCAGTGGAGGCGTGTTGGCACAGGGGGAAGGAGCCTCAGTCATTCCAACCCACGGCTTTCCCAGCTGTGATCACTGTCATTTGCTCATTCTCATGGGAACTAAATTACAGCAGATTTTTCTTCTAAACCCAATGTTTGTTTGTCTGTCTTAACTCCTGTTACAACTGCAGCAACCTTAACAGCGGGGCTACTACCAGCACCCTCTTTTCCAGGGTATTGTACAATTCAGGGAGATATTTTCCAGCTGAAAGTTTCTGACTTAGATTTCAAAAGAGAAAAGGAAATGCCACCTTGAAGCAGCTCAGTTGCCAACGGTGGCTGGTCCTGGTGTTCAGAGAAGGTGCCCCAGTCTCTGTGATAAAAGATTAATTTAAGCCAAATAGCAGCTATTTCTCCATCAAATTATTAATTTGGTGACTGATTCACACTACAACACAGTATCTGTGCTTAAAGAAATCCAAAACCATGCAGTTATAATCCAAGATCATTAAACTATATCCATCATTACACCAAAGCCTAATCATTGTTCAAGGAAACATCTGATTCTGACCAAAACTTGGCAAGTATTTTTGCTGAAATAACTTGACAGTTGTGTTCAGCAACAAAGCAGCTTTTTTAGTGGCTTGAAACATGCTGCCTTTGAGCCACTCTATATGTGCCCCTGTTTTAATCAAATAGGCTCAAGTACCATCAAAGGACACATATTTTGCAATATTTTATCATGTTTCACTTCTTGGTCTTTTTGATATTAGGCAGAAAGAGGATTACCAGTATCTACAAAGGCTGTTACTCCCATGTGCTTTTTGAGCTGGATACCTGTGTAAATATTTTTTACTAAATTGCCCAAAAGTACAGAGAAATTTATTTCCTGTGGACTGCAGTTCATTTAGAAATAAAGATTGTTATGTGCATGTTGTTTAAGTTTTATTAGAAATTAATGGTATTTACTGAATCACATTTTCTGGTCCAGATCTTCCTGCTGAAAACCAACAAGGCAGGATACTACCAGAGCCATTCTGAGCTCTGCAGGCAGTGGCAGATGGACCTGACACCACTGCTTGGATGGGAACTTCAAATATTGTAACTGCTGACTTCCTTGATCCATCTAAATCCACCTTTTTCCCATGGTTCCTGCCACAGCAAAATGATTGGTTTATATGGCCAGGAATACACCGAGTTTGCAGAGTTCATAAGAGTTCACCACAAATCAGATGTTCTACATGAGAAACTGCCCCCAGCCTACCCCAAGCTGATGAGCTGTAAGCTTGTCTTGAGTTCCTCACAGCTCCCCACAAATTTTTCTCTCAGTGCCACTCTACTTATGCAATTGTCCATATTCTCTCACAGAATGGAATTTAATGCATTATTTGAAAGGACATTTGGGCCATCAGTTGTTAATCCTCTGCCACATTTGACTATTTGCTCTCTCCACTAGTCTTCAAAACCCACAGGGAATTTTGTTTCCACCTGAGGATTACTTTATATAATAAACTCTGCAAAGGTATTTCAAAAGCTCTGAAATACCTGGTAAATCCAGTCTAAATCCGTTATTACACTGGCACAGTAATTTCTGCACAATAGAAAGCCATAATTTTCCTCTGCAAAGGTTCTGGTGATGAGTCTGCCATGCTGGACTCATCCTGAGTGGATTCATCTATTTGTTATTGTTTCAATCCTTTTTCCTGCAAGCTTCCTGGAATCATCCCCATTTTCTTTTCTTCAAAGAAAAAATATCCCACTGCTTTTCTATTTACTGGTCAATTAAACAGCTATGAAAGAAACACACTGGCAAAACAGCCACTTCACTTCAAAATTTCCTCAGATGATCAAAGACTTGTTGTTCCTCACCAAAACGATAACTGGTCGTTTGCCCAACACTTCCTCGGTCTGACATCCATGAGAAAGATCCATAAAAAGACACAGTAATTTCTAGAATTAAAACTAGTGCAAAGTAATCATTTGGACCCTCTGAAGCGTGCATTTTTCTCTAAGTGAAGCAGCTAATTACTGCTATTCTCCCTGACTCACCAGTTCTCATTTCCTGCAACTAGGAGATTTAAATAAACCTAGAATCTCCTATTCTTATTCTGAGCTTCTCCCTTCACCCCAATTTCAAGTCTCTACACTACAGTTTGAAATTATTCTTAGTAGAGTCCTTTTCATTTTGGAAAGTTGAATGCCATTTTTATCCTCAAAGTTTACATTTATTTGAAAGGCTGAGAGATTTGAGGCTACTCAGCCTGGAGAAGAGAAGGTCCTGGGCAGACGTGAGAGCCCCTTCCAGAACCTAAAAGGGCTCCAAGAGAGCTGGAGAGAGACATGTGAAAATGGCCTGGAGTGCCAGGACAAGGGGGAATAGTTTTAAACTGTCAGAAAGCAGGGTTAGATGGGATTTCAGGAAGAAATTCCTCCCTGTGAGGGTGGGGAGGCCCTGGCACAGGGTGCCCAGAGAAGCTGTGGCTGCCCCTGGATCCCTGGGAGTGCCCAAGGCCAGGTTGGACGGGGCTTGGAGCAACCTGGGCTAGTGGAAGGTGTCCCTGCCCATGGCAGAGGATTGGAACGAGGTCTTTGGGGTCTCTTCCACGATTCTGTGTTTGATACACATCCAGATCCATACTCCAACTGGCAGTAATTTCATGTGTGCAGACTCATCTTAATTCTTCCACTGGAAGCAGTGGCAAGATCTGCCTGTACTTCAGTAAAAGAGCAGCTCTCTGACACACTTTCAATTCACTAATTCTATTTATCAAAATTGCTGTAATTTAAACAGGTGTAAAATATTTGTGGGGATTACACACTTTGCTCGTTAGCAGACAAAGAATACTGGGAGATGTTCCTGGCATAAATAGGAATAAAAACTAAAATTCTAAATTAAATGTCTTGGAACAATATAAAACACTGAGGCTTGATTGGATGTTACAGCAGAGCATTTCAGATGGCCAAGAGGTAAGGTAGAAACTTGTGTCATGTTTTAGAAACTGAATGCAGCTTCAGCACTGGCAGGACTTCAAAAGGGAACAAAGATTTTTCCATAGGCAAGGCTTATCCTACAATTCCAACACTTTGAGGTTGAAACAGGCTGTAAACACCTTGAGTAGAAGGAACTCAAATTAAAATACACTTGAGCAGTTCTCTGGGGTTCTGATCCCGCTTTAAATGACCCAGACAAATGACCCTCCCCCCTGAACTCAGCATGATCAGCATCAGTGCCAAATTATTAACAAGCATTTTCTCAGTAGGATTATCTATCCCTGAAAAATAATTACTCCTCACAGCCCTGCAAGCAAACAAGGCATTTATGTAGGATTTACAATGAGTTAGCTCAAATTCCTACAAACAGCCTGACCTTCTAAGCATGCAGATGCAGTTAAGCTTTCAGTTTTCCCATTAAATCCAGAATCATCTTCCTACTCCTCTCAGATTAGTATACCAAATTCTACCCTTACTGAAGAGTTTTGTTCTAGACAGCTCCAACCATCAACATTGTTCTGGCATGGACTTGGGGATGGAGATCTTCCCAGCATCCGCATCCTGCTCATTTTCAGAACCCGGTTAAAACAGTTTGAGCAAACCAGGACCATTTTCATTCAGCTTTTCACTGGTAAATTCCAACTAAGAGTTGAAGCAATAAAATTTGGATGCCATCATTCACATACAGACACACAAACACACACCCCAGGTTCCTGTCAGCCTCTGGACGTGAGAGTTTTTAATGCACTGACAATAATACTGTAATTTGGGATGTACATTAGATTCACCCAAATCATACTCTGTGTGACAGATATTCACTGTACTTCTGGCACTAGAAACGCCACTTGGTATCACTTATTCCTTTGGTTGTCTTCACAATACCACACTAAGCATCAAAGAGATGCCTGGCTTGTAAGAAAATACAGCAATACCCCTTGATAAACACATGTGCCTCTGCATGTCACCGTTACAAGTTGCTGGTATTTCCCTGAAGTGGTTAAAGCTCTCAGATCTCTTCATGCAGGAAAACTACCCTGGTAACTTTATCTTTTATAGATACATCCCCCAAGTCTTCAAAGTGTTTGTCAAATAAATGTTAAGAACTCTTTTCTGATCTGTGCAGAACACAGGTAGCATGAGAATCAGCAGGATACTTGAACCTAAACCATCTTGGCTTAAGAAGGCAACTCCAAAAGAAAACTGAGTGCCCCTGTAGTTTTTCAGATTGCACTCGACCAGACAGCTTTGGAGTAAAAATCACAGGAGAAATAAGAAAACACCTTCAAATGCATAACTGAATAAGTTTTCTTCCTCCAATAGTTCAATACAACATAAAGAGGATCATTACAAAATCTTGTTTATTAACATAACTTAAGCTTGCAGCACAGTCCATGAAGTAGGTGGTTAAAAATGCAGCAGTGTTAACAGCAAAAACATGGGACAGATCTTTTACAGTTCCCCTTCCAGAGGAGTCTTCCACAGCTTGGCTACTACTGGTGTTAACTCCATGGGCACCAGAGCAGGGTCAGCACACATCCTTCACACACAGATGCTAGAATGACACTCCACTCACAGATCAAACTCCAACAAAGGCTGAATTAGAAAGTTTATACTCCTGAAAAACAACTGTTGAAATGATCTCCACATTTATCACAGAATCACAAAATAGGCTGAGTTGGAAGAGACGTTAAGGATCATCTAATTCCAACCTCCTTGGCCATGACAGGTTGGCAGCAGCAGTTTTTACCTTGGAGGTTCTGCTGACACGCCATCAGAGTAACCTGCATAAATTGCTCATGCCTTTGTCATTCACAGAGATCACTGCCATAATAAACTCACTGTGAGGAGTAACCTCATGAAACCCATAATATTTTCCTTTAAATCAGAGAGCACATACAGGTAGCCAACTGTATTGCCAGGATAATCAATTTGTCAGAAGCAATTATATCAGATGCTGGACAACTTGAGTATTTGTCAAGCTACCAACATTTCTCAAACCGGCCCCCCCCAAAAAAAAAGCAAGGGCATTTAGCTTGCCTCCTCTTGTTATTTGATAAAAGCCCTGAGATGCACTGACCGTTCAAGTCTGGCATCTTAATTGTGTCAGTGAACTGTGATAACTCAGAGGACAGTGATGCTGTAACCACACACAGAACTGTTCCCCTCCCAACTCTAAGGCATAAGGGACAAGATACTGCATTAAAACAAACACTTTGCTTACAAGAACAGTAAAAATCTTGAGATAGTCCCTCTCTTAATGCTCTGCTCAAACCAGCTCTGCAAACACCACTTTCAGTGGCTGAGTAAGAAATGTGCTGAGATGGATCACTTCTGATTGGAATGCAAATGCAGAAAGTACCTGTGGAAAAGCAGAGCTCCTTTCCATTTGTTCAGTGCTCTCTAACACGGAGCTCCACCACAGGAGCCGAGTTAGGCAGGTTTGCCTAGTTATGCTAGAAGGAAGAATCCAATTTCTGAATCTCCAGGCCGTCCATTTAAAACACACCTTCCCATTTGGAGCACATACCACTTGTAGCTTGTGCTTTCCTGAGACACAAATGTGTTTCACCCTTGTAAGGCAAAGGCTCAGCATATTCCACTACAAACTGGTAACATGCCCTAGATTTACTTTTGCAATGCAGATCTTTATGAAATTTTGGTTTCATACTGCTGTAGGTACCACATGCTAAATGTAATCCTTCCTCAAAAAAAATAAATCATCTTTAAGAATCTTATCCTACTTTTCTTCTAAAATACTGGATCTATTATTGCACTATTTTACACATTCCATGTTTTTTTTTCAGTCAATGTATTGTGACAATGCATAAACAAATCAACAAGAATTAAGATAATTTGCCCTATTTGGCTCAGTTTCTATTTTGTACTCACACAGCCTCTATCAAGGGGACTAATTTGGAAGAACGGTGGAGTGTAATTTCTTCCCGTTTCCAGAATCAGTCACACTCAGCACGTAACCATTTCCCTATCCATTTTTTAAGAGCTGTATTTCTAAAGAGTACATCCTTAACCCCCCTGGCATCCTCTGAGTCACTGAAATACTTATTTTTCCCTAACATAGTTTTCTTACCCTTCAGTGTAAAAGATTGTTTTAACCATCAGTTATTTAGGAAACTACTGAACAAGTCTCCTTTATACACAATGGTGCTAGAAATCAAGCATCTAAAATTCCACATAACACCAAATTCTGAAGTATTTTGTGGGCTTTTGGGTTTTTTTTGAGGCTAGATGATCCTTAAGGTCCCTTCCAAACCAAGCTTTTCTACGATTCTAGGATTTCATGTACTCAACCACACAATTTTACAGCCAAAGTCTTATAGGATGTGTTAAAATGTGAAGCACTGCTTACCTGTAACTTTGAAATGGGTTTAATTACCCATTAAGCCCTCAGAAATGTTGTTATTACTGCTTTGATGTCTAAGATGTTCCATGGGCAAAAGTCAAGCCACAATCTCTGGGTTTCCCTCCTCAGCGTGGTGCTCCCAAGCACCACGTGCAGCGTGCCAGGGGAATTTCCAGACAAGGATGCTCAGGGCTGCACAGCCAATTCCAGGGAGCTGCTGGGCAGTTGGGGAGCACCTGCTCACTCATCTTTCCCATGCCAAACACCTCCCAAAAAAACCAAGCCTTCGTAAACATTCAAACCACACATATCGAATTCCAAGTATTCTGACCAACACTGTGGCAGCACTGAAAGCTGATAACACTGACAACAAAGTACAGCTGAAGAAGATTTAGGTTTATTATACAGGGACAAGTCACGAGAAAAATAAATTTTATTCCACTTTTTCACTGAACTTCTCAGCTGTCCCAGCTCAGACCATGCTCTTGCTAAAGCTCCCAGTGAAACCAGAGCCAAGGGCTCCCAGAGCCAAGGTACCCTGAGCCAGAGCAGGGTTCTTAGGGCTCAGTCCTCACATTTATCACAGCCAGATAGGAGGTGTGAAATGCCATTTACACAGCCAAGAGGACCACAGAATAAACCCCACCTGGCTTTAGCCTCGAGCCTGTCAGTGCTCAGCCAGGAGTGGCTCTGATGGCTAAGGCAGGACTGAAGCCATGAAACCAGTTCTGTTGCTGCCTCGTCCTTCAAATCTCCCAGAAACTCCTTAAAAATCAACACTTTCCTAATAAATGTAAATATTGGGAGAGCGGTTCTTCCTTTAAAGCAAAGACAGAGTGAACATTGAGGTCAACCTGAAATTAGTCCTATTGTTTTATATTCCAACTATGTGAAACTGTAGGTTTTACCTCAGATAAAGAATATAAAAATTGATAGATCCCACTTGATAAGCAACTAATTAGTCTGGTATTTTCTCTTTAGGTTCAGCTATGCTTTCAAATAAAATAGTACAAGAAATCTTATACTGAACAGTTGCAGTACAATACCTTTCAGAGAAAGCCTTCTAAGGCTGGGTAATTAGTTAGCAACCTTGAAACCTTCAAACTGAAGATGTTTTAGGCTTATTATACAGGGAAAAATCACAAGAGAAAGAAATTCTATTCAGCTACTTAGAATCACAGCAGAGTTGCTATTGCTCAAAGATGTGCTACCAGAGAATTCGTTGCTAAGACAAATTTTAAATAAGCCAAGGATCTGAAGGTCATCTCCAACACCATAAAATTCAGAACTGCCTTTCTTTCCTATATCAATACACACATTCCTGATGTTTCATTGTCCTGATATCGCAGCTTCATTGGGGAGTTGCCCCTTTCTGCCCCAAAAATGTCGCAAATTTGAAAGCAGATACAAAAAGTAGGAAAGGAAAAGAATCTGTCCTTCTTCCCCAAAGAGTCCAACCAGCACTGCTTCCCTGAATAAAGGCAAACACAACAGAATGTGCTCCCTAATTAATGGAGAGACATGTCCTTAGCATTCCAAAGTCAGAATTGCTCAAATCTATTACTCCATCACAGAGTGTGGCAGCATAATTCAGTCCCTTACGACAGGCACAGGGAAGAGTACACACTTTGACAGCACTTGCTGGAGTCTGTGCTGATGCATATGTTTGTGAAGAAACATGGATTTCTCTTGTTATTTCCATATAGATTTTTTTCTCTTTAATGAATAAGTCATTAGGATAACAGTAGCCAAGCCCTACTCCACTAATAACAAGCCCTTTCAAGGCTGATGTTGTCTAATCTCAATATAATAACTCATAAGTTTTATTTTTTGTTTCCTTCAGGGCTTTTTCCTCTTGAGGCATCCAGGTGCTACAAATAACACCTCGTTTATGCATGCAGCATACATACATACATTGATTTTCTATGCTGAATAATGAAATAGAAAAGAAAAAAAACCCAGAATAACTTTCTGTCTCACTTGAATCTTCATTTGAACTGGCCACCAGTATTATTCACAGCAGCTGTTTGACCTTTGTTATTTGCACTTGCTGGAAGAGCATCCCAGAGATTCCTTGAGAAATTAAGGGCTACAGAGTGATCTCTGTGCTCCAAATCCTGTCTTTACTTGCCTCTTCCCTATTTACTGGCATGTTCCATCAGTTCTACTCACAGAGCTCAAGGAGGACTTAAAACACACTCAATATCTGTTAAAAATCCAATTACAAGCCTATTCCCCAGTCCTGACATGCTACCAGAGGATTTCAAAACCAAGGGTCAGACTTTGAGCTCCACTTATTAACATGCAAGCCAGTGGTGGGAGCTGGGCAAAAGATTTCAGAGAACACCGTGTCAGCCAGTTCAAAGACCCCGTCTTTTTAATGAACTCTAATGCAGTAACGAGAAAGGAGGTGATAATACACTGGAAATTATTCAGATATCTCAGGGATTCAGCTGCTTCTGCCATTCATGGGCCAGCTGCCTTCCTCACGCCTTAAGGCCAGAGTTTTCCTGCTTATTGCTACAACATCAAAAACCAAACAAACATGAAACCTTCAAACTGAAGGTTTCCAATCCCTGGAAGATTTAATCTCAGCAAAGGTGATGTTATGCTCAGCAAAATGAATAAATCACCAATATTCTCATACTTTCTTGGTATGAAGCATCTCTCAGAGATGGGAAAAAATCCACAGGAAAAATGTGAAAGCATTGCAAACACCCAGCTCTTCACACCAGCATTGCATGCGGGATCAGCTTTCCATGCCATGCTGCTCTACAAACCCCTGGAAGGAATGTGACAGCACATGCTTTGCATTACTCGTTCTGCTCACACAGGAGCAGGATCTTGGGGAAGTCATGGAAGTGGCCACCCTGGTGTAAATTAGGGGTTTTTTTAGCCCATCAGGCCATCTGTTGAAGAAAAGGCCATGGAGGGCAATGGCTGAGGTCCCTGGGAAATTCTGGCAGAAGGGTTGGGATGCCAGTTGAATTCCTGGCCCAGCTATGAAATAAATGAAATAAAAAAGGTTTGTAGTGGGGGTGCAGAGAGGATTACACAAGCTCATAAGTCACCACCATGAGAAGGGGCTCAGCAAAACCCTGTACAAGTGCTTTACCCAGTAACATGGACAATTCTCTCATTTATGAATTATTCACCAACCCAGCTTGACACCTTGGAAATTGTTTGGGCTCTGTAATAGCCTAAATCCTGTATGTGGCATTTTTCAGTGGATGGGTTACTCACTATTCAGTTCTGCTCATCACAACATGTGCCTCCAAGCAACAAAAGCACTGCTTCTATTCCAGGATTGGATCACTGAGCCTTTTACAAGTGAGGAACAACTGTTCCCACAAAAAACAGCAAATATCAGACGAATTTTTTTCAGGCAGACTCTGAAATTGTCAGTAATAGCCACTTGCCCAAATTTCTAAGCTTCCCATCTCCTAAAACCCCAAACCTACTCACACTGTGATTGATTTCCCAATATCTCTCCTGCTCTGTCCAATTTGATTTTTATTTGTCCTTGATCAAGAGAATAAGATGAACATCCTCAGAAAGGCATGAGAACCATCAGCCTCAGCAGGGTCAGAAGGGTGCCAGAGGGAGCACACAAGCTGATTTTGAATGGACTGAGCAGCTTTGGGGGCTGGGGAAGTATTTACAGAAAAAAACCTGTTTTTCCAATTGCTGAACCAGCCTTATCCTTCAGTGGCAGAAAGAAACACCAACCTGGTCTTAGTGATAGAACTAATCTGAAAAAAACCTGTAACCACTGATGGATGCATGGGAAGAAAGACACTACAACCGAAACATTCCTAACACAGTGTGGGAAAAGCAAAGTCCTGCAAGAGCTTTAATTTAAAAAAAAAAAAAAACAAAAACAAAAAAACCAACAACTCTAATAAAAGTAACATTTTATTTTACTTTTTCATATTTTGCATTTGGAAGATGCAGTATCAATCAGCTTAAAACTATTTGTCTTTTAATGGACTGGGGGTCTGAAATACAAAGAAAAAAGAAAAAATCTGGCACAGGGTGCCCAGAGAAGCTGTGGCTGCCCCTGGATCCCTGGAAGTGTCCAAGGCCAGGCTGGACAGGCCTTGGAGCAGCCTGGGCTAGTGGAAGGTGTCCCTGCCCATGGCAGGGGGTGGGAACTGTGGATTTCAATGCCATTGATAACAAATCTTAATTTAATGCCCAATTCCAAGCTTATTTTAAGGAATGTTTTAGCGGGGGCCTCAACTGAGCCCTGTGCTGCTCTCAGGAACTCCTTTAGCTTTTCATTCTATTTGGACCCTTTTTCACCAACACAGCCCCTGGCATCACCCAAAGGTGCACAAGTCCTGCTTCCCATTCTGTGTCTTTTTTTCCCCCTCAGAAGACGTGCTCTTGAACTCACTGGAACAGGAACATGCCCAATATCACTGCAATAACACAGAATAGCTCACGCATCCCACACAAATGTGCTCACAAATCGTCACCCTGGGGGTCTGTAAAGGGGACAATCGGCTGTGCCTCGCTGTCCATGGGGATCTGGGACAGCAGCAGGTCTGCACTGCAAGGTCTCCACATCACCAATCTCACATAGACATGAGAAACACTTGTGCTGTCAGCTCACAAAGGAGTGCCCAGGCATGGAAACACATACAAAAGTTTTCTGTAACAGCTATTTGGAACCAAGTGCCAGCCCATATTGCAGATGCTGTTTCAGAACATGGGGATCTCAAGATTGTTTGGTTTTTTTTAAATTCTAACACACTTCTAAATAGCTGTTCAAATCTCCAGGACTGTGGTGCAGCCTGTGCCTCGACAGAGAACACAGCTGAGGACAGGAAAAAGACAAGGCTATTAGAGTTACACATGTCACCCATGAGGGGACTTTTAGAGTTACGTTTGTCACGCACATGAGGGGATTTATTCCTACAATTACCACAGAGCCTCTCTGCGCTTCCACACAGAAGCTCTGTGCTTATCTACATCTTTAAGTCTTTACACTCTGTCATTTTTTAAGTTTTTGACATGGTTTAGAAAATTCAATTTCAGCTGTAAGTCCCAAACACCTCTGACAGGTCTGTTTCTGTAAAACATACAGTGATATCTGCCTCCTATTGCACTTTGTTTTTCAGCAGTTTTTCACTCAGTTTTAATTTGCCCTTTAACTTCTCTGTTTTGGATAACCAATAAAGTGAGACCCACCGGTAGCAAACACCTTCAAGAGCATCTCGGATCAGTTAAATGTAGGAAAGTCCAGATTAAGTGAAGTAAAATGTATTGTACATGCATGGGATAAACTCCAAAGAGCCCCAACTCCTGCTGCTTCCAGAGGAACTCAGCCTCTGAGGGTCTGCTCCAACGGGCTGAAGTCAAAACCAGAGGTGATTGAGACAAACTACCCACAGTATTTCTGCCTTTTGTGCAAAACCAAACAAGTGAACATTGCTCAGTCCTGAGTGGAAGGAAAAGTCACAAGTTAAATGAAACCATTTTCACTGGAATGTAAGAATCCCAGAGAACAATTCCCTGCCATTCCCTTTTCTCCATGACTCACTGCACCAGAAACACTCAATGAGATAAAAAAGCCCTCAGTGGGACAGTGATTTTCCACCAAACACGAGGTGAGAGAGTCCAGTTGACACAATAAAGTAAGCTTTATCTCTCACATACCTATGCAGAATGCTCTGCAAGAAGAAATTTTAGAAGGAAGAAACCATGTCCTGGGCTGATCCCCAGCATGGGCAGCAGGAAAAGGGGGGATTCTTCCCCTCTGCCCTGCTCAGGTGAGACCCCACCTGCAGAGCTGCCCCAGCCCTGGGGCCCAGCACAGGAGGGATGTGAAGCTGTTAGAGAGAGTCCAGAGAGGCACCAGGATGAGCAGAGGGATGGAGCAGGATGGGAGGAAAGGCTGGGAGAGCTGGGATTCTTCTGCCTGGACAAGAAAAGGCTTCAGAGTGAGTTAATTGTGGCTTTCCAGTCCCTGAAGGAACTGACAAGAAAGATGGAGAGAGAGTGTTTCCAAGGGATGGAGGGACAGGACAAGGGGGAATGACTTCAAATTGACAGAAGGCAGGGTCAGATTGGATATCAGGAAAAAGAAATTTTTTGTGAGGGTGGGCAGGCCCTGGCACAGGGTGCCCAGAGCAGCTGTGGCTGCCCCTGGATCCCTGGCAGTGTCCAAGGCCAGGCTGGACATTGGGGCTTGGAGCAGCCTGGGACAGTGGGAGGTGTCCCTGCCATGGCAGGGGGTTGGAATGAGATGAACTTTAAGGTCCCTTCCAACCCAAACCATTCAATGATTCTAAGAGTTAAGTTAGAAGTGGAGAAGAATTAACCTCTGACAAGTTACCTCCACAAGTTTTCTCAATGCTATTCCCGGGCACTTCAGCTGCTTTTTTCCTATTTTGAGATACAGAAATTTGTGTTTAAAACAATCTCCTTGCAACTCTGGAAAGGCATCCAGCCACGTGTCAAGAGTGAGGCAGACTGGGAATGTAGAGCTACACCCTTCAGAGTGGCACTGGAGATTCTGGACGCTCAGTTACACCAGGTCAGTTGAGGGAGGCTGGAGTCACACATTGCCACAGAAAGAGTCAACAGGAAAAGTGGAATTCAGAACAACCTACATGGAAATTCATTAATACAGACTTGCCTGTTCCATCCTTCCTCAGCAGAAAATGCCTATATGTATGCACACGTGTATATTTTATTCATGAGTGTACAAAGACTGCACATACACACAATATCTATATATATACTCACTGTACACTGAGGCATAATGGAACACTTCATCAACTGGAAATAACTGCAAGAAAAAATTTCCACAAAACACCATTAAGTAGCAGGTCACCCTCTGACCTCGATTACCTCAACAAATAGTTTGTGTTTCACAGGGTTTTCTGGGGCCACAAAAGGAAATGTTCCTTCCTTCACTAGTTGTCTATGGACCTTGTCTGACCACAAATGAGTTCAACCTGGCTCATCTCTGGATCCTAATTAATAAAGACAATTACTTTTAAATTGCAAGTCCCCATTTCTGTCAATACTTAAAATTATGTCAAATGTGGACAGATAATAATTATTTTTTAAAAGGACGTTACAAGTAGGCAGAAAACATTAAATAAATGTGGACGTAGACAAGCCAAGTCAGTAATTTCTCCTTGATTTCAAGCATATTATTTTAGCCAAATATTTAAAATGGGTGTATTGATTTATCTCATTGTTCCACTAACTCCACATTTTTAAATTTTTCCCACCTAATTTACTTTCTGCCTTGCCTTCCTTGTGCAGTTTGCTTTCTGCTCCTGGTGTTTGTAGTGGAATTCACAGCTGATCCACTCCATATGTTGAAGTTATTTAAATCCTTTTTGACATTTAGCATGTGCAAAGATATTATGACCTTTGAAAAGCACTGGGAAAGACAGGTTGCAGAATGGGAAAAGATATCTTTTTTTTTTTCCCCCCTGGGAAAACAACTGCAATTGATAGAGAGACCTTCAAGAAAAAAATTAAATCCTCAACTGTTGCAAACTGGCCAAGCTCCAACTCCAAGAAAGCTGAGAGGTAAGAGATGTACTGAAACCACCATGTGGGAATGGGAAAGAGAAATGCCAAACCAAAAACCCCAAAAACCAAACAGAAAAGCTCACAGAGGTCCATTTGGCTTTAGTTCAGCACGAGGAGACAATGGTGATTTTGTTATTTGCAAAGACGATAAAATGAGCACAGATCTTTGACGTTTCTCAAGTGTAATTCCTTCCTTGCTAGCAGAATTTAAGCTCTCATATGGCAAAGAGACACAGCAAAGTTTGTGATAGGATTGTCCTAAGACAGTGAACAACCCATCCTTCCTTAAAAATTATCCCAAGGCTCACATATTATCCTGGATTTCACCAAGACCCACCAAAGCCAGTTCTTTACTGATGCCCAAGAGTTTCTGGATGACCATCTCCACCTTTCCTAAGGGGATTCCTTGCGGGAAGAGGAAACAGCCCATGGGAACAAGGTCTCCAAGGGACCAGGCTGCAGGTCACTCCTCACAACACACTTTTGGAGGCCAGGTGAAAACACACTGAGAGACAAAGAGACTTTTCCAAACTGAGGCTCTTCTACTCTCTTTTACCACCACAGCTCCAGGTAACAGCAGCCACCCCCCACATTTGTAAATATCATTAAGAAAACAATCACCCAAGATAAGAGATTTATTTTCTTTTCCTAGAGTAGAACAGTCTTCCACAAAGAGATACAACTAACCCAATAAATACAAGTGGTGGATAATGCATCATGTGTTCTCACAGTGAAGTTGACTTCCTATGAGAAAAGCTGGAATGTTTGCCACTGGCAGCATTTCATGGGAATTGCAAAAATATCCAGTCATACATGGATGAGGCAGGACAAACAGATGGAAAAGGATTCCCATTATTAGTGTCCAAAGAACAGCATCATAGGGCTGTTTTTCTCTGCTCTCCAATATCACGACAATTTTACACTGTAGTAATTGCATTCTTGGGTACAGATGTCAAAATCAACCCAGGAACCTGAAGCCCACATTCTGGGAAAATGTACACGTTCATGAACAAAAATAATGCTTAAATGTTTCCTTTTTGCCTGCAAGAACTAGGTTGGAAACAGTGTAAAAAGAAAAAAAATAAACATTTCTGTAATAAAAGAATCAATATTTATGGCTTTGTTTTATTTACTGTTTATGACGATACTTATGTTAACTCTTATCCACCAAGACAAACAACAATCATTCCTTCAGGACAAAGCAACTTCTTCACAGCCAGAAAAACATCATCAGTACAAGTGAAGTGTTGATAAGTTTGACATATAAACAATAAGCATCTAGACAAGTTAATAAACAGAATGTCTCTTAAAACTAGCACTGAAAATCCATGAAATACTCGTCCACCGGTAAAACACAGAGCCTTGGCCAAATGTCACGTTTAGAAAACACAGTATTTAAAACCACATTGTTTTGACTATGACTGTAGTCTAAATGATGATTAATGTATAATTAAAGCAGTCAATCCACAAGATAAAAGAGAATAGAAAACCACAGTAGTGCCATAGATGATGCCATATATAATGAAATAAATTCATGTAAGAATGCTACGCCTCTAGAACTGCCACACACTTTGGGGGAGGTTCATTTTAACAGCTAAATCACATCAGTGCCCAATTGACAGAGCCTCTCTCCCCTCTTCAGTCTGGATTTTCAACAATGATCCCAGTAGCCACATGAACTTCATCATCTCTGCTCTCCAGCACCATTCCAACAAAACACAGAGTTTAGATGCATGAACACTCTTGCAAAGAAAGTCTGGTGGAAAACTGCTTCCCTTTTCCTCCTCACACTGAGTTAGAGCTTAGCCAGTGCTTTAGAAGTACTTAGAGCATTCACCCCACGCTTCTCCCTGAAAGCCTCTATTTGGTGTATTTCTCTTTATTCCAAGGAATTATGATCATGTGCACAGCCCTTTCTCACACCAGTTCCCAGTGCCTTGTCCTTGCATGTCCCACCAGCTCAGACATTCCTGGAGCATCTGCCCCATTTTACTCCCAGCAGAACCTCTTTATCAATCAGTGAGCCCCCGTTAATCCTTTTCCCACCTCTATTTTGCCAAGGCTATTAAACTCCTGTTTTTCAAACATCCCTTAATACTTTTACACACTCAGAACCCCAGATCATCCCAGTTTGGCCTCTGCTGTGCCCTCATCTCTTTTGTAACAGCCCTTCCATAACAGAGGGGCTCCACTCAGCCCAGCAGCCCTGATGAGACAGCTGTAATTTTCCCTCACTCTGCCCATTCAGTCCAGAATTTGTTTGCTTTTTATTGTGATTTTAATGCTGCTGAGCTATGCATTAAAGCATCAGCTCTATCCTTTATAACCCTTTTCTCTATTACCGCCTTTTTTTTTTGCTTTTAACTGTACAATTACTTATATTCCCCTTCTCTTCAGCTTTTACAGCCTAATTCCTTATGTTTTCCTGTAACTCCCACACCAAAGGTTGCCTTAACCCCTGGGCTAGAGCAAGTTCTATTATTTTTTTATTCCTTTGATTATAAGTAACCTTTACACAAAACCTAAAGTTTGTATTTTGCACATCTTACTACAGACTTCCCACTCATATTCCTGTAAGAAATTCCACAACCACTTCTAGGAGTTTTTATTCTGATGATCTACTACCTAGTAAAGGGACAAACTGTGTACTTAAGCCCAGCTCAAACACAGATTTCAGATCTTTGATAGGTTCCTCCTCCATTAATATTTCTACTGAGTTTATTTAATGTATAAAAACATCTGCCTTAATTCCAGAGGATGATGCAATTCCTTCTCCAGCTTCAGTTTGCACTCATTATTCTTTTATCACTTCTACACCTGAAATAATGCACTTTTTATTTCCACTGGCTACATAGTCCAACTGGACTCTTAAGGGTTGTGCCAGGACATTAAACATAAACTGAGTTTACAAATTAGAATGTCCAAAGAAGTGTCCGTGTGTTTTACAGACTGGAAAAAATCTTCCTGAAGGTACTGAAATGAAACAATCCTGCCCACTTCTTTTTCATTTTGCAGTCCACACTCCACACTGATCAAAGAGCAACTACAGAAGGCAGAATGATTCTGTGGAGGCAGCAAAGTTCTTCTACATTTTCCTGTTCCAGATGAGATGATTTCCTTTGTTGCAGAGAAATTATACAATATTATCAGATTTTTAAATTTCAGAAATCAGTACTCACATTTTTAAAATCCACATTACTCCTCTGGACTGATCCAGAACTATTTTGTTTTAAAATCCCATAAAATGAAAATAAAGTTGTTCTGCATCTGCTACAAGAACTGTGTCTCCCGTCTGGAGGAGGGAGAGAGACCAAAGCTTTCTGATGGCCATTCCATTTCCAGAGCCAAGAGGCTCCACAAACCATCTTCAGGCCTTGTGGAGAGTGTCCTGCCTTGATTTGTGTTCTAAGTTACAGGTTTAAAGGCCATCCTTTTAAAAAGCTCCAAAACCAGAGAAATGTGGTATGTGGCAAATACAGCATTTGAATGGAAATAGTGTTCATTTTCTGAGTGGGAACAGGTCAGAGTGCCCTGTTATATGCTGGACCATTCCAGAGATGAGAAGCAGCCAAGTTCCTCTATCCCTCTGTCTCTCTGGGCTGGCCCAGGAGCCTTCCCCATAGATGTGAATAGTCCACAACTTCAGCAACCAGTTAAAAGCAAGCAGGTCTTTAAATACCAAACAGCAACCATTTTACTGCTTTAAGAAAAAAGAAATCCAACTCCAAAACCTGGGGATATTGCAAATGAGTGACTAGCTCAGGATAATTGCTGTCTGCTTTAACATTTGAAAGCTGTGCCACCTGCATGCCAGACTTGTGTTATTTTCAGGGGAGACATCTCAGTTAGGCAGGGAAGAAGAACAACTGGGTGATAGCCACCACGGTTAACTCAACTGGGCCCAGGGGCTTTGAATGTCAGGAACAGCTGCTGGGGTGGAAACGAGTAAATGCTGAATTCAGAGTTTAATGAGTGTCTTAAGTATTTTAAGATTTCTGCCACCATTTAAGGCTACACGGGCAATGCACAAGCCTGGAACTGCAGGGACAGGGACACTCCACAAGCAGCAGGAAAGCTCCATTTCACTCCTTCCTGGCCCACTTTACCCTCAAGAAGAAGAGCAGATGAACCAGGAGAAAACAAAGCAAATTTACACCAGAACGAGCTTGCAAAGTACTTCAGGATAACTGCAGAACCAAGAGGAAATGTCATAGAATCATATTATATTTACAACAGTAGGAGAGGCAGACCTTCAACACCTTGTTACTTCTGTTACTTCTAGATTTATCTGCTCTTTTGCATTGATTTTACCCAGAAAAAAAGTATTTCAGGAAAAAAACAACTGTCAACTTGTTTTTCCTAGAGAAGCAACCACTCTTGCAGTACAAAGTATTTACTTATTCATTTCCATATAGAACTGGCTACAGGGAAATTATTTAAGCCTCAGTGAAGCAGCAAACATTGTGATCTTTTTCACTATGCTGTCCAACCCTTCAGTGTTTATTCAGCTTCTGATACTTTCTGTTTATCTACTGATAGTCTTTAGAGGCTCCAGTTGTGGTTTGTTAAACCCCTGGAGCTGGGATGTTGCTAGCATCAGCAGGGGCTCTGCCTCACTGGATCCACGGGCTGATGGATTTGGATCTGCCAATTCCCTCGGGTCAAAGCTGTCACCTTCTCTCCAGGCAAGTGAAACCTGGAAACGCCCGAAGGAACCCCAGCACACCCCAGACGTTTGTCTGCAAAGGCACTTCCCTGCTTCCATCTACATTCAATACACTTTTCTACAAAATTAAACAGAGCCAAACACATCTCGTTACACAGATTGATTTAATGAGTTATCTGCGTGCTGCCAGTGAGGGTGGACCAGAGTGCAGAGAAGGGAGGTTGCAGCAACCACTGCCCTGATTCAGCACATGGCACAGCTGCAGTCCCCTAACACATGAAATCCCATTTATCTGGAACTCCCAAACCTTGTGTTGTCCCAATCTCTGGGCTGGAACAAGCTCTAATCTTGCTTTTAGCAAAACAAATAAAAAACAGCAAAGGACATCAGAAAAATCTTTCCAAATTCTAACTGATATTTTTTAATCTTTCTAAATTACTACTGCAAATTAAGAGCAGAGGAGGATAGTTGAAACTGTTGTTAAACACTCGATCACAGAAGCTCTATTTCTGCTGAGAAACTAAGATGCCTTTGAGCACCCCTGGAGCATCCCATGGCTTCCCTTTGGTCTGGTTGACTTTCCCCAGAAGTAAAGAAACAGCTGGGAGTGCCCCCTCTCATCTCGATGTCTAGAACTGAGAAACACAGAGCCTCTGAACCCCACTGCCCTGGCAAAGCCAGTGTGTGATGGTTCAAACCTTCCCTAACACAGGTGAGATTCAAATGAAACTCTCGTGCTCTTTGCCTGTGTGGGTGGTTCACTGACACTACTGAGCCATATCACTGGGAGTTTCCTGTAGATACGAAAAATCTGACATTTAAATGGAAGAGTAAGAAGTACAACTGTCAGAGGTATAAATGTATTTTGCATCAAAGCTTAAATAGCTTTGAAAAGTTTCCTGAATGTGCTATCATGCCTGTTTCTTAGGGTTCTCTGACTCTGAAGCTTTTCCTTTTTAATTTCTTTCTGGCAAAATCTAAGCCAGTTTCCCAGCTGTGAAGTGGGGCGGGGGAAATCCAGCTGCATTTACATTCCTATAGGGGCAATGTTTCCTTAAATGTGCATCACTCATGGATTCCAAGGAAAACATCTGCTTCTTCACACCTGTGAGCAGCTCATACATTGCCCCAGCACAGGCACACTGAAATTCCACAGCAGCAAAGAAATAAAGGGACCAGGAGTCATCCCAGCAGGTGAGCTGCTAGATATCCAACACCCACCTCCGATTGTGGAGGCTGATTGTGGTCACTTAATTAGTGGGAGTTTTATGAGGAAATGGGCAGAATCCGCAGCATCCCATGGCACCTTGGTGAGCTGATATAAATCACTATTTATTTTATGTTTCCTGGAGCTGAAAACATGAGACACAGCTACCAACAAGGTCCACAGGAAGATTGTTCCCAACTACAGTTCTCTTTGCTAGAACACATTTTAACCTAAAGCACGGGGGCCCAGGGTGAACGGCTGCACTTCCTACAAAGCACAGGAGCCAAATTTACTTTACCAATGAGAAAAACAAATTCACCACTAAAGAATTCCTCGCAGTGTATTTATCCTAATCTCACACCACACAACTGTTTCCAGTGACTGGAGGCAGATTGGTAAGAGACACAAACTGTCAGGAAAAGGTGAAAGGCAATTAGTAAATCACTATCTC
Organism: Corvus cornix cornix; assembly: GCF_000738735.6. Lineage (NCBI taxonomy): Eukaryota > Metazoa > Chordata > Aves > Passeriformes > Corvidae > Corvus > Corvus cornix. The sequence goes on along the minus strand of NC_046349.1, from coordinate 3,324,031 downwards.
TTTTGTAACCACTGATGAAATTTCCATTTGTTTTATCCCCTACTGCTCACTGGCCCAAACAAGCAAGACATCACCTTGAAAATGAATGCAATTAATTATATTAGCTGAAGCTTTTAAAGCAGAATGGCTTCTCATTTACATTCCTGGCAGAAATTCAATAAGATTGCTCTACTGTAAGGTTGATTGAACTGCTGCTGCAGTTAGACCAGTATCCTGAAATAAAAATAATTCTAATGTTCATTGAGATTTTTCGAGCTAAGTACTTTGAACTGTTAATATTCTAAAGGAAGTCTGCAGTAAAAAAGCTGGAAAAGGTAGTTTACTGTGTGTTAACTGAAGCTGAAATAATTTCCTTCCCTTCTGCACCATTCTCCACTTACTTTTAACTAATCAAAAATTAGCAGAATTATCTTACATGCCTGAACTAATTAGCAAAGATGTTATCCAAGCCTACAGCTTTCACCTATACCCCTGAACACTTGCCCTCTCTTAGCACAGCTGTAGCTCTGTTGACATGAAAGGATTGCAGAATTTATTACTTGTGTGCAGGGATTTCCTGAGATCACCTCGATGCTGGTGTAGCAGAGGGCAGCACAGCACTGCTGGATTGCCTCAGCAATCCCAGCTCAGCACAACAAACCCGACAGAAATTGTTACACTGGCCTAGATAATGGAGTCTTCGCAGCAAACTTTCAATTAGGGACAATAAATGATTATACATGTATTTATAAAAGCATAATCAGTTTGTGAAAGCGTAATTGGTTTGTGAAAGCGTTATTAGTTGCAGGGATGTAAACAAGCAAGGGGAAAATGCAGGTTGGTGTTTGGATCACAGGCTGGAAGATAAGGTAATGACAGGAAAAAAAACATTTAACAGCAAATTAGGCACACATTTGACAGGCCCATCCCACTGCAGAAACACACTTGGACAGAGGTGGACAAGGGTCTTAGCCTTGCTCCAAGCACCTGGCAGAGGGAGGGACAGAGGGGAAGAGCTCCATCCCTCCACTCGAACAAGGAGACACCTACACAGTCAACCAACTTCCAGGAATAAATATATACAAAGTAAATGAAAATGCTGCAGTTACTACCCCAAACCCCCTATGAGATAAAATATGGAATGGACTTTAATGTTTATAGAATCACAGAATGGTTTGGGTTGGAAGGGGCCTTAAAGACCATCCAGTTCCATTCCTCCCACGGGCAGGGACACCTCCCACTAGACCAGGTTGTTCCAAGCCCCATCCAACCTAAAGTTTGACAGGTTTTATCACTTTCTCTAAGCTCAAGTACAGGTATGTGAATGCACACACCAAATACACAGAATAGGATTGGTGCTTGTAGAAGATTTGCCACAACCCACCAAGTTCTGTCCAGGCTGCTGCACTGTGCATTCTCATCCCCAGTTTATGCTGCTCAGACTTCTTATCTGACCTCAGTTTAAGAAAGCTTTAAATATAACTATCATCAAGTGAGACAATGCTTATTGCCTTTGCTCTTAGAATAATGAAAAAGTATTCAGGAAAAGCAGGTGGGAGTATTAAGTCTGCTATCTCATGAGCTAAAAAAAAAGAAATGCAAAGGCAAGCAGAGAGCTTTAATCTGCCTTAAAAAAACCCCTACTGTTGGTCACATTCCTTTAATTAAGAGTAGTAAGGGAAAATCACTGGGCTGACTGCAATTTAGGCAAAGAGTTAATTTCAGATAGAAATGTCAGGATCTTCTCTTTTTCCACAAAAATATGGAGACGGAGTGAAGTCTTTATGAAGGACTCGAGATGAAGTTTTATCTTTAACATGGAAGGTATGAACTCCCTATTTCACAAGAAGGATGTTGGTAATTCATCTACTTCTTAAGTCTTCCTCAGACAAATGGAAAAAGAAATATGAAGAGATAACTGGTAGAATAAGAAAGCCAAAATTATTCCCAGCGTGTTACCTCTGTTGGAAAGGCTCTCACAGAGTAGTGCCTGGATCCAAATGAGCATTTCTGAACAGTTCACACTTATCTTTGAGCCAAAACTCTGATTTTAACCAAATGTTTCAATCACTTTGCTTAGAGAGGCCAAGGGGTCTGAGCACAACGTAAACCCTGCAGGCATTTGGTGTATCAAGTTTAGCAACAGGCCAGCCTAGCTGTGAAGCTGTAGGCTGGACCTGTGCTTGCTCACAAAAAAAAATTATGAAAAAGTCAGTTATTTGATTTAAACCCCACATATGAGGCAACTATATCATCCTTAAGCTGATATAATGAAGAGAAAGTTAAGCTTTTTGTCCTAACAGACTGCAAATCTGCCAAATTGACCACGCAGACAGAAGAACCTCTGGAATACAGGGAGTGAGACAGACTGGAGTTACCAGCCTCAGACATTCACAGCCTCCCACCCTGGGTAAGCAGTTTTGGGGTTCTGCGCACTGAGACCCCACTGTGTCACCTCGCAGGGTGTTGGTTCTCACCCAGCTTACCCAGGCTGCAGCAAAGTCTCCCAAGCACTGGAACCCTGACTTCTCTTGGAACAGTCATGGACTTCTGCTTACCTCTAAGAAATGTAGCACAGAAGTCCTGAAACTTAACCCCTGGTTAGCTTTATTTGCCTGAAGACAGGGATGGCTCTGTCAAGCAGCCTGCGACAACACTGCATGGAAGAGGATCAAAGATATGCAGAGTCAGGGCACACTATTAATTACCTCGATGAGCTCATCAGCAAGAAGAGCTAAGATGATAACCACAACAAAACTCCAATTTTTTTTCCAAAGGATATATGACTTTTCAATGACTGTGCATGTCTCAAACACACACCTGCCAACCCTCGGCACCTTGTAATACAACCCTACAGATCTCATGGGAAGCCAGATCTCATGCTGGGAATGCACAGCAGGGGTGGAAGCAGAGGTGGCACTCTCCAGTCAGTGGAAGGTCTGGAGAGTCTGAGGCACTGCCTGCTGGTGGGAGGTATCAGGCTGCTGTAAAAGTGACAGACACGAAAGCACATCTCATCGTGTTGGTGAATTTACCTCATCTAGAAACTACAGGATTTAAGAATGCAACAAATCCACCTCAGTGATAGGATTGACTTTAAGAACCTTGTGGCCCTAAACCACAGTGGCTTTGGTTTCTGAAGGAGTTTGTCACTATCTAGACAGTATGACCACAGAAGCTCTCAGATGCTTCCTTGCCTTAGGTGTTAAAAGTTAAAATGTTTGGGGAGAAAAAGTCTTCCTCTTCAAACACAGGATTAGATACCACACTTTTCCCTCTTGTAATAAATCAACAGCTTGAATACATTATCCCTAAAGTTTCAGAAATCAAAACAGCAGCAGTACTGTGAGGATGTGGCTTTGGCCTGATCTGTGAAATCACAGTCCACTCTGCCCAAACACTAAAGCTTCAGAAACAGGGAAAGCTTGATGTGTAACAGCTCTTTATTTTACAGTGAGATACGGCTCATTTAGAGCAGCAAACTAATTAATACAATCAGAAGCAAAAGTTTCAGAACTCTCCCAACAGCACACATTAGCATATACTGCCGAAAGACTTAATAAAGTTCAAAGCTTATCTTGTAGCCTGCACGCTCCTTGTGCAGACTCGTAGCCTGTGTTTGCTCAGAGCAGCAGCTGGCCAAGTGATCTCCCTTCTCAAAGAGCAAAATTAAATTAGATTAGATCATCTTCTCTCCCTTGTAGAATTAAGATTGTGCTACGAAAACAAGCAAATTAGCTTTTGAAATCCTGTTTCTCACTTAAAGGCTACAAGGCTGAGCAATGCTTTCTGTACCAATTCAGCTCAGCTGCAAGAGTGTGTTTGTGCTGTTTTCCTGGCAAGCTGAAGGAGAGACTTTTACAGATTTGTCTCTCCCTGGGCTTGAGGCTGCGAGTGACAGATCCTGAGGGGCGAAGCCAAAGAAGGGAACAAAGGAGGAAAGGTAATGGACACAAAGTCTTGAGAATCAAAACACGCAGAAGTCATGGAATCACAGAAAGGTTTGGGCTGGAAGGGACCTTAAAGCTCATCTCGTTCCACTCCCTGCCATGGACAGGGACACTTCCACCAGACAAGGTTGCTCCAAGGTCTGTCCAACCTGGCCTTGATGACGTAATTAAAGCTGCAGTAGTGAGGCTTGAAAGCTTCTTGGTTTGTTGCTATATAAAAACACTTCTGAGTAAAAGAGTAAAACGTAGTTCTTAGACAAAGCAGAATCAGGAACATGAATGTTACATGGGAAAAAAGGTTCCGAGCTAAGTAAACAGGAGAAAAAATGTAGGGACTAGGATTTTTTGGACTAGAAAGCTGGATTGAAGAACAACAAATGTTTATGGATGGATGGCAGAGGTTTAGTTCAGATCAGCAATGCCAGATGCCAAATTCAAACCAAACAAATACACAACAGCAAATGAAGTTCAAAGGAGGACATACAAGTGAGATCCTAGATTGAAACCATAGTTTCTAGAGCTCATTCACTGCACACCAAGCTGTGAGGTCAGTTGGCACGGGCACACTTAAACAAGCTGATAAAAATGTGTCCCCATTAAGTCGCCATGCTGCAGCAATCAGACACACTCCAGAAGTCCATCCTAGGCAATCTGTTCTAGATGAACAGCTAATGACAACTAAGCTAAACCACTTTTCTCTGGTTATGATTCCTCCTTTGAATATTCCCATAACTATACTGCTAAACAACTCAAACCTATAAAACTGAAATGGGGAAAGAGATTCTTCTGCTGTGGACAGATGGAGTAGTAAAACTGGCCATGAGAAAGCACGGCAATATCCGCTCATATCTTCACTCAGTCACCCTAGACTGCAACAAATTTAGCAAGAAGTTAATTTAGCTTATAGTTTGTTTGTTTGTTTTTTAATACTTTGATTATTTCCTATTAGGCTGGGGATGATGGAGGAGGTGATTTGGGGTTTATTGCCAAATTTCTTCACAGCTTGATCTTCACTACCATAACTAGAGGAGATTGTAAGATGAAGATAGCATTGCAAGAAAAAAAGAAATACAAAAAGTCTCACATACATGGAAAACAAGAGGGATGAAGCAAAAGGAAACTTCTGGAGGGTTTATGTTCCCATGAATGGTGAGTTTATGGGGTAGACTGGCTCGTGAGGAAGCATCAGGAACAGTGATCTCGTGACAATGTCCATCATGCTGCTTAAAGCTTTGCTAACTTGGGTGCTAAACAAAAGTGGCACAGAAGTAAATTTAAAAATGGGAGCACTGCATAAGCTTTCAGGACATAAAACATTTGTTCTAAAGCATTTAAGATTAATCAGAAACAGCTCTGCTGTTTCATGGCTCTGAAGACAGTGGGCCACTTGCTGCCTCCAAGTTGTGGTTCTTTCCTCGTGCTGCCACATCTTTGGTGTGTGCCAGGGCTGGCTGGGAAGCTGGGAGAAAACGTCCTGACTCTGCTAGCATCCATGAGAGGCAACAGATGGTATTTCCAAAGTTCTAAGGGATATGTTCAGATCTTTATTCATAAGAATGATCTTGTTTTAGAAGAATGGGGTGAACCAAGGAGGTTCTGAAGACATCTGAGCCGTGATGCAGGTATCTTACCCTGCTTCCCTTACCGCATGCTTCTGACCAACACTGACATTTCCTTCATATTACCCCCTCCATGCATGCACTGTAAGTAAATCCAAAGTAGAAGACTAGAAGAAAAAGCTTTTTCCACCTTCAGAAAGATAAACCCTCCCAGCAAAGTGTCTTTTCTCTACCCATCCAAAGGGCTTGACACCTTTCTGTGTTTATAGACATTGCACTAACAAAAAGCCAAGCATTTCTCAAGGTAAATGAGGGCCCAAATGGCTTGTGTTGCAGCCTGAAACATCTCAATTTCCTGTGAATTCCCTGTGACTTGGCCGGTGCCATTTTTACTGCAGCTGTTCATTCAGTTGAGAGCTCACATCATGAAACATGTCAGGGAGAAAAAGAGCCGATGAGAATTCAGTGAATACAGCTTTTCATTTGAAAAGATCCTCAAACACACACAATTGCTTTCTGTTGCTTAATTTTCAACATTGATAAACATAATTGCATTCATTTATCTAGTCAATACTGAAAACAAGTGATAATTTGTAATATAACAACTTTACATCTCAAAGGAATACAAGCACAACAGTTTCCAGTCCCTTCTAAAGGAGGTGAATGACACGGATTGCCTATGCAGGAGATGCCTACGTTATTTTTTTCCCATGAGAATATATTAATATTGTTGCTATCAACTTGCTTTTGTACATATATAAATGACTTTTGGAAAAGTGATTTAAAAGCCAGCATTTTTCATGTGCCAAATTACACGCACTAAATATCTGATACTGGCAATAGCAAATGCTAATATTTCCTAAGCATGAAAAATGAACTCTCTCTCTCCCACAAATTCTCAATAGCAACAGTTCTCACTGGAACCAGTGATCAGAGGTTGTTATTATCATTCCATCAAACAATCTGTATCCTTCTAATTAAATAGTAAAGCATCTGAAAATCTGCTCATTATGAGTCTCCATCCTGTTTATTTCGAAGCTGGCAGAAAAACTTGCAGTTAGTTCACTACACACTGAATAGGGTTTGTGGTAAAGAAAGTGCATTAGTTAAATAATTCTTGACACTGGAATCTTGCATACTCTTCCATAGCTTTGTACTCAGGTTCTGGGAATCTGTTAAGTGGTGTGATGGTTTATGACAGAAGTAAAAAATCAAAGAAAAAAGTAAGAAAGATGAAATAGGAGAGTTCACTGGGCAAAAGAGACAAATGGGGGGGGGAAAAAAAGTACATTAGCCAGACAATGCACTGCAGCACAGAGTCCCTCTAAGAGATTACACCCAGCTCCCACTGAATTTAAGGGATTTCAGGAGAATTCCACTGACTCTATGTTAAACAAGTGCAAAAAGCTGAAAATTCACTCAGAGCTACCAGGGCTCACAAGGGGCTGAGCAACAACCTGAATGACACTTCTTGTCTTTCCTGTGTTCTGCCCTCCCTGTGCCTCGAATCCCTGTTTAACACCTCAGTTGCTTTCTTGGATCATGCTGAGCAGTAATTTTTCCTCTGATTTCCCCAGCATTTCCTTTTGCAAATCCTTCTGTCAGTATTTGTCTGCTCATTCATGGCCTTCTCCTTCCCTCTTTCACAGCAGGTCTGTCTTGACTTTGGCCATCTGCCCCATGCAGGTTCTCAGGTCACTCTTCTTTTGGAACTTCTTTCCTGTTGACCTGTCCATCTCTAGCCTGCTAACAAACCTTCCAGGAAAAAGGAAAAGTACCCCGTGCAGAGCAGGTACACAGTTTAAGGGGAGGAAAAAAACCCCCAAAGTCAGAATTCTGTCTACTCAAAAATTCACTCTTCCAATATTGTTACAAATCTCTTAGCCCTCACTAGACCTGCAGTATTCCCTAATCCTGTCAGTTCCTTCAAAAGCACTACAAATTATCTATTCCTCCTAAAACTTCTGTTCCTATTTACTCACTGCTTTTCCTGTATTCCTTAATATCCACTAAGTTCATATTTATCAATTTTGGTATTTCATTTTTGTCAGAAAGACCTTCCTCATCCCTCATTCTACATATGCACCTTGTTTACTCCTGCAACCACATTTATTTCAATAGAATTTAAATTAAATTTCATCTATTTGGAAGAAATCTCTCTTTCTTCTATTTCCCCACTCCTGAAGATTTTGAAGCTGTGCATAAGAAATATTTTTCCACTGGTGTAGCTATAAAATTCCCTAACTTACCCCTCAAACAAAAACCAGTTTTAACACATTGGCATCTGGACAGCATGTCCTACCAGAGCTCAAAATAACACATTATAAAAAATACAGGCTGCATACTCAGATGCCAAAAGGCATCAGTTCCTGATAGAGCCAACAGGTGCTGAGAAAAATTAATGCTCCAGTGCTGAAAGCATGCAGGAGAAATGAGTACAGCAGCAGCTTTCTTGTCCTTCCTCCCAGGGTGATGCTGAGTGATGTTGTGGCAGTGCTTTAAAAGTGTCGTGGTCCCACTAATGGTGATAATGGAAAGGTCCTGACACTCACAAACAGCTCTGTTTGTGGAAGCTCTCGCAGGAAAGGGTCAGAGAGAGCCTGACAACAGTTCAAATGTACCATTTAACACATCAAGGTGCAGGAACTACATGTGTTCCCAGCAGACAGCAATCCCTTCAGGGTCATTAAAACACTTCCTAGAAGCCATTCAGATCTTTGATTTCATTTCTTTATACCATGTGAGCTCTGAAGGCTGCACATCCTTGCTAAGATTGATTTCAGTACCAAAACACCCCCTCTAAGTGGAAGGATGGTTCTGCTGACCTCTGACAACAGCACGAGAAGAAATTCTATCTCACCTTTCAATGTGAATGACACAGAATTAAAAACTGGGATATAACTTCCTTTCAGCAGAAGTCTTCTAGACAGATGGATGTTCTTAATTGAATCAACTTTTAAAATCACTGAATAAAAGCAAGTACTCAGCTAAGAGTGGTATACTTAATTTACAGGCCTGCAATTTCCCCACAAACTTAGGTCAACCAGTCCCTCCCCATTTCTATTCCATCCAAAACTAGTACACCTCATCCCAAAAGAAAGCTTTTACTTGGTGTTAGAACACCAAGGAACATGAGACAGAGAAAATACTTGGTAAGAATCACTCTTAAAACAAATGGGTTTAAATTGCTACCTGTATGAAATCAGTTCTGTGCAGAAGGACTCATGGTCTTCATTGCTGAATAAGCAGAATTGTCTGCACATAGAGGTAGGATTCAGTTACTGACAACCCAGCCTGAACATGAGATAGTAAAAAAGATATGGGTGGCAACACATTGTTCTGAAGGACAGCTGAATCCTGCTGCTGGGCTGTGAGCAGCCATTACAGAATGAGTTATAGGAATGTTTTAGGGTCTGGAGAGAGTAAAACAGAGCAGTTGAAGGCTGTAACTGCAGAAGAAAAATCCCTGTTGTTGCTTGCGAGGTTCCATTCTTCCCAAAGCTACGTTCATAAATAGGTCAAAACAGTGCACTTTCCTGAAAACCTCAACATTGGCATGGGCATCCACTACAGTAAACCCAACACCTGCAGTCAATCCCAAAAAACTCAGGTTAGCATCAAACAGGGATGGAGTTCTGGAAATGGGGAAGAATTACTTACAACTATAAGAAAGAATCCCAAAACTCAGACAGGAGGCTGCAGAGTAAATAGCAAAAAAAAACCACATTGGGGAAACCTCCCAGAGATCCCTCTCTCTTTAGACCTTAACAGCTGAGAAATTACTTGGAGTTCATTAACAAGCCACAGACTAATCTATTTACTTGTATGGAAGTGAAAGAGTGGGGAGAAACGTATTTGACTCATTCTTAGTAATTTCCCCTGCATAAAATATTTTTGGAGAAAAAAAAATATACAGGCAGCTAAGCCAAATTTTTTTCTTCCTCTCAGACAAAACTGGATCATGATTCATCATATACACAGATGAATTCTAATTTATTCCTTTAACAAGTTTCTTTTTGTATTTTCTTGTAAGCAAGAATTAATACACTCAGACACGGGGAAAATGTTAATTTTACTGCCTCGCCTTTCAAGTTTACAAATGTTGGGTCTAACTCCTGCTGGCACCATTCTGGCCTGCAGGGAAAAGAGACAAATGTCTGGCCTATGCACAGAGGGTCTCTGGCCTTTTTAGAGGTCAGCAGTAGCTTCACATCTCTCATCTCCTGAACAGAATTAAAGGATCCTGCCCAGCCAGTGAGGGTTATCTCCTTCCAGAAGGAAAGCTGTTTGAGAATTATTCATTCCTGCTGTCACTCCATGGTGCCACTCACAAAAAGAGAAAGGTGACACAGGAACGCATTTGGCCTATTAGACTCCCATAAAACTACCCTCAGTTCAGTGGAGCCCAAGTGGAATTTGGCCATCTGGAATTCCTGGATACATCTCGATGCTTGCCTGCTAAATGAGTATTTCATAGAGCAACACTAATGATGATGACCCTTCTGTTCTTCCAGTGAGAAGCTCAGAGACTCCTCCAGCTCCTGGAACAAAGGAACACGCTCATTTAGGTGTGGGAAGGGTCTCCCATGCCTTATCTCTGCTGCAAGAGGAAAGACAGAAATTCTGCTATGGTTGCTCAGTGGGGTGGTGCCGTGCATCCAAGGGAGGTGAACACTGCACACCCTCAACAGCTCTTGAGCTGGGTTCGTTTCACTGGGCCACAGGATGCAGACTCACAAGGCCACACTCAGCACTCATTTGAGCCTGAAAATACAATCTCAAAACCTCCACCATTTAGATGGAGGTTTAGATTGGTTATCAGGAAAAATTTCTTCACCGAAAGGGTGGTCAGGCACTGGAACAGGCTGTCCAGGGCATCACCCCGGCAAACAACCAGAAAGCATGTCATGTAGCGCTTGGGGACATGCCTTACAGGTGGCCTTAAGCAGTGCTGGGTTAATGGTTGGACTTGATGATCTTAGAGGGCTTTTCCAGCCTAAACGAATGATTCCTTGTGAGATAAAAATGCACCAATTTCTACCACAAAATCACCCTTCAAAAACAACAGGTCCTGTTGCTCTTAGCAGAAAACGTTTGGACTCTGTGGACTAAGGATGCAAAGTGAAGCCATTTGCACTTGCTAACATACAAGTGATGTCATTCTGAACACTACCATTTATTCCAAACATTGTGCTAATCCATTTATTCTCCACACCTACACTTCTATTTCCTAGACAAACAACATCCAGTTGGAAAGCAATTGAGCAAGAAGCAGCAGTGATATGGAGCATGCAGAGATGCAGATCTACGTTTATATGCACATGCACTCCATTTGTTTGAGAAGAATTATTGTTTATTTCTGTGAAAGCAAAGTAGCACTTGCTTTAAGTGCCACAGAGATGAAAGGAAGTGAGCAGTCAGGCAGGTGGGGCCAGATCTTCAGGCTCTGCGTGACTATTTATCTAAGCTGGAACAGGGAAACTTCACAAAGTAAATGTGGGATTAAAATCTAACAGCAAAGAATGCAGCTGCACACGTGCACAAGACACGATGCCTTTGCATTCAGATGAAACCATATTTAATACAATTAAAGTAATTACTTCAGTCTAGTCAGCCCTGGTTAAGTCTCCATTGGAGTTAATTAGCAAATGATAGTAAAATGCTTTGAACTTTAAATGTTAAATACTTTCATTATTAATATTATTCCTGCAACTGCTGCAAGAGCAGCCAGGTCCTGGTTCCTTGGAATGCTGCAATGTCGTGACATGGAAAGTAAAAGTAGTATTTTTGCCTGGTTGATTTAAACACATTTCTTTGTGGTGCTAACCAAGCATTTGCCTCAAAAAAAACCCCAAAAAACAAAAAACACACAAAAGAGCTCAAGTCCTACTTTCATAGAATCCCAGACTGGTTTTGGTCTTGTCTCTTGCCAGCACTGCCATGCAGAGTGCTGAATCCTCACTTGTAGCACAACTTCAGACAAACAGCCCCAAAAAGGTATGAAAATAATGACTGAAGGCACAGGAAAGAAAACAAGATAATTAAGAAAGGTTAAAAGGACTGGGCCACATTTAGTCCTGCAGAATAAAGATTTAACTGCATACAACTGTACGAGAGAGGTTGTAAGAGAGCAACAACTGATTATTCTCCCTATTCAAAAAGGAAAAAAAAAATATAATGACTTGAAGCCGCAGGAAGGAAAATGAAGGTTTGAGAACCTTTATAATTCAAAGAGTGGAACAAGCAGCCCAAAAGCTGCAGAATACTCATCACTGAGGGTATTCAGGCTTAAGTAAACACCCATCTGTTAAATATTTTGTTATAATCACTCCTGTGATTGTGCAAGGAGGTGGAACGAAAGTCCCACTGAAGTCTGGGGGTTGGATACCTACAATTCATGTGTTCCACGTTTTTGAAACACTTATTCAGAACAACAAACATCTGGTTCTTAATCCCCCAATTAACACTGTTTCCAGCCCTAAGGAATTAATCACAGAATTCACGGGAAACAGTTTATTTGCCGGCAACGGAGAAAAACAAATTGCCTACAAACTTCTACATTGCTAATGGAGCAGTTTAATCGCGTTTTTTTTTTTTTTTTTTTTTTGACATTTTAATTAAAAAAATAAAGACTGGAAAGACATCCCTGGGCAGAGACCTTCATAGCAGTGTGTCAGCAGAGAATCACACAGGTCTGGGGACTTGGGCTCTCATTCATGGTACTGACCTCCTTTGAAGAGCACTCTGAGATCCAGCAGTGAAAAGGACTTTAAGAAGTGCTAGAGAGCATCATTAGCATTCAGGAGGACACAGTTCTGGGGCTTGGTTGAATTCAAAAGGACCTGCTGGTACTTACAAAAGCCAAAACGTTTTCCAGAGGAAAGGGCCAAGCAGCTGGGGGCTGGCCATGCTTCCAGCACTGCAGAGTGGCTCAGTATCACTGAACCAACCTCATTCCTGCTCGCTCTTTGTTTTTACCTTTTGCACAATGTGGTATTTTAACCGACCAGTGTTTAAAATACCATCCCAACAAAGAAAATCTGCATTACTGGTGCATTCCCAGAGCCCTGCTGGCACTCCTGCCACCACTCTCCACGCTCTGTCGTGCCTCTGGATGCTTATTTCATGAACACATCTTTGTTACCACCTCTTACACCCTGCAGGTCACTGGATTTACACCCTGCTGCTCTCAGCTGCTATGGAGAAATTCAGTGGAATGGAAAGTCAGTCATCACATGTTCTAGGACTTCAGCTTTAAAGACGTCCCTGCTTGTAGGAGTGGAACATGCTGTTCATCAGTTTATCCACCTGGCTTTGCCACGACATGAATTTTAAGTAAACAACTTTTATTCCCACCAAAGAGCTTATCAAAGAGTAACCAACACAAGCACCATAATTGTAGCCAGCAATAGACTCTCAATAATAGCTCCAAAAATCTCCACCAGCTTCAGGCAGTCTGACTGAACACTGTAATTTACTCCAAGGTTAGCATGACTTTGACAGCTCTTCAAAACATAGGGTTTGTTACACCAGGCCCTTCTGTACCCATTTGTCGTGGTGAACGATCTTCCACCTACTGATTTTGCCTTTTGTTCTCTGGGAACAGTCCTGTAACATCAATCAGTCCCATCAGGAACTGACTCATTTCCTCTCATGCTCCTTAAAACCTTTTTACATCTTATTTATGAGCACATTCCCACGATGGCTGCTTTACCTTTGCCTCTTCCTTCAATAAAGTTCTCTGCATTTTTTTGTTTGAGGTCTAACCTTAATTAAATTTGCAGCTGCTGGAGTATGTCTAGATATTTTTTTGTGATTCCAGATATCGTGGAAAGGGGAAAACCACAAGTATTTGGAGAAATTACATTGTGATGTTCTGGGGTTGGCATGTAGTTTTTTGTGTATATGGAGTTGTTTGTTTTGGGGGTTTTTTTGGGTTGGTTTGTTGGTTTGGATTTTTTTTAATCATGCCATTCCAGACTGTTGCTTGTCTATTGTTGTTTAGATTGGACATTAGGAAGAATTTCTTGGTTGAAAGGGTTGTCAAGCACTGGAACAGCTGCCCAGGGAAGTGGTGGAGTCACCACCCCTGGAAGTGTTCATAAAATGAGGAGATGTGGTACATGTGGCCATAAAACACACAGATGTGGGAGCAGGGCTTAGGGATGGGATAATGGTTGGAGTCAATAACCTCTGAGCTCTTTTCCAGCTCTGTGATTTCTGTTGATGGTTCTGTCATGGTTCCAGGGCATTTCAGATGACAATACACCTTCATAAGGAGGCCAGGAAAGGTTTACTTTAACATTTAGAGTTGACAAAGTATTGAAATCATCCAGTGCAAGCATATAAACCTTCCCATTTGTTCCAGATTCCCAACTGCATCAAAACTGTGTAAATTCCTACTCCTTCACTCTGGGATCAGTTAACTCAAAGATCTGCCATGTCTCTCTACTTTGATGTTTGCCAAGGACACAACAATGAACCCAATGCTGAGGAGCTCCAGAGATAAAATTGTCATCACTTAAAACACAACAACATCCAGAATCATTAAATGCTCTCTTACAGACAGGACCAAAAATCTGCAGCTTCCACAATTAACTCCTTTGGGGATGCCACAGCCAAACCAAGAGGTACCAGGCGTGACACACTTTGAAGGTTCCTGTTCTGAACAATTTCCAATGATGAAATGATTTCAAATCCACAGAACAGCTTTCAGTGCTGGAGGAAGCCCAGCCAGGCTGGTGTCTCCTGTGCTGGTTTTTTACTGACAAGCACCCAGGGCTGAATTCTGGGCTGTCTGTCAGTGGCTGTGGCAGGGAGCTATTGCTGTCTCAGCTCCTCACCGTGTCCTTGCCAGGCAGCAAGCAATTACAAGTCTCTTATCCCAATAATTACAGGCATAAGAATGTCTTGAACATCATTATACTCCATTTCTTCCAAGTAGCTCATGCTCTCATAGTGCAATGCACTAACCAGAACAAATAATTCTATTTTTAGGAGCGAAAACAAAGTCTTAACTGGCTGGTGAGGTTTGCTTGCCACTGTGTGCCTGAAAGAGACTTGTATTGCTATTTTAGGTGGCAACCAACATGGACAAAGTAGGATTTTTAGTGAACCTTAAAGTGTTTTCTTAAATCAAGTTCTTTTTCAATGTGAACAAAACATCCCACAGCATGTTAAGGCTAGAGAATTCACTCCCATATGAAGCATAATGGTAACTTTCAATGAAAAGCAAAACTTGGAAATTAACACCACTGTGAGCTCTTCTAAGAATATTCTAACTATCACATGGAAGTCTACACTATACTCAGTACCCATCAATAAATTAGAAACTCTAGTAGTTCTCTCTGCTGGAAATGTTTTTCTCACGTATGAAAATTCTCCTGTCTGGAGTCCCAGCCTAATCAAGCATTAGCTACCACAACTAATTCTCTAGGAACTTTCTTGTCTTTCTCAAAATTGGAATTTAAAGCAATCAGTTATGAGCTAAATGGTAACTAGAATGTCCAATATTTCCACACATTTCAAAGCTTTACTTCTTCTGTCCTGTCCAACATGAATCTCCCCCGATACCTCTCTCATCCAGAAACACGCCAAAAGCTGGCCAAACGTTAAGAGTTTTATATCCAAAACATTTCCTCTCTGTTTAATAAGAAATAAAATAAGAATAAAAAATGTAAAACAATTCTGCAAGGATAGCCCATGGCAAATGTTGCAAAAAGCCATCTCACATCTCTGAATTCTTTTGTCAGATTATTTTGAACACAAAATTAACTTTTTATCGCTGAGTAAAATCCTCCTCCCCTGTTGTGTGTACCCAGAGCCAGTACACACGTACATAGGAGCAACAGCTGATTCTCTCCAAGAAATGCATCTCACCATTGTTGATGAGGCTCCTTACTCACCAGTTGGGACAGCAGGATCCATTGTTGGCTTTTCCCAGGTATTGATCTGCTCCCAGGTAAATCCATTGGTTCCCAAGGCGACGCTATAACCACAGTTGCTGTAGTGCTCATCAAACGAACAACCACCTAAAAGCAAAGAAAAATGAAAGCATGTCTGGATTATTTCGCTCTTTGTGGCAGGCCATTTACTTAGATATTTTGTACCCAAGCTCACACAGAAAATAAAAATAAATAAAATTAATTTCTTGAACATTAGTTTTCATGCAGCACCAAAGGTGATGTCCAAAAAATATCTTTGTATTTTCTGTGTTTTATATCTGGTGGAAGCCCTTGTTTCCTTCCCTCCACACTACTGTTTCTTAGATCAGTCCCCTTTATTTCAACCTGCTATTTTCAAGGAAAATTGCATAGGATACCCCCATGCAGGAATATATCCATGAAACTCCAAGGTATTAACAAAAATAAAGGAAAATAGAAGGAGGCGTGTGAATGGCAAACAAGCACAGAATTACTGTTCCTACAGTGAACCCTCACTTCTTTTTGCTTTTAAGCTTTGATCTTCTTTAACCTGGCTTTAACCATCTCTTAAACATCACGTGGAGCTTCCTCAAAGTCTTTCAAGTCAATACTTTTGAGCATGGCCCTGCAGTTTCTGAACAAGAGAATGAGAAGCAGCAGATGTCGACTCGCATTCACACCTTCCAGACTGTTGACTGCAAGATCTTCACTGCAATTCCTGAAATACTTGGAAGAAGTTAACTCTCATAAATAACTTGGCAGCTGTCTGAACACTTGTGAATCAAGGGAAATCCCAGAACTGTGGAATGAAATTTTGTATTGCAGTGCAGATCTTTGAAACTTGGGCCACACAGAGAAACTGAGACAGTTTATTCCCTAGGATGTTCCTACACTGGTGTCCCTTATGACCTCGTGCACCATCCTCTTCACCTCCACCCAACTTAGTCTGGCAAAGTATTTCATACTGGATCCATTGGATCAGGCGATCTGGGTCCCTGACTTCAGACTCGAATCATGCCCAGAGTGTGTCTATAAAGCTTTGGTTTTCTCTTAGGGAAGAAAGGATCATTTTTCTCTGCAGATCCCAGTCCTCCAAAGACAACTGGGCACATCTAACATGCCAGGGCTGCACAATGCTCAGGGCAACACTCCCTTGCTCTGCCAGCCAAGCTGCCAATAGCTCCTGACACCAATCAGAGCTGTATGGACAGAGGTGTTCCTGACTCCTCCCCACAGGCTGCACCGCCCGCACTCACACAACGAATAGCCCATACATCACTGACCTGTGGTTCCTTCACAATAAAGGATCATCCAACCATGCAGACATTAAAGCCTTCTTTAGTTTTCACCCGTATTCCCTATCTCCTTAGAAAGCCCAAACTTTCTAAACTCTCAGTTCCTGTGGAATTCCTCACAAATTACAAATATATTTCATGTCATTAATATTTACCAATCCTTATTCTGTTAAGTGATTGTACGCCCACTCCGATTGCAGCTGATTATCTAAGTGGTTCTACAAAACTTCACCAAAAATTTCTAGTCAATTATACTCTAGAAAGATTTGTTGGGTAGAGTACCTGACACCTCAAAATACCCTGTTGCTAAAGAAAAGTTTAACAAGATCAAGCTTGCCCAAAAAAATTAAAAAATTTATATATTACATATTTTCATTATAAATAGATCTGTTAATAGATTTTATGTCCCTTAAAAGCTTGCTTGTTTCAGTAGTTGCTGCAAATATTTCTGAGCTGTCATGATTTTATAACATTATAATAATCCTTGCCTTTAATTTACTACACTCAGGAAGCCTTCCCTGCTGTCACAACAAGCAGGATTACTCTTAAACTGTTTCCCTAACTTTTTTTTTTTAACTAATTAAGGTGAAAAAGTTCAAAATTACAATATTGAACAGGCTCATTAAAACACCTAAGGGAAGATCCAGGCATCCTGGACTGTGTGGGAGCGAGCAGTGCAGCTGAAAGTCACCTTTATCCCAGCAAGCAGGAGTGAGAGGCAAAATCAAATCCTCTGCTCTCAGCCTCCACACGGGGCATTCTCTTTTTGACAGATTCCCTTTAATAACACAACTTCAGACACAAACCATGCCCACCCTCCCTCTGCTCAGCACACAGGCATGGGGCTGTCTGGGAGCTATTACTTTGAAGGCATTGTAAACACGTTCTCTGCTCGAGCCCAGCTGCTGTATGAGGTGTCCTGTACACAGAGAAAATTGCACAGGAGCTGCTACGAAGTCCCAGAAGCAAAACAAGCAATAGTAGCAAAATATGGGGTAGCAGTGCTCATTGAACTGGGAATGTAATTGTCAATAGCTTGGCATAATCAGCTAAAGAGATGATTTTATCCTCACTGAGGAAGGTGGGGTGTGAGGAGCTGAAAAAGGGACACAGTGAGAACTTGTGGAAATTAATTGGGAGTACAAGACAACACCTGAGGAAGCATTAAAGTGCCTTGCCTGAAAGTCAAAGCTAACCCTGTAGCACAGCTGAACAGGAAAGGAAAGGATAAACCATGGAGGGATTTAAAAGTAGCAGCAAGACACCTACACTTCAGAGAAAAGGTTCATGCAAAAACCTCCAAACACAGAGTGACAGAGCAATAAGCCAGAAGGATTAATTTACTAAAGGCAGCAAAATTGGAATGTGGAGGTGAATTTGCAAGAAATGAGGACAAGGAGAAAAAGCTGGAATCAATTTTAAAGGCTCAGATGAGCAAGCTGGCTTTGTAAATCCTGGGTACAAGAGGGGGGCAGTGCCCACTGGTTTCTTGCTCTGGTGTGTCAGCTGAGAGCAGAATTAAAACTAAAGCAAAGGCTCAGCTGGGAGCCAGAGCCACAGTGACTGGTGAGCCAAAAAGCCAACAGCTCCTCTCTCCACACTGTGAATATGCAGTGCATATTGGATTATGGATCAGGAAAGAAACCTCAGAAAGTGAAAGTAGTACAGTGTATCAGAATATCACAGATTTTGGGGTTTCTTTAACTGTCACAGAGCCACAGAATGGTTTGGGTGGGAAGGGATCTAAAAGCCCTGCCAGTCCCACCCCCTGCCATGGGCAGGGACACCTTCCACTATTCCAGGCTGCTCCAAGCCCCATCCAACCTGCCCTTGGACACTGCCAGGGATCCAGGGGCAGCCACAGCTTCTCTGGGCACCCTGTGCCAGGGCCTCCCCACCCTCACAGTAAAAAAATTCTTCCTTATATCCAACCTTTGGTAAAGGCACTTGGCCACAGTGACTTGTGTCCGTATCTGCCAAGCGAGGACATCAGTGGTGGCCCTTCTTTTCTGCAGAAGTTGGCAGATGTGGCATTGCAGCTTCACTTACAAGCACCCAGATTCAGAAAATTAAGAGATTTCAGGATTTCACTGAAGTAGGAATAATAACAAGCAGAGATGCTATTTTCACTGATGTCAGCATAAGCTTAATATCAACATTTCCCAAAACACCCCACCCATGCAGATATTCAGATATGAGCTACACCTAAACATGATGGAACATAAAGGCAGGAAGAGGTTAGATCCATCCCCACAGAAAATCATCCGTGGCTGAAATCTGACTGCTTGGAGGGAGAACTGGGCTATTCCTTAACACTGAGAAAATAATCCTCAAGTTGAAGGAAAAAGAAGACCCCTGGATGAATTTAGTTACCAGGTTTGCACGTTATCATTTCAGCCACACATCATAGAGTAGCTTGAGGAAAATGACATCATTTACACCATCACCAAAATGGAATTCTGGGTCTTCATAAATTGTTAACAAGAATGAGGATTTCTGGAAAACAAATTGGGATTTTTGGAGCCTTTTTCCTGCTTGGCTAAAAATTAAACAAATGCAGTTGCTCAGTGGGAGCAAAGAGGGAATGGAGATGGCTTTGATGGTGCTGGATAACGCAGGTGGTGTTGAACCCTTTTCTCAAAATGAATCTACAAGAAAGCTGTTCCCTTCCTGAAAAGGGTCATATTGAAGCAAATAATGCCTCACATAAGAAGGATAAAATATCCCTTGTTTTACACTGCGGGCTTGTAACAATGCCACTGCTCATCTGAGTGATGCTAATTAATCTTGAGCAGACCTATCATCAGTTACTGAGACTTGCCCCTGGATTAAATGTAAACCAGCCTTGCATAAATTGAATGGCTCCTTTGAATATATAATTGAATTTGCAGAAGTGTGCGCCAGGGGGGTGTTTAAGTAAGTGCACAAATATGATAAAAAGAACTTCACGCCATAATATCTAATTCAGTAAGCAAAAATAATGGCAGGGCACATTCCAATTAGTGTTTGATTTATTTATTTTAACAAATCCAATTAGTTGAATGTTTTATAAAGTCATCCAATGTCAAACTCTCACAGACTCACCAGATAAAAAACACAATACTCCTAAAAAGGGATAAAGAAACACTGATGTGAGAAGCCTCATCAGTTATCCCATGGTTCTAAACACACACAGGAAATAGAGCAGCAGATATAATTTGATCAGGCATTTACAGCAATCTCAAAATGGGAAAGGGCTAGAGACAATGAGAACATCAGTCTCATTGATCCACTCCACCGTTCTTCCTAAAAGAAGTCATTACTTCTCTCATTTGCTAAAAAAAAACCAAACAAAAACAACAACAATCCCCAAACAACAACAAAATGGGCAAAAGTTCAGAAAGCACGAACACTTTTCAGGAAACATCCCTTTTGAAACGTTCATGAGAGCTGAGATTTAGTCTATCAATTTTTATCTTAAACGCACAAAATGCAAAGCAAGTAAAGAAAGAAACAAACACTGTTAGGATGAGGCAGTGCTTATGAACCATAAAATTCCACAAATTAACTCACCACTGTTTCTGATCATTCATTCTTATCCCTTCCAAAGACATTTTCATTTACAAGGGCTAGAAAAGATGCATTTGGCTCATTAAGGTAACACCTAGTGTGGGATTTATTGTATAAAAATCCATTCGTAACTTTTTTTTCAGACTGTAGAATTCAAATAGCAAATTCCTGAGAAATCTTGTTGGATACTCTTATGGAAGTGGGAAAGGGTAAAGAATGAAAATGTTCATGTAAAGCTTGTGCTGAGTTGCTTTAAGATGGGATAAATCAAGGAACATTGGAATTTCCTCACTCAGGAAGAGTAGTAAGTCCTTAAAGTGCTTTCTAGTCCTTCCAGAAAGATGAAGGCAGAAGACATCAGACATGTGCACATCAACCTACTCTTGCAACTGGCCAATTTCAATGAGTACTTTTATTATTCTAACCAAATGTTTGTTCTCTAACCACAGATTTTCAAAGAACAGGTTTCTGCAGAGAGAAAAGTCATCTTTACTGAGTCAAAGGGCACCATGTGTTCAGGGTGTGTTTAAACTCAGACTCTACAAGGGAGACAAAGATACTCTGACTCCTCAAACTGCAGGGAAAGCTTTGATCATTTTTTACGCCTCATTAGCTAACAGAGGATCTACACCAGGAGAAGCTGGGGAATAGATTCTCCAGTGTGGAATAAACTCTGAAGTAAAGCATTCATAACTTCTTTTTCTGATGTCAGTTGTTTAAGAACTGAGCTCAGACCTTGCACAAATTCAGGTGAGTCACTCAACCATTAAACACAAATCCCAGGCTACTCAGCTGCTGCTGCTCACAGAAGAGCTTCTCTTGAGGCATCCAGATGTTTGGGGTTTAGAAACAAACATCAGTGATTTCTCCAGTGCCTCAAACACATCCCTGCATGTGGTTTGGTTTCTGCTGCAAGTGTCAGTCCTCATGGTCGAGGAATGACTCCCCCACCACAGGACAGTTCTGTTTCTTGTCCTGCCATCTCACTCTTGACATAGTCTTGCTAAATTTACATGTGAGCAGAGACAGTTTTATCTACGCTCTGGAAGGTGCCAATCCTCTGAGATACCAGTAACAATTACCTGGCCAAGGTTTAAAGGATTCTTGTTAGATTTGATTAAATTTCATTCCTTTTACATGTCCTGGCTACCCAGATTAGAGAGAGAGCATACAGAAAGCTTGTCTTTATTTTTAAAAACAGCAATGAAAATTATTCCTCTTTAGAAATAAAATATGTATGTATAGGTTTTCGGGGATTTTTTCCCTAAATCGATGTAATCCTTGAAAATCCTGAATGCAGTTTAAAAAAGCTCTTCTTGGTTTAAAACTGGAATTGTGATTTCAAGCGCTATCAACCCATTAAGGAAGACACTCATACTACCAGTGTGTATATATAGATACATTTGCTAAATCTTTTTCCAATTATATGCCCTGTGACCTTGCTATCTTTGCAGGTTCAGTGTTACGTATCTATTCCCACATGTTTTGAAGCAGCTGTGAGCAGAGTTTGCATGTACACCTGTCCCACATGCATGGATAAAATCAGTAGTTGGCTGCTCCGTATATAGGAACCTTGCTACAATCAAAAGATTGCTTCCCCTGAGTAAGAGATCACGTGTGGTGTCCATGGTGAACATCACCAGTAACAGACAGGTGAAGGTTTGTCAGGTGAAACACTCTCAAGTGCCCTCCCAGTAATAACAAGTTCTTCTCCCAGCACTTCCCTGCAGAAAGTGTTGGTCCCAAACGTGCACCAGAGCCTGACAGAGTTCATCAGTTCTGCTCCTAATCCCACAGAGCAGAGCAAGCATTGTGGATATGCATGGAATGAGTGTTTAAGATCCATACCCTGAACTTGTCATTTTAAGCTGAGTTCTCTTTCTCAAATTCATCATTACAGGTTTCTCTTTGCTGAATCTTGCCTCCACGTCTCATCATTTGAGCCCTAGACCAGCTCAGACATTCATTACTAATTCTGTACCTCATAATCCACCACGGATCAGTGAAGCCACTTTGAAGTATCCTAGGACTAAAACTAACACTAAATGACATTTGTTTCAATGTATATGTCCAAATCAAGGATGACTCATCTAACTTGCCTTGCAAAAATGTATGTCCTTTATTTAATACCAAGAATATATTTTTGCTCCTGACAGCTGAGCTGTCACTATTTCAATAGCTCAATATGAACATTTTATTGCTTTAAGCATAAGTTAATATTAGAAATATGTACATATCTCTAATCTGATTTAGTTTCTTCTTTCAAGCTACAAAAAAAGTCAGTTAATACCCCGCACCTTTTCAAAGAACCCAAATTTTCCAAGTTCAGTTAGTTCCAGTTTGCTGCAACACACCAAGATTTATGCTAAGAATTTTCAGACTTGTCTGTCCCAAGGTAATGAAATTTGTAAAATTAACACAGGTTATCAAAGCCATGAAAGATTCTTAAACAGACACTCCCCACCAATTTTTCTCAAGATTCTAACTAATAATCTTTTAATGTATAAATTTAATGGCTTTCCACCACTGAAGCAGACTCCTGTTTTAGTCACAGTATGACAGAATGAAGATTTCTTTTTAAAAACACAGACTTGTAGCACACACTTGCTGCTATAATTATAGACTAAGAATAAAAAAAAAAGCCTTACTTTGTTTCAATTCATTTCTTAAGTCACAGGACAATGTGTTTGTTCCCTAAAATAATCCTGTTTTGTATTCCAAAAATTCACCTTAAATTATTAGCCATGATTGTTGAAGATGTGCTTAGTTATATCTGTCAGTAGAAACTATTTGTGGGTATTCACTTGTTTCTTAAAAAAAAAGGGAACATTGCTTTTCTTTCCTTCCAGCCCCTGAAAATTCTTGAGGCTAATTATTCAGTGGATCTTAACAGGCTTGTCTAACATTGTATTTATAGTGCATTTTCACTAAATTCTACTTCGGCTGCTGCACTGGAGCCTTGATCAGTCCCAGCTCTCTATTGACTTGCTTCATTTCAGCGTTTTATCCTGTCACATGGATACCTGTTCAAGCTGCACACTTACTTAAATTACATCCTTGTTTTACTCTAACTATCAACCAAGGCAGAAAAACCTGTCTGGAAGTAGCTGTTTCTCACTTATTTTATATTCCATTAGCAAGCCTCTCTTTCTCAATAAGCTTTTATACAAACTTCAAATTAATGTGTTTGAACTTTAAGCAAGAAGCAGCCGTTGACTGACTCACATTATCTTTGGTGATGAATAAAATATTGTCTCAACAGACACCATTTCAGGAATTCCAACAGCAACCACAAATCTTCCAATCTTTCTCCTTTCCCTGTTCTGCTGTTCAGGCTCCTGTTTTGGAGGAAGATCTCCTTGTGGCTAAGATATTTTCTTGGAAGTTGATGGTCATAAAACACAAGGATTAAGTTAAGTAAGGGTAGGAAGTCTGGTTTTTTGCCACACCACCAAACACAGAATAAAATTAAACACAATCTGATTGCAATCAAATGCAACTAGAACAGACGTATCATTTTCAGAGAAGAACTTAAGTTCCTACTGGCCTAGCATTTTTATAATCATTCCATTAACTGAACAGTCTTCCCAAATGAGGCCAAGGGAAGTAAATTAACTCAGTGCTGAACTCCCAAAATGCATCTTACTTTTGCACTCCCAGAACACTACCCACAGTCTGCACGAGGACAAAAACGTCCATGTGTACACACACATCCCCTGGGTTCTAAGCAGTTAAAAAGAATTAGCAATAGTTTAAATGTTTTCCTGGAGAAGACCCTAATGAGGTGGGTTGATTCTTGGTGAACAATACAAATATTTTGTTTAAATTGCTTCTGAACACATGCAATTAAAGATCCAGCACTGTGCAGGACTCCAAAAAACTCCTTGATATTTGAGCTATCATGCTTGACAAGTATTAGCTCAGCTTCACAGTGGTTAAATATCAGATTTAGATAAAAGGATAGCTATCATCTGTTATTGAGTATCAGCAAATAAAATCTAATTGGCTAATAATACAATGGTAATAACTTGCAATGAGTGTTGAGCTGGCATATCATGCTAAATTTAATAACTGTTGTTGGAAGCTACTCCCAGAGAATGGCTGTATAAATAACTTTTATTGAGTTCTAACAATTCCTATAGCCTCAACTTTATACATATCTCAGATCAAGGTTATCTCTTGCAAATGCCCTTTCACTCGTTGCTGACAGTTACTGTTTCACATTACATTTAAAGTGCAACGTCAAGGATATTTAAAGACACGTATTTTAAATTGTTTTCAGTTAAACCATGATCTTCATTCAATGTGTCAGGAGCAAGTCAGCCCCAGAAGTGACAGTGGCTCTCCAGCTGCTCTGCTGCTCTGCTTCCAGGTGCCCTGGAGTCAGACTGGGAACAGGAGGGCAAATCCTGGACTCTGCAAGGGCTCTTGTGAAGCTCAATCATTTGTCTGATGGCTGAGGCACTGACAGTCAGCTACAGATTTGAATTTTAGTCATTTTTTTACCTGACTTTTAATTGTTTTTTTTCAGTTCATTTATTCTGTCTCTGCACTTTCATACACATATTCTCCCTTGATGCACCGCTTGCACTGCAATACCCAGGGCGCTGTGCAGAATCCCAGGGCAGTGGGGCAAACACCAAGCCCTGGAAACCCCTCTGTCTTCTGCAGCACACTGGAACTACAAGAACCAGGGGAAGATTCGCTTGTTTTTATCCTCCAGACTCCTCTGTATAAATTCATTACCCAAAGAGCAAAACACAGAGTAAATACGTGCCAGGAATAAATAGGTCTCTGCCTAACAGCACTTGTGAGTTCTTGAAAATATATAGAGCTGCTCTTCTGTTTAACCAAATTTCCTACTACTACAGAAGCATATGTGCAAAGTGCCTCTCTAATTACAGCCATGAATCTTCCTCTTGCAGTCCCTGACCCAGAGCGTGCATTTAGCAGAGCTGCAGCATTCCAAACTCTGTATTAATGAGGGACAGCATGGAAATGAGGAGAAAAATCCAGAGTAACTTCAGCGCAAGTGCAGTTATCTCTACAGAGGGTTCAGATTTTAAGGGGACATCAGAGCCTCTCTCATCCCCTGGTGTCACCCTGTCACACATCCTTGGCCACCTGCAGCCAGTGACAAGTCCCAGGTGGGCTCAAAAACGGCTCATCAGCCACGTGTTGCTGAAGGAGTCCCCATGAGCCACTCCAGTCTCCATCCATTGATGGGGGAAAATGATTTTTTAAAGACAGGATGTGAACAGGTCAGTTTCTGCTGAGGCTCTTGATTTTAGAGGAATTCCAAACTTTAAAATGGACAAAATTTCAACATCTTATTTCACTCTGCACTTCACCTTGAAACGGTTTCAGGCAGTACTATCCTTGTTATACAAAACCAGCTTGGCAATGAACATACAGAAAAATATTCCTATTCCATCATCTAAGGCCTCTCTCCTATCTTTGCAATAGATAACCCCCAGTTTAAGGCTGAAACTTAGAATAATACATTTCCAAGGGAAAATATTTTTCAAGACAGGTTTTCTGAACTCCACAGTTCTTATTCCTTTTAAGCAGCATCAAGCCTGAACTCTGCCAGGAAGCATTAAATGCTTAAAACATTTCTTTCTAAGACTTGAAAGGCATAAGGTGAAAGAATCTAAAAGCAATCACTTCTCAGGACACTGAATGACCAGCTTGGAATAAGAAGCCCTTTTCTGTCATATAAAACGTGGTTTCAGTCATCTTTTAACCCTTGGTCCATTGAGACATGTGAACCAGGTACTCCGGGCTTTTTATCCCAACCTCGCCTGCCCTTGGTGTTGCAGTCAGGATGGACATGCAGCAGAGATGGCCCAGTAAAGGGCAGATCCTGAAAATCTAAGTTTGAAACAGGCTTCAAAGCCATTTCACTGACAGTACCTCAATTCCTCCCTTCAGTAATCTTGGAGGATCGTGTAAAACACGTATAA
This sequence comes from Corvus cornix cornix, assembly GCF_000738735.6. Classification (NCBI taxonomy): domain Eukaryota; kingdom Metazoa; phylum Chordata; class Aves; order Passeriformes; family Corvidae; genus Corvus; species Corvus cornix. The sequence goes on along the minus strand of NC_046349.1, from coordinate 3,297,810 downwards.
AACCCCACACCTTCGGTAATACTGCAGACAAACTTTATTGCTGCTCTTGTACTGAAATAGTCAAAGATTGTAAGTACAATTCAGATGCACAAAAAGCTCATTTACTGGACATTTACATCCAGAAATAAGGTCTTACCAGCAGCCTAAGAAGATAATTGCCTTTGCTTTCAAGACTTCTCTTCACACTTGAAATGGAATGACGCCATCTCCAGAAATTAGACAAATGCCTTGTATATCATATTGCTTTATCCACATCCTCGCCAAGCCCTATAAAGCATCATTCCACTTGATGCTAGTAGATGAAAGGGTATTTATGAGTATAGCTGCATACAGTATTTAACAGCCCAGGAAACTCCATTAAAATGTAATGCATTCCCAGAGCCCCAGGTGAAAGTGCAGATACTCAGAAGCAAAGATTTTTAATAAGTGTCCTCCTCAAGGTTTCAGCTCTGCAGCTTAACTAGGTATAAAATTTCTAATAAATTCATTGTCCATTTTCATACAAGTCATTTAAATTTTAAGATGCCTGTGTGAAAATCTGATTTATTAAATATGCGATTCTTCAAAAGATTACGATCATGACACTAAGTCATTCAGAAATTAGATTCAGTTTCTGATCAACTGAATTGGTATTAAATATACTTATCCAATTATAACCACAGTGCAATTATACTGATACTTGAGCTAACTACACATTAGGCATTGCAGCCAAAAATGTAAGAGAGATGAAGTGAAAGAGTGTTTGGAAGCACATTTTTAAAATAAAAGAGGAGAGATTCAGATTAGAATTTGAGAGGAAATTCTTTACTCAGATGAACAGAGACCCTGGCACAGGGTGCCCAGAGAAGCTGTGGCTGCCCCTGGATCCCTGACAGTGCCCAGGGCCAGGCTGGACGGGGCTTGGAGCAGCCTGGGATAGAAGAAGGTGTCCCTGCCCATGGCAGGGGGGCGGAAAGAGGTCCCTCCCAACCCAACCCATTCTATGACTCTGTCCTACGGTCCTTCCCTTAATCTTTAACCCTTCAGGTACAAGCCTTAACACACTGCATAAAGACAAAAGTAATAATAAAATAAACTAATTAGGTATCTCTGTTTGTTATCTAAGCACTCTTATCCTATTATAACAATTATGGCATCAGACCACTGTTTTTTACTCCAGAGTCCTCCCACAATCCCCTCAGCAGCACATACTGTCAAAGGGAAAGACAACAGGGAATTCCACACAGTCAGCTTAAAACCAGCAGGACAGCTGGATCAGGTCAGACACCTGCCAGATGTTACTTGGAAAACTCATGAACAGGACAAGTTCACACTGAATCTTCTGCAAAACACATTCCCAGCCTTGAACCTTCCCACCTTCCAGGTGCTGGGCACTGCCCAGGCTCCCCAGGGAATGGGCACGGCCCCGAGGCTGCCAGAGCTCCAGGAGCATTTGGACAGCGCTGCCAGGGATGCCCAGGCTGGGGTTGTTGGGGTGTCTGTGCAGGGCTGGGAGCTGGGCTGGATGATCCCTGTGGGTCTCTCCCAACTCAGGATATTCTGTGATTCCAAGGACAAGCCTCACTGATACTCAAACATTTTCAGAGTCTCTGTGCACTTCCAGAATAAAACTCCCAGGATAACTTCTACACCTTTGCCACACCCTGACAGCTTCTGGCTGTCCCCTTCACGGGGTTAGCTGGAAACAGAGGGGACAGGGGTGGTTTTTGCCCGCATGCCACACGCTGGGACAGTGGCACTGCGGAGAGAGCATCTGCCACCTGCTGAACCAGCAGCCCAGGGATGAGACAGGCACTACTGTGTATTGCTTTTCCATGGAAATGACTGTGCCTGGCAGGCTGTACCCAGGAGGCACAACTGCTTTCCATCACATTCTGCACTTCATACAAGACAGACTTCTCACCAGACTATCAATATCAGCTTTGGTTTGTTTGGGCTTTTTCTAATTCTAAAGCACTGTCTCACAGGGAGGAAATAATTGTGATACTTGACTATACTGTGGCATTTCTAGCAGTTTAAGACTATTTTAGGATTAGATAATTAAGATAAACTTGATGATGAAGTCCCAGCTGGAATAAAGATGTTGTTTATCTGAAAACACTCATCTGTGGCAAAAACTAATAGAATTTCCCAGAACAGAGACTACAATTAATATGGACTTTAAAAAAAAAAAGGCATTATTTAACCAGCAGTTATAATTTTATTAGCCCAGAAACTAAACAGAATCCAAGTCAGTGGATGTGGTTTCAGATATAAAGATTATACCAGAGTTGTGTAAGCCAGGTTTTGGTTTAATGTTCTCTTTCCTCAGAGGTAGAGATGACACAACCACAGAGCATCTGCATCCAGCTGCAGGACAGGGGTGAACAGTGACTTTTCTGAGCACACTCGACCTGAATTCCAGTCACAGCACCAACTTTTCAAACAGTTGCACTCGTGACCCTGCTCCTCACACCAACCAGCAGAGCTCAGAGCCAGCTGCACTGTGAGATTTCTCACCTATCCAGAGCTAATTGCCACAACACTTCTATAATGGAGTAATTACCTACCACAAACATGGAAGTTGATGGCACTCTGAGCTGAAAACAAGGAAATGAAAACACGAGCTATTAACAAGTGACCTCTTTCCTCAGCGCTGACAGCAGCCCCTGGGAAGACTGAACTCATGGTGACAGCACGGGCTGGGTGCCTCGAGTCAAAATTACAACAGTTATTAGCAGATCCCCAGCTAAATGATCTGATATTCTTTTTTTAACCTACCTTGAATGATGAAGGCAATAAATGGGGTGTACTCAACAGAAAAATGACCAATGACAAGGAATGCTATTTTCTTGCCAATGTCACCAGAGCTTTCTTGGGACGGTTGGAAGACACCGTGCTGAGGAAAGTGAGGCAGTGTTTATTGCTATTTAGGAAAAGAAAATAATTGCATTCTGAAGGAGTTTGGACACCAGTTTTGTGCACCAGCAGTTTGGAAAGCCATAGTTCCACTGCAGCAAAAGCTTGATTGTTCTAGAGTGAGGTTCCCACAGTAAAGACATCTCATCCAAACCACACGGTCTGAGGATGGTGCTAAGGCAGCTACTAACCACTGCCCCCTGTTCCTGGACATCTGTTACTTGTTCTTTGGGAACTAGAAGTCCTATGATGACATTGCTAGATCTTCACAGTCAGTGAAGGCCTGGCCAATCCATTCTTTTTCCAAGCTGGAGCGGCTGGAGCACTCCATGCTTTCCTTCACTGCACCTCCTGTTTTGCTGCATTAAGGAAGCTACACACTCCAGTCTCCCCAAGGCAAAAATTCTCAATTATACCCAGTCTCCTCACAGCCCTTCTTTACATCTGCAATGTGCTGAATTCATCATTCTTCTGAAGGAGTACCTGTGCAGTCCACATGGAATCACCTTCCAGAACACTCCAGATAAAATAATTTCTGATCTATAGAACACATTCCTATTTTGCCATCTTGCCTTACAGAAAGACATTCTCTTTTCAGAAGCACATCTCAGACTTGTCTCAGTCTCCTGATATTAATGCTCCAACAGCTTCTTGTCACATCCAACTGATCTCAAATCTTAAACCAAAAAAACCAATTAGTCCTGAGATGCATGACCTTGCATTCTGTGATGCTAAATTACATCCCATTTTTTTTTATTTCATCACATTTCAAAATCCTAATTCCTCTTGTCTGATAATTTTATCCTCCTCCAGCTGTATGTGAGGGACTACCTACAACAGCATGTTCCTTGTTTTTATGTGTGGAGCAGCAGTGAAATAAACTTAGATTTCAAGAATTATCCTTTAATGTCAGTTAGGGTTCCTCCAGTCTGGTCCAGTAGAAAGGTATAGAAAAAGCTTACAATGCCCAGGGGTAGTCCTAGACTCACACATTTAATACATTTGTCTACAACAATGCTATTAAATTGGAGTTAAATTTACTACACTAGATTTTCCAAACCAGTCATAGAATCATGGGATGGTTTAGGCTGGAAGGGACCTTAAAGATCATCCAGTTCCAACACCCTGCCATGGGCAGGGACACCTTCCACTAGACTGGTTTGCCCATCCCTGGGCACTGCATTTCAAGCACACAAACAATTTTTCAGTATCATCCAGGTAAGCAGTGTGTCCATGTACCAATTCCCTTGTAAAGTCTGTCTTTTAGGATCTATATCAGTATTTCCAAAAACCCAAACTTTAAATTAAATCTCTCCAGTTCAGCAACCAACATCAAAAGATTCAGTAGCGAATGAAAAAATTTATACTCTGTTAGACCAATCTTCCACGATTCAGTTCCACACTTTATGATATTGAAAGTGTCAATTATTTAATTTAATATCTTAGATAAAGTCAGTGCACTAACATGCTGGTACTAATTAAAGCGGGCAATTATAAAATAGAACCTGATTTTCAGTCCTGGCAAACTGACAAGTGTTTCACAGGTGAGAAGGTGATGAGAAACATAAGAACAAGCAGAGTTGCTCTAAAACCCTTCGTTTAACAAGCTCCTCTTGATTTCCTCAAACTTGTGGTTACGTTTTTTGATATGAAGCATCAATAATCTAGAATCAGTAACACACAAGTACCTTTACTAGTTACTACAAAGTTAGATTTCTGCCTCTTTGAATTTTGGGAGAATTCCACAATATTGCTGATGCACACTCTGAGCAGAAATGCTGGTTGTTACCCTGGCTTTACAAGTTTAATTTTTATATACATAAAACAAGTATATTCATCTACAGACTAGTGAAAGATCCTGTCCTCTTTCTGCTAACTGCAAAACTCAGGGAGTCAATCTGCATTGCACCTGGTACCAATTGTTATTTTCCTTCATGGTGTGAAAAAACCCGTGTACAAACATGCAGGCAACAGGCAACTCACTGAGGACAGCACTCACTGAGAGTGCCTGGCCAGGAAACAAGCCCTGGAAACTTAGTGAAAGCATTAGGTCTGTCACTTGTTTTATAGACTAACAAGGTGGTGAGGTACAATCTTTGGGATATGATCAAAAAAACTGTCAAAGCACAGAAACATGTTTCAAGTCCTTTTTAAGGTGATTTGGATGAATCCCAGTGGACCAGACTATCATAAACTTATTACTAATTGAACAGGGATGTGGCAATGAGGAGTATAAATTATGTACAATATCTGTTTCCCTCTACTGGTGCACAGTGCATTTATATTTCAGTGGAAGAAATGTCACCTACAGCAACAAACTTAAAATTTCCTAAGAGACTGCTCAGAGAAAAAAAAAAAAACCAACCAACAAACACCAACCCCACATCTTTTTGTACTACCATTACTCATTCTCAAAAAGAAGAGATTTGAACACATGACAATCATAGAAACACAAAAAGTTTGGGTTGGAAAAGACCTGAAAGCCCATCCAGTCCACCCCCTGCCATGGGCAGGGACACCTTCCACTGTCCCAGGCTGCTCCAAGCCCCGTCCAACCTGGCCTTAGACACTGCCAGGGATCCAGGGACAGCCACAGCTGCTCTGGGCAGATAAATTCCCTGTCTACCAGGGAATTTAGTTTATTTAATATATTGTAAGATTCTTCAGTTAGCTCAGCAAATTTCTAGACCCTTACAAAGGTCACATGATTTTATCCATTAACCCATGATTTTCTACAACAGCCTAAAAAACCTCTATTGGTTTCTAATGAGTTTTGTGAGCTTTGTCTACTCTTAAGATACTCTATACACTGAAAAACAGGAAAAGGTTCCTAGGAAATACGTGAAGCAGTTTACTGAACAACCCATTTTTTACTTATTATTAAGTTTTTAAACTATGTTCGTTTTCTATGTGACTTTTAAAAACCTGTGATCTGCTTGAAACCCCACATACCACAAGCATATAAAGAGACTTTATTAAATTATAATATTCTTATTTTAATCTTTAAATTATTAAAATTGCTGCCACTCAGTACCAGCATTTTAAGGCAATTATAAAGTGTTTTCTAAGAGTTTAAAATCTTTCTGGTTAAGATATCAATCACAGGCCTTTTCCAAAAATGTCCCCTGCAATGGATATTCATCCTTTTTCCTTATGCCAGAGATGAAAACTATATACCCAGCTGAATATGCAACTTTCCATTACCTGTATTATCATAGCACCCCAGAGACCTAAATGATGGCAAGAATGTGATCAAATGCAGGTTATTGAGCTAAAACTCTTTATTTCTTTGGAATCTCTATTACACTCTACACTATCAAGTCCATAGTGAGACTTGGTAATGGATTCCCTGGATGGATGAGATGCTGGCAGTGTGCTGGGAGAGCAAGAGTTTAGGATTAATGCAAGGAACCCAAATACCAGGCAAAGATTTGCTGCGAACACTGATTTATCTGCTGAGACTTTGCTTTCCTGGGTCTGAGCAAAAGGCCACTCCAGCAATCCTTGGGACAGGGGGACATTTTGGAGGGGGAAGTGGAAGGATTATAAACCATCTTACTTCTGCTATAATTTGTTTTCTCAAACACGGTTTAGAAGCTGCACTGGACAATAATGATGCCCAAGGCATTTAGACATAACTTTGCTTTCCCTTTTAGGTTACATCCCTGGAAAAGAGGTCTCTGGGAACCACGCATCATATATGAATGTCAGAGCACCTCTTTCCTGCAGTTGCACCCCAGTATGAAATATTTAGGCTGGTAGGATACATTCAGAAGAGTAATCCACACCCTGCTTTTAACAGCCAAGCCCCTGGCTGGTACCTTAATTCCCCATTTGAGAACCCCCCAAGTTTACACCCACTGTTCCTAGGCACGTAAAGAAGCAGTTGCCATCAATTCACCCAATTCTGACCAGCAAGCCAGTCTCATTCAGGAAGGTGTCACAGGCTTTTAAATTCAAGGTTCCAGCTGTTTGCTTTGATTCCTTCTGACTTGACTGTCATTTCACGGCACTGGAAGGCAGATTGCAGGCACTGACAACTATAGATTAGGAAAAATAAAGAGGAATTCAAGTCTGAAGATTTGTCCCTTTCCTGTCCCCACACAGACCACACAGTCTTTACTTAATTCAGGTCACCAGGTGTTTTCATTACTCCTCAAAACAGCCACATTGCTGTTCTCACCCAAATATTATGCTTGCTCTGCCTGAAAGATCAAAAAGCCGTAACAAAAACTGGACTGAAAGTCTGAACCACCATCAGCTTCACCTTAACCCCTATAAAGAGAGACAGGCTATGGGAACGATGGTTTAGTCTTGTGCTGCAGCTCCTGGAAAACAACAAAGTAATGGATCACTAACTTCATCTGAGATCTCAGATCTTCAACATAAAATTCAAACCTCATTTTCAATCAAAACTCTACCTTTTAGGAAAAAATTACTGTTTCTTTTTTCCCTCCCTGAAGTATGAAAAATTGCATTCAAATAAATCAAATGCTCTGATCCTGTATCATTCATTTACTTTTATTTCAGACAGGCTTGTTTGCACCAAAAGAGAGAGCATGGATTTGCCCCTGTAAGCATTTTTGCAGGCTCTAAAGCTTCCTGGCTGTTAATCCCAGAATCATGGAATGGTTTGACTGGGAAGGGACCTTAAAAATCATCTCATTCCACCCCCCGCCATGGGCAGGGACACCTTCCACTATCCCAGGCTGCTCCAAGCCCCATCCAGCCTGGCCTTGGACAATTCCAGGGATCCAGGGGCAGCCACAGCTCCTCTGGGCACCCTGTGCCAGGGCCTCATCACCCTCACAGGGAGGAATTTCCTTCTAATATCTAATCTAAAACACTCTGTTTTCAGTTTGAAGTCATTCTACTTGTCCTGTCCCTCCACCCCGTGTCGCAAGTCCCTCTCCAGCCCTCCTGGAGCCACTTTAGGCACTGGAAGGGGCTCTAAGGCCTCCATAGAGGCTTTTCTTGTTCAGGCTGTACAAACCCCAGTCTCATGGCCTGTCTTTATAAGAGACATTCCAGCCCTGTAATCAACTTGGTGGCCTGGGGACCTGAGCATCCCTCCCCTGGCAGTGCCACAGCTCCCTCTGCCCTTTGTCGTGCAAAGGGTCAGCAGTTCATGGCCTCTCTGGGCTCCCACCAAGAGCCCAACCTGCCCTGGATGGATGCCAACAGCTCCTCTGGCTCCATGCACACACACCCTGGTCTGGAGAACACAGTCCTGCTCCCACTGAGCACAGGGAGAGCAGCAGCAGCTCGCTCCCCATCCCAGGCTGTAATTCCCAGGCACACGCTGCTGTCACATTCACATTCACAAGTGAGCACACAGTGCCTGGGACTAGAAAGCCTTCACATACAATTTAGGTTTAAAATTCCCTGAAAGACAAACAGTGTTGGAAACACTCTTACAATGTGGAATCATGGGACAGACACATCAACAAACAATTCAAATGCCTCCTGATGTGACTACATTAAAATAATGGATATGATCTATCAAGTAGCAGGTCAGGCATTTCCCTTTCAAATTCTACCTTGGAAAATAAAGCTAAATAGAAGAGTAATAGTATTTCTTTTCCAGAAAAAGCAGTATTTCTGGAAAAGACAATGTTTTATTGGTCAGTACTTACCATCAGTTTAGATTATGTGAAAAAGTCTTCCAAGTCTTACTTTATAGACCTTTTAACAGAAATTTCTGGCATTAAGGATAACGCTGCATTACTTTTACTAAGTGCTTTTCACTTAGCTGTGAGAAACTTAAATACTGAGAGACTTTCAATTTGGGCTTGTTTGCAGACCTCCCTAACATCACACACCAGAAGAGTTAGTCAGCCAAGTAAATGAAAGTAGGAGCAGGACACACACATGAAGAGAAAAGAGTTTGAAGACCTCATCTGACAACTGCTCAGTGTATTAGGGAAGTGTGGTTTAGCTCCAGTAATGGCCTCTGATAATGGATTTTCTGAAGAACAATTTCAATACTACTTTTAGAACTCTGAGTTGAATTAATACTGCTTGAAAAGATTGTCTTCCCCTGACACAACTAGATTGTCTCTCCTTTCTATCCCTGCTTTACTAAACTGACCACGAGCTGTATGACCCCCACTCCTTTGTCACCAGCAGCTCTGGGTTTCATCTTTCAGACTCTTTCATGTTTTCTTCTGGGAGTAGCAGCACAGAGTTCAAATCAAGATGTAGGAACAGAAAGCAACGTTTGTGCTCTCCCTGCTCACTTTCCCTTTTAACTGATAATCCTAGGTAGAAAAAAAAATAAATGACTGCTTAAATTTAATTAATGGAGCTGAAAATCTCAGTTAAGAAGTCAACTACAGAATCACAAAAATTAGATTGAAATAAGTGTGCAGCTCATGACCTTGCCACTGCTGTAAATGAGAAAATGTTCTCACTGTACAGATGCCAGAGTGAAAGCAAGGGTTTAATTGCATTTTTTCAGTGGTACAAGTGGACATATTAAAACTAAGCATGGGGAGAGAAGGGAGTTAATTTGATAAATCTTCTAGGGCTGCAGAAAGGACAGCTGGTACTTAAAAAGCAAAATACTACAGTGTGAGCTTCCCCTCTCCTTCCCTTGCTACCTGCTCTTATCAAAGCATCCCAGAGCTCTCACAAGCTTTTTCACCCTTTCCACCGACACTGCTGATCCATTCAAGTGTTCATGAGGGCTGTTCACACACCCAAACCTAACATGCTGCTTTTTCTTGTGTAGATCCTTTCCCTTCTTCTTCCAAGAGACCCCTTGATCTTCCTGAGAAATTACAAATATCTTGGGGTGGGGGAGAGGGATTGAACAAAAACAAAATAAACCAAAAACCAGCAATTTTTTCATGACTGTGTAAGAAAATGCCCCCTGGTTCCAATTACTGTCATGCAGCAGACTTGATGAGATGTTGGAACTTGAACTTGTCATGGCACTGCACAAGAACCCCTGCAAGTCCCCGGTTTTAATCCAGTTCCACAAGCAGAAATGTCATTTAATCCCTTGGTAAATTGCTTTTAAAAAGATTGCTAAGTATGGAGAGCTCTCCAGCACTCCAAGGAAGATATCAGACAGTTACCAACTTCATGAAAGAGAACGCAGAAGTGCCAAACTCAATTTCATCCCATTCTGCCAGTGTTACACAATCTCCTGGTGTTTTTATCCCTTTCCTGATGCTAGCATGCAGTGGAACAGCAATAACCTTTCCCACAAACACAATTTAAATGGCAGAGCTCATTTAGGTGCAAAAACCTGAACACAGTGGAAAGATTTTGCTTGTGCACCTGCCCACAAAAACTTCACATTAACCCTACTGAGGAGTAGCTTAAAAACAGAGCTGCCACTCTGAACACAGTTGTCCCATAAAGCCCTCCCTGCTGTGCATTCAAGGGCTGACTATGGAAACTTTGGGGCTGCAGGGGAATAGAATCATGAATGTCTTGAAGAAGCCTCATACTGCTGCCTCCAAACATATATTAGATATTAAGAAGAAATTCTTCCCTGTGAGGGTGGGGAGGCCCTGGCACAGGGTGCCCAGAGAAGCTGTGGCTGCCCCTGGATCCCTGGAAGTGTCCAAGGCCAGGCTGGATGGGGCTTGGAGCAACCTGGGATAGTGGAAGGTGTCCCTGCCCTGAAAATCAATGATTTTTAAGGTCCCTTCCCAGTCAAACCATTCCATGATCCTGTGATATTTGTTAAATACACGGCATTTGTTTACTTAAAATTCCTATGCTCTTTTCTCCACATTCCATCCTGCATTAAGCATCTGGTATTCCTGAGTTTTGGCATGTTTGGGTTGGGTTTTTTGTGGTTTCTTTGGTTTGTTGTTTTTGTACGTTTTTTTTCCTTATGAACAGATCTCAAATAACTGAAGATTCTTGAATTTAAAGTACCAAAAGCCTGATAAAAATTCCAGCCAGCAGCTGCTGTTCACAAGCAGCACTCTGGAGACAGACCACCACGGGATACTAGGAGGGAAGGAAACAGCAGGGCAGCAAAATTCATTTGCTTTGCTGCAGTTTGCACTGGAGCTTCCCGTATGCCACCACCACCTGCAGCTCTGAGCATCATCTGGAAAAGAAAATGAGGTGGGAAACAACCACAGCCATTCCTCCAGCCACCACAGGCATAGAGAAGCCGTGGCCATCAGGAGCACAGATCACTTTCTCTGAGCTGCACTTAGGAGAGCCAGGATTTCTTCTGCATTCACATAACAGAGGAATCCAAGCAGCTTTTGCTCCTCAAAGAATATCCTCGTGCTCATTGCACTCAAGCAATGGCATGATCTTGTAATTTGGGAATTCCTCAGAGAGGATTTGATCGTTCTAGAGGAACACAAGTGAGTTTGAAATGTCTTTCAAATTAAACAGCATCAGTTCCCCTCGGAGAATGAGCTAGATATGAGTCTGTTACACCACAGACAGAGATTGCTGTGACTGTTTCCTGGGCTGAAATTCCAAGTAGCATGGAAATGGAAAAGTCTCCATTTTTCTAATGATTCCCACAAATCCAAGCGTCACCATGTTGAAGTGCTAAGCTATGCTCCATCTCTAAAATCCGTGGAATCATTTAGGTTGGAAAAAACCTCCAAGATGATTGAATCCAACCATCACCCAAGCACTGCCACGGCCACCACTAACCATGTCCCCAAATGCCACCTCTACGCCCCTCTTAACTCCCGCCAGGGAGGTGACCCCACCACTGCCCTGGGCAGCTGTGCCAGGGCTGGACAACCCTTTCCACAAGGAAACTTTTCCTAAACCTCCCCAGCACACTTAAGATCACATTACTGCATGTGAAGAAGCAACAGTGCAAGAGAGAAACAACCAGCAAACAATAAATAACTGCTGAATGCTCCGAGCTCTGCGCACGTTGAACTTTGACAGTTTTGTACTCATAGCTGTGACCCTGCAAATGGAAGTGCAGATCAAATCCTAATTCTTAATGATTTTTCCAAAGCCTCTAAGCCAGTAAAGCTTTGCTAAACTCAGGAGTCATAAAATCTATTGTTTCTCTGCTCCGAAACACTTAGAGAATTTGTCAATATTCAGAAAAATCACCATTCAAACCTCCTGCAGCTTCAAGCTAGTAAAACCTCCTGCAGCTTCAAGTTAGGAAAGCAAAGGGAGGGAATTAGGATCCGCTGGTTCATGTACTGAATCCAAGTGACAATAAAAATACTCAGGTTCTCAAAATCTAAAGTGTGGGAAATCTGAAGTTTGTCTTAAATCACAAGGCAAACTAGATGTATTTGCAGGATTAACTCCTAGAAACAAAGAGCATTTGGATGTTTGTGACACTTGGGATTTCTGTCCCTTCCTTTCCCGCTTATAAATCAGTGCTGCAAGCCTGTATTGTATTGGAAAGTAAGTATTGGAAAAATGTTTTACTGGAAGCACAAAGTACTTCTATATTAGCTAAAAAAGAAAAAATCCTAAATTGTTACTTTGGATCCTTTTATTTTCTCCTCACATTTATCTACATGAAGAAAGACACACAGAAGAAAAAACAACTGCAGTTGAGCAACGAAAATTGCTTCTCCTTCATGGAAACTGTAGTGCTCAGACATCCTCCACAGGAGAGGAGGTCTCATTACAGACATTCTTCTTCCTATTCACCAGTGCAACAAGCACAGATCAGTACCTTCAGCTGTTTTCCTGACCTGTTTTGCACACAGCAAATCAAGCCAAGCCCTCAAGCTCTGAAGACCTGAGCAGACCCTGAGGCACAGCCAGTAGGAAGGAGAACATTTCTCCCAGTGCTGCAGAAAACGTCATCAACGCAGGGAACAACCTTGATTTCCAGACTCGGATGACAGCAGAACAGAGCAAAAGCACTGCTTATCATTAGCACAGCAAAAATGAGGCAGAAATTAGCACTTTCCGTGTGGAGGTTTTACACAAAGCCAAGCTCTGCCGCCCCTCACCCACTGTCACAAACCCAATCTCCTAAATGCGTTATCAGTGGGCTGAGCAGCCACGTGCACATTTGCTTCTCACTGCGCTGACTCCACACCCTTCAACTCATCCAGAACTTCTCAGCTGCCCCAACACCTCCTCCATAATAGCTATAACCAGGAGATGATTTACCTCCAGGAGACACATGGCCCATTTCAGTCAAATGATGCAGCTCCTGAAAGGAGCAGGGCAGAAAGGATGGAGAGAACAATTTCTTGCTTTCTTTATTGCCTAACACTCGTGCAGAACAAGAAGAAAGAACACTGCAGACAGCTCTCTGCTCCTTCAAATGACCTTCACTCATTACCCTCACTTGTTTGAATTTAAAAAAAACAAAACCAAAAAAAACCTAGAATAAAAAATAATACCATTTTGAACCATTAACTTCAAACCAGGTGTAGTAATTTTCTGGCAAATCATTTAAACATTTATCTACAACTGTTATGTACAGTTTTACGTACAAGAGCTTTGGATTTACGTGTTTAACCGATGGGAATTTAACCAATCTGCACTCTAAGCAGTCAATATAGCACCAATAGGCCTTCACAAAAAAGACACATTCTAAATTTCCAGAAACAAAACTACTGCCACCATGGCAACAAGTCAGCAAACAGCGAAAATTCCTTCAAACACTGGGAAGCAATCTAATCACACCAATGCCAGGTGTATAATTTTTTAAATACAGTCATTCCTGGCACACTCTCTGTAAAAAGAAAACATTAAACTCTGTATACAAATATTCACTGAAAATATCTTTACAGATGCACGCTGTCTTGCAATAAGAAATATTACATCTGTAGTACTGCCTGGGATGATTTTTAACCAGGTAGGAAATAATCAGTTGTTTACAAATCTAGGATTGCAATAAGCACAAGATTGGAAACATACATATATTCTGAAGCAAAAATACTGTAGGACAACTACAGCTAAAAATGCAGAAGTAATAACTAGATTTGTCCCAAAGCGTGTGGCTGTCAAAGCAGAGCTGTTCTCTCCTCATTTAGGTGTCTCTAACCACGCACACACAAAAGTGTATAGGCAAAAGGCTAATGAGACCCACAGAACACTCAACTCAAGCTGGAACTACCTCTTTGGGTTGGTTTTTGGCTGGTTTTTTTTTGTTTTGCTTATTTGGTTTTTTGTTTTTGTTTTGTGTGTGGAAAGGAAACAGGAAAAGAGGCTCAGGGGGTTGATTCGTGTTGTGTTTTGTCTCTTTAAAACACATTATTAGAGGCAAGCCATACCTCAGAAATCAAAGCAGCATTAGCAGTCCTGCATTCTAACAAAGAGGTACAAAACTACTTAAAGAGATGATAAGCCAGTTCCACTCAGATGAGAGAAAAGTAAAAATCTCTTGCAATAGTTCACTGAAGCCATTGAAAAAATATCACCTTCAAGCAGACTTCACCAGGCTGAAGCTGGGAGTTGAACAGCACATAATAAAGAACAGAAGTCTCTTGTGACTTCTTTACCATTTTTCCCCTGTTTGGCTGATGCCAAATACTAAGGTGGGGCAAGAGGACTTCAGAGAAGCAGCAGCTATGAAAATTTAACGACAGCATTAACTTTAGTGGCCTTAAATAAGGAATCACAGCTCAAGACAAGCATTACTTGATCAGGAAGCCAGAGCCAGGCTGGGGGTCCCCATCCTGGGAAGATTCAAAAGCCCTTGAGTTATAAATTGCTGGTTCTACACACTCACAACCAGCAATTTCAACCTGAAGTGTGGAGTCAAAATGAACTTTTGGAGCAGTTGGGTAGAAGCCATCGTGAGGATGAGTGTGTTCTGCTCAAACCCTCTGCAGAGATGAAGTCAAACATCTGCATTTTTTATGGAATGCTAATTAGTGCTTAAATACAGAGCTCATTTGAAAGGACATAAACATAAAAGTAGTTTTAGAGCTAAACTTCTGGAGTTTGGCAAAAAAGCATTTGCCACCTAAGACTTCAAACCAGACAGGGCAAAAATCTTCCCAGCCTTTAAAATTGAACACGTACAGAAATAGAAGAGCACAAATGCACACCCCATGGCTGCTGAACCACGAGATTGCTGCCAAAAGAGGGCCTTAGTGAAAGGGCTGTTAGAAATAATAAAACAGTAAAGTTTTGTGAAGTAAAGTTAATTAATAAGAATGAATGGCATCATTAAAACACACCAGAACAGCAAAACACACACCATCACCAAGACCCTGACATGAGTTTCAGCAGAAATAAACTCTCTAAAGTGCTGTTCCTTTTATCTCCTCACAGCCTCATTACAGAACCTCCCCATCCCCTCCTGCAACACTGACCTAAGCCAGGCAGAGCAGAACTGAACACAGCTGGGTGCCCACTAATTTGGCACCTACAGCCAAAATTTGGCACTACTGCCTACCTACTTCCCCCTTCACCACTGCAAAATGCCACCCAAGACTAAATCCTATTTGGAATTCAGCTCAACTTGGTTATTTGCTTCAAAAAAAGCAATCAGGGAAAAGGAACCGAGAACAGCTGGTAAAGATAACTTGCCCTGGAAGCGAAGTTTAGGACTGAAAATGCCTTACATCATTCCTGTCAGCTATCCTTCAGCAGCAGCTGCACTGCAAACGGGAGTGCAGATCACAGGCTCCATGCGGATAAGAACCTGTTCTCACATGATGACAAGTAGGTCACAGAGAACTGATCTGGCCAGCTAAAAACGTCTGCAGAGCTGCTCCAAATTCTCTGAAACTTCAAAAGGCACCACAGAGCAGCACACGGCTCCCTGCTTGTCCTAGGCTAGGAGTGGGGGCAGCAAGCTTTTGTGGGATTACATAAATACAAAACACAGCCATAGTTCTCATTGTCTTGCGGTCTGAAACGGATGGAATTTTGAAGTGTGAAACTGCAAATTATTTCTACATCCTGCATCCAAAATACAAGTATGTAGAAGTCTCAGATCTTCCTTTTTATATTGGAAGGGTTCTAAGCTTCAAAAGCCCATTTTTGGTCCCATAGTTGCAGCTGCCCTCTGTACAGCAGAGCACACCCGCCCACTGAGAATTACATTTGAAGAATTTTGCCCCTATTATTTGCTTCACATGGACAGGGAGGAGAGAAAAACAGGAAAATTGGACTTCCCCCTCTCTCCCGTTCTCTGCAAGCCACTTATCTTTCTCTCAAGACCTGAGAGAAATTACCTGCTGTATTTCTATGCTCCTTCTAGTAATGAGTAGTTTCCTGTTGTAGAGTCAGGGCTGCTCAGGATTTCTACTATAATGACATAAAAAAGCTCAAATAAACTCTAAGCCAGTGCATCAAAAGAACGTGCTTATTACACCTCGCAAACAACTTTTTTTTTCTTTTTGCCTCGAAAAAATCCCAGTTAAACATGGCTGTTTCCATCAGCTGCAATTTTTTGCTGGTTTGGTTAGTTGGTTTTGGTTTTTTCCCCATGAAGACCTTAGTATAGAAGACAGAAGCCCAAAGGATCACACAGCGTTAATGTCCCTATACCAAAGAATTTGCAGGTTACAACAGATATGGCTTAATGGTTACGATTTTCATGGTTTCTGAAGTATAAAAGGTGTGATACCTCTGCAGTAATTAACTGCTGACATTCTGCCAGTGAACTGCCCAGAGGAGGACCCCAAACAACAGTCCTGTAACAAACTAACAATAAAGTCATTCTTATCGGTGCAGGATTTCATCTCTCTATCTGGCACAAGTTCAGAAGACACAATATGAAGCTGTCCTACCATTTGAACATTCCCTTTCCTCCACAAGTGATAAACACTTCCACTTTTCCATATTTTTTTCAGTCAATGAAGTTTTCCAATCAAGAAATTCCTTCTTTGCTCCCACAAAGCAAAATTCAAGCCTTCAACACCACCAGCAGTTTTCCCTTTGTAGTTTCCAGCCTCCCTATCCAGCCTGGCATGGATTATTCCCTACAAAATCACCCAGCTCCTCCAACCCCAGCACCAGGTGCTGCTGCTGTGCCTGGGAGCAGAGAACGCAGTCCCCACACCGAACACTGAAATTTCTGTGGCACATGGCACTTTGCATCATGCATTAGCATCAGCTACTCGATATTTCCTGCCTTCCCCGGCAGCTGCTTTATGCACAGTGACGTTCTGCTTGAAGTCTGCTCCAGGGGAATGAGCACTATGGGATGGATTTCCAAACACAAGTTTTGCAAGTAGGTCAAAGGCAGGCACCAGCTCTCACCTTCTGCAGGCAACACTGCTCCTGCAGACACCGAGACCTGGGGAGGGGTTCAGAGTGTTGGGAGCAAAGGTGTTATGGACACCTTGCAGGGAAAAAGAACCGCAGAGCCCAGGGTATGTGCGCATAAACCATCAAATAGGAAGTTAAACAGGCAGTGCTCCCCTTTCCTGCCGTCGCTGCTGGCAGAAGAGCTCACTACTCCACCTTTGGGGATACTGACAGCCACATCTCTCAGCCTCCCACTTACCTGAGCCTCATTAAGCTCCTCAGATGGCACAGTGACACAGGGGAGGGACAGGAGCAGGAGCACCGTTGATGTTGCACATGCTTGCAGTAGAATTTTTGTGAGAAAACACACAGTTTTCTCCCTGACAGTTGGAAAGGCCCACAGGGAACATTTAGCTGTCATAGATGCTTCTCCTTTCATCAAAAACAGGCTTCAGTGTGCCGTTTTCTTCCCTCCACCCAGGATGGGAAAGCACAAACAGGAGCAAAACCTGCTCCTGGGAAAGCCACACAATCCAGAGGGAAGAATTTGCACAGAGTTCCTTGGCAGGCACATCCATCCAGCCTCCAAAACCAAGAGGAGGGGGATCAATTTCCCAATAGCTTAATGCTAACCTACATTCTGAATACTCTGTTGTGGCACTGCATGTCTGATGATCAGAATTAATTACAAGGTAAAGGAAGCAAAAGGCAGCAAAAATACGGCTCCAACATAACGCTCTGAGGGTCCCAAAGATGTAACAGATTCAGTTACACATTGGAAAGGACAAACTCACCTCGGTTCTAGGAAAGGGAGGATGTGTTCTGTCCCAGCCCAGGACCTGGGATAAGAACTGCAAACATTTCTCTGGATTGTGTCAGCAAGTTTAGCTCAAGACATCAGGCTGAGACAAAGCACTTCAGGCCACCCTTGTGAGGCTACTGTCCTGCAAACCTTATAGATGGGCAGAATTTGTCCACAAGCCATTTTCTTCATCTTTGACCTCTCATATCACAAGGTGACCCAGCCTTTTACTCTTTATAATGCCTTTCTTAAGTCTGTCTACATACCCTCCATATCCATCACACCTACAGAGAGGACAAAGCTTCACAGGCACCAAACCTCAACTGGTCAGCCAGAAGACTCATGTTTGTTGCCCAGATCCAAACTAAAAAGCAGGAAAATTCTGAGATGCCACCATGAGACATCTACAAACCTGCACCGTCAGTTGAGAGAAAACATCTTAGCCCCGTGCCAGAACAACATCACTCACTGCAGACCTGTGGAAACTGTGCATATGGGGCGGCAGCAGGGGCCACATTTGGGGTTTGGTGTCTGCTTCCAGCAAAGGGAACCTGTACCTCAGCAGGTATTGTGAAAACAGCTAGAAATGGAGAATGATGGCACTTTTCCTCACTATAGTATATTTGTGTTTTCAGCCTTGTGGGTGGGTAAAGCAAGTTCTACTGTAACCATAGCTGTTCCTAAACAAAGAGCATTTCTGTAAACTCGAGGAATCTATTACAAAGCACGGAAAAATATTTTTACACACAGAGTCTAATAACATGTTTTGTCAATTAGCTCAGTCACCATTCAAAGGAGTCACCATCCTACCCTCTTCCCCTTCTTTCCTCCCATGAAATAGAAAAAGCAGCAGTTTTAGAAGTAGTTCTTAAACACAATTAGCATTTATTATAACTTCCCAGGTACAGCCTACGCTTATCTCCCAACTGCATGAAGAGAGATCTCTTTGAGGGGTTATGATAGAAGTAGTTATTTCACAGCTGATCTCCACACACTGTTTTAACAAGCCTGCCCATTTCTAGAAAATCCTGTCACCCTATAATCTTTGGAAAGATTAAAGGTACATAACACAGCTTTAAAAACCCACATTGCTTAAGGTCTCTTATTACTCAGGTTTTCCCTAAACTCACTGTTCATTATTTCTCAGCCAAGAACTGAAATAAATTTCCTGTAATTCTACCAAGATGTCACTTTTAACAGGGAGCAATGGCTGTACTTCCCAGCTGCCAGAGGATCAAAGAGCACACCGGGAATATTATGTGAAGGAAAAGGCGAAAATAGAGCTGAATACCTTCCATCTCCTCAAGCAGTCTGAAGTGTTCTGCCTTTAGCTCTAAATTTTCTGCATCTATCCCTTCTCTGCTTTGAGAAGGCACGGAAAGCTCTACACTCCTGAGAATAAGGATGTTCATCTTTAACCTGAAATCAAAGTCCCAAGTACCCCAGAGCTTGCTGCATGCCCCCCAGAAAAGTGAGCTATTAAGCACTGCTGCAATAATTAGAGAAAATAATGTGTTCCCATTTCTCCCCTCCTCTTTGTAAAGTTGTAACATCTTCCTGAATCGCTATATTCTCTCATCTCCCCCTCACCCTCTTGCTGTGGTTTTGTGAAGTGGCAGCCAAAAGCAGAGGTTGTTCCTAGATAGGAACACGAAATTTAATTAGGTGCTCTCTTCTCCTACAAGGATGAGGTGGAGAGAGCCAGAATCAGAGGGGACAGGCTTGCTCTGGAAGGAACCCAAGAAAATTAAACTGCAATCAGTAAGAGAGAAGTGTTTATTCATGAAACCTGTGCCAGTGCTGAAACAGGAGAGGTGTTTCCAATCCCCCCACTATTTGCAAGGCATTTTATCTAATTTGTATTTGGTTGAATCCCTCTGTTCCACAGAGTGACAACATCCAGAAGGGTCATAATCAAATCACCCCTGCTTGAAAGAGCTCAGCTCCCAGTGCTGGGGGTTCTACCCTGCCACTTCACCCAGGCCAGCCCTCAGGCCTAGCAGAAATAAACGCTCCAACGCCACGGGAAACAGACAGCTGCACTTCTTGAAAGCCATCCACGGAACGTACAAACTATTCACAATTCCAACCATGCTGAGAGAAAAGTTTTTCATAAAGGGGTTCAATAAAGACCCCATTACATTTGTTTGCAAAGCACATTTGTAGTTGGGTAGTTTGAGATTTGGCTTCTTCTTTCCATGAGGCATGAACACAGAACATGCACATCTAAGCTGCTAACGAACACCTTAGAGCTCAAATTTCTTTATTTCCTCCAAATCTTGGCCTCTGTCTCCAGAGCCTACCTAGGAGCTGAAACAGATATGTACAAATTCACCAGTTAGGGTTGTTCAGAGCATTTTCAGTCCTGACACAACAGCCTGATAAGCCAGTGACACTCCTAGACCAACCCTGCAGAGATTTAGGTACACATTAGCAATTCGTACACTTCACTAAAGATCAGTATTTCTTAATTTCACCTGTCTCTCCAAAGCCACTTTACAGGGGATAGCAGATGGGGGAGGCAAGTCTGCTGCCATCAATAGCCAGCTTTCCCTGAATGTCACACACCGCAGTTCATGCTTTACAGTTCACACCTTCACATTACTGAACGTTGTGGGAGGAAAACAAACCATTTCCAATCCCTAGTTGTTTTACCCTGCCTTCTTTCATCAGCAAGAAAAGTGCATCGTGTTGTACCAAACCAACCTTTTCTTTAGTGACTACTTTACACGTCGCTTCTTGCTGTCAATGCAACAGACACACTGAGAAAAAGAAGATTCTTTCAACCAATTCCCCTCATTCAGCAGCACATCCAGCAGCACATCCAGCAGTAGGGAAATCATGCGGAAAGCAGAATACGACAGTCGTAGCAATAAGTACAATATAGCTTCTTACCAACACGTGACAGAGACAAAGAAACCTCAAAGCCCTTTAGAGATACAAGTTCACAGGCCTGATTTTACAGTTTTCCTTCCCCTGGTACGAGATCTCTCTGGCTGCCTACAGGATTAAGAAAAGCTTACATTTCTTTGCTTTTCTTATCAGAAAATATGTAGAAAGGGAATAGCACAGTTCTGACTTTACTCGCCAAGACTCTTGATTCCTGAGGCAATTTCTGGATCTAATTTATTAAGCCAAATTTTACACTCCTTAGCATCCAAAGGTAATGTGTGCTGAGTATTGCTGCAGCTTATTAGGAACAACGTGGATCAATGAAACCACCTGGACAGAAGGTGACAAGGTGACTGAACTTGCAACTTCAGTGACCACATTTAATCTCAAGGAGAAACAGCAGCTTCTTAAAACACCACAACACAACAAGATTGTGTGCACGAAAGACAAGTCAGAGCTTTCTGATCCTTTCTGTATGTTTGCCTTATACTCTAAAACTGGAGTCCCGATAAAGATTTCCACCTTCAGCCTAAAAACAACTGACTGTGAGCTGCGCTGACCCAGGGGATGCAGTGGCACAGCATCCCTGGCAAGCAGTACCCTGCAGACCTGAGGCCAAGTCCCCCTATGGGGACTATAGCTGGAAAAACTAAAAGCTTTGGCCAACATCTGTTTCCTTGGATTTGCTGTGGGAGAGTTTGCCAGCCTAGAAAAACCCCTGGTTGCCATAGAAACAGAAACACCATAGTAAAGCAAAAGGAAGAAATATTCGATTGTCAGCACAGAGAGATTGATTGTTTAGGTTTCCCCTCACACGTGTACAACCAACACAGGGCTTTGTGTCATTTACTCCCAACCTAAACTCCTTCCCACTGCTTTCGTCGGGTATTTATGAGGGCTCTGATGTGGTAACCTCCCTCCCTGTCACAGCCCCAGCCTCCCTTTGCTGCAGCAACAATCAGCCCAAGCATATCAAGAAGGGGGAAGGAACCCTGTGCCACCCCTCAAAACCATCAAGGAGGCAAATGCTATGGGAAGAGGGGAAGAAAAGGATAAAACACCACAATTATTTTTTTCTTAAATTCCCTTTGGGCAATGCTCCTTGAATACCAATGGCTGCACTCAGCTCTTTGCTATGCAAGTGGTGTAACCACGCAGCGCCTTCGAGAGCGCAGCCAGCCCGAGCCCCACAGCCCAGCCCTGGCACGTTATTCCTGGGCCTTGTAAATCACTCACGTTGCCTATTAATGAAAAGCCTGACCGACTTTATGACCAATTAATTGGTGTAGTGAGGTAAACTCAAGTAAGAGGAACATATTGGATTGGAACAAGGCAGCAGCTTGTCCAGCGCTCGGGCTCCGACAGAAGGTGTAAGCAAGCAGCAGAAAGGATCATTATAGGCAGTAACAAGGCTCCTGGGGAGGAAGGCAGTGCCTAACCCCAGGCAGTGAGTGCTTGGCTCATGTCTTCAAGCAGGCAGCTTTATCTCTCTTCTAAAACTTCATCCTACATAATTTAGCTGTGGATTTTCAAGTAAGTGTCTAATCTTTTGCCAAGCCCGCTAAGTTATTTTCCTGAAATGCCTCGAGACAGAATGGCACAAGTAAAATGTGTGCTCCTTTTTATTCCATTTTAAATACATTACCTTCTAAATTTCTTGGATGTCCTTTTGTTCCCACATTACCAGAGTGGCAAATAGCTGCTAAAAAGAACTGCACAGATGCTGCATTCTCTCTGATGGATTTTTGTATACTTTATAAGACACAAAAATTAAAGATTACTGACTTGTATTTCCTTCTAGATTAGTTAATCAATCAAGTGCACTGTAAAAAAAGCACAGAAGAAATTGGCTTGGAAAGGAGAACCAGGGAAGAGAGGATGCTTGGTGAACACAAGGAGCACAGGAAGGTAGACAGGGATGTGGTAGGACACTTGTAGATCACAAAATGACTTTTTCTCATAGTTCTTCTACTGAGACTGGGAACAGGATCCAAAGATGATGAACAGGCAGTAAAAGTGAACACGAATATCTGCAGCACACCAGTGGAAATCTTCTGTTTGGTTATGACACCACTGTTACAAGAAGGGATCAGAGTGATAAGATCTTTTTATTGTTAAGACCTTGAAAAATCCCACTGTCCTCCATGGAAGAAAAATCCTTGGCTTTTCCCCCCCTTATTTAGGTAAGGGCAAACAACCAAGTTACAATAAATGTCCGAGGCCTGATCTGTGCAAAATTACTCTCACAATCAACACTGCAAACCCAAACTGCTTCCTAATACAAATGTTACCTGAGATAACTTCCAAGAAAATATTACACATAAAAATTCCTTTCTAGACAGACACAAAAGATTTGTGCATCTCTAGAATACATTTTAAAAAGCAAAACTAATGAAAATTCAATTTATTCCATCACATAACCCTTTCGACCTGATGCAAAATTCATTGACATCAACAACAGTATTTGCAATGAAGTTCAAGACAGAATGCCTGACATCCCTTCAGACTGGACTTGCTTTCTGAAATCTAAGCAAAGGTCAGTGAATTTTTAAATACTCATGTTTTGAATTACCTGTAAACCTGTTCCTCACAATTTTAAACAAGTAATTTTGCAACCCCATTTCCCCATCTACAACGAGAAAAATTCTTCCGCACATTTCTGAAGCGGCAAAAAGGGATTCAGCAGGGAACGTGTGCAAGGCACTTCCAACATGAACATGCTCCATGCTGCTAAATTATTCCATTCCAAAAATACCAGAACCCAAAAATTCTACAGACAACCTGCTCGCTGGTCCTGTCAATTCAAACTTTTTCAACTCAGGGCAGTTGTTTTATTGCTGCACTATGACTTCCCCAAGTTCTGTAAAATTAATAGATTTCAACTCATTTTATTCCAACAAAGTAACTTCCGTAAATTAAAGTCTGCAGCTCCACAGTTTTAGGAAAAGAAAACCAAAGCAATTTTTCCTGTTTAAAGGAAAACTAGAGTTATCTCCTGGGAACAGCTAAAACTGCTTAGTTTCTCTGCTGACACCTTGAGAGAGCAGCAGAGACACGTACATATAAGGCACAACAAAATCCACTCCACAGGGATGCATCCAGCTCCAGAACTCCCTGGAATTCTCTGTAACTTAGAGAAAGAACACTAACTTTTCTGAAACTCCTCCATGCATACTAGGCTTAGATGAAAATGGAAAAGTTATCATCTACTTCTAGAGTTTTACAGAAGTTGCTCATTTTCTTCTTTCTGGAGGAAAACCCCTGCCACTTGGCATTAATGGAGTGTTGCACAGCCTTTTGCCTGAAGGACGAGCTTTTAAGCAAGTAAAAGCAGAATTCAGCAAAAAAAGTATCCCCCTTTACCTCAATTAGGAGATGAAAGGGGCCCCCTCAGGCCCCTAAGAAACCTGAAAGGACAGGGCAGCAAGAGCAGCAGGGGCAAGAAAGACTTACGATTTTACTTCAAATGTTACAACTACAATCTGCAAGAAAAGTTTTCAGTTTGCCAGACTTCAAATATGATTAAGGGCATGTTTTTTAGCTCAATAATGTCAGTGTAAATGAGAGTAGGGCCACTCTACTGACATTAATTACCTTGCACACTCATTCAGCCCTCTGTGATCAGGAGAAGAATATCAGCAGTTGGGGGTTCTCATGCAGCCCTCATCAGTGCTCAGTTTCCAGTAAATTATTCCATGTCATGATTAACTATCTCTTGACATCTGTCACTTGAGTTTTGTTTTTTCATCTTCATCTTGGAGTGCATTTTGCCTAGGACAGCATTTTGGTTTTATATTAATATCAGGAAAAAGCCAGAGAGCTTAAGAAAGTGAACAATAAATATTTAAATGTGAGACCACTAAGGTAAAAGTTTAGAAGCCCCAGTGCTCATGTTCATTGAAATTCAGCACTGAGAAGCTGACCAAGAATGGCCTTCACTGGCTCAGGACCGAGGAGGGCTCTTGCTGGAGTTTAGATTTGCAGCTCACGCCCAGCACTCAGGCGAGGGAAAAACAACGAAGGGTGGTAACTATAAATAGAATGGATATCTCACAGAAATACACAGTGTCTTCTGAGTTTTAAACTCACAGAATATCAAATTCAAGTAGTTTGTAATAAATTGTTCCTGCAAAAACATGTCCAGGAAAGAGAGACATGACTGTAATTCAAATATGAGAGGTATGAAAATTGACATACGAGTTGCTGATGTGTGCAATCTCACTTGAGACAGAACAAGGAGGATAAAAAAAACCCCAAGTTCTTTAGTTACGGGTGAGAATACAACATTTTTGTGTCCTGTGTATAATTAACAGGTTGAAACAAGCCCCCTGTTCCCTCTTCCACTTAACAGGGGAGTTGCCATCCATCCAACACTGCTGGGAGTTCTTTACCACAGAGCACAGGAAGACAATGCTGATTTTCACAGGTGACATTTTATTTCATTACTGTTTCTCCACATCCACCTCTCCTTTGTGAGACTCTTCTCCCCAGAACACAAAGGCACAGCAGAACTCCCTGCAGCTCTTTTCTCTCCACACTGATTCAGTGCCACACGAACTCTCTCTGCCTCTCTCCTCTTGACCAGCCCATGTACGGTGGGACTTTGTCATGGGTGCCCTGTCTGCCACTAAAAAAAAAAAAAATCATCTAAAGGAAATCATAAGTGCTAACAGTGAGTGAAAAATCATTTTCCCTCTCTAAGCCCATGGCCTGACCCCAGCTCTGTGTCCGCAGATGCAGGGAAATCCTTTATGGTTTTGATTATAGATCTGCTTTAGGATGCTGCCAAAAGGTTCAGACTTGTTACCTGAAGAGCTGCAAAGCAACCAGCAAAGCAACCACGATCAAACCAAACTTACCAACATGGGCTGAGAAACACAAGAAAAAACACAGTTCAAGTTCTGAAACTCACAAACTACACAAGAAACAGAAGGTAAAACTTTATGCATATGCAAATTTCTCTCAGCTGATATTCCACACATCCAATAATATGAAAGCATTTTAATGCCTGAAGTCTCTTCCACTCTTAGCAGCTGACAATTCCAACCAACAAGAGTGGGAGAGCCTTAGGGCCTGCCCATAGGAAATACTTGTCTTTCTGATGCTGGAATTTTGATCTTGACCTCTGAGTTATACTGAGGTTTTCAAAAGGGGTAATAGTAATTATGTTTAAAAAAAAAAAAAAAAGAAAATAAAAAAGATCAGTCCTCCCACTCCACGTAGACATTAATAATTCCTTTTGAACCAGCTTTAGATGCACCAAGCTTTAAAGAATAGCCGTAAGTCCATTTTCAACTTTAATCCCCTTATCTGTGCACTAGAGTCAGGGAGCCAAGCAACTCATTGCCCAACACATCTTCAGCAGCAAAGCTACTCTGAAAGAAGGTGCCACACAGTGTTTATTCCTAATTGTTAACTACTGCATCTTTAACTTTGGATATGGTTTCAAAATTTGTTGAGAAGTTTGTAAATTAACTTTTTCCTCCCTTGCTCTGTCTTTGGAGTGCACAGAAAATAACTGAAGAAAGGTAGAGGAAGTCAAAGACTTCATCAGTTAAAAGAAAGGAGCAGACTTTGTGATCAAGGCAAAAATACAACAAATCCCCAGGAGGACACCTGGATTTGGGGAGAGCAGCAGAGAAATCTGTCACACACCCAAGACACATAAAACACATAGTGGTTCACAGTGAATGATCTTTGAGATGCTCAGGTAGGTTACACCATAAAGGATGTGCCTGATCCAATCCCTGCTGAGACCATCTAGTGAAGATGAAGGTTTGTTCTCAGCATCCTGGTAACAAAGCCACTTAAAATGACAGAACCCACTCGAGTGTCCTCCGATCTCAGAGCTGAGATTTCAGTAGCATTGACATTTTAAAGAACCAAACACTTAATTTCTTTCTAATTATTTCACGTTGGGAAGCAGAGGTCAGGCTGCAGAACAGGGACGTGGGGAGCAGTAATTTCATGGCATTAGCACTACTACAGAGCTGTGTCTGCTGTTTTCCTGCTGTCTTCTGCTTCCAGTAAATAAAAGACCTAGCCTAGGCTGATCCTCACAGTATCCATCTTCAGGGCAGGAATACACCCTGGAAATGCCAAACAACACACATATTCTCAAAACTGAGCCCGAGTGCTCTCTCTGGAGCTGTGATACCCCTAAACTACTCAGACACAACCAAAAAATGCCCATCACCAGGCAGACAGAGAAAGAATGCTGACAAAGAACTGACAAAGAGGACACCTCTCCAACAGCACAGGAGTGAACTGCACAATTAAAGAAAGACTGATGTTGTGCAGGATGATATGGCCAATTAGGCTGCTTTAAAACACACATACAAATAGCCACCTTAATTAGGCACAAGGAAAAAGCACTTTGTATCCCTTACTCAGATCCTTCTTTGTATTTGACTCTCTCTCCATTTCCAAGGAGGCAAATATTTGTTCTATCCCAGGAGGGAGGCCACAGTGAGACATAATAAAGGACAGGGACTTAATAACATGAGGTATTTACAGAATAGCAGACAGAAAATATTGACTTGGCAGAACAGAGGGAACATCATTTGGAATGGTCTTCAGGTCAGGGCTACTGTGGCAGTAGCTGAAAAAACAACCAATTGATGCTGAGGTCCTGGGAAAAGGCAGGAAATTAAAAAGGGAAAATGCTGTATCAACATTTACCATTTTTTATAATACACAATTTAGATTATGAGTTCTAATAAACCCAACAGCAGACAAAGCACACAATGCAAACTCTGCTTTATTTCTTTGTGGATAATGCAATGTTTGAGAGGAGGGAACTGAGTGCATCAGATCAAACCAAAATGTGAGGCAAGATTTCGAAAATATCTCAGAAACACCAGCAGCTCTCAGTCTTGGACTTCAGGAGTAGGAGTTACAAAACTGCTGCCAGTCCAGAGGAGGTTTTTTCCCACAGCTGGGTGACAGTCCTTGGAAAGGGACACATTCCATTAGAGCTCCTAAGTCTCCAGCTGAGCTGTTCAGTGCTCCGCTTGCCTAAGGATGGATTCTCTCCCCTGGTGATGCATGGAAAGCCAGCAACCATTCCCCACATTTTCCTGGTTAGTTTTTGGCAAATGAGCATCTCAAAAAAAATAATACAATTTCAGTATTTAAAGTGTTTGAGACTATCTGTTCAGTGCACAGGAACTATACCCAGAGAGCACAAATGCAAGTCCCTTTATTTATTAAGCAGTGATTTTGTATCTGTACAGACAGCAGGAGAAACTTGACCTGTTGACAGCAACAGAGCATCCCAATCCCCACATTCCTCCCTCCAAGACAACACAAAAGCAGCACTGGGGTCCAAGGCATCCTTCTGCACAGCATCAGAATCCACAGGCTCTCCCCACCTTAAGTTACACCCCGGGGCACAGATTCTCTTGGCTGTGTTTGTATCACACACAGCAAAATTTACCTTTACGAATTGTTACCACATGGAACAGGTGGAAACCAACCCTGCTAGAGAGGATACTTACCCAGAGTTACAATCCAGGCCTGAGAGGAGAGCTACCTTGCTCATTAAGGAGTAGGAAGTCACCAAAAGGGCTGAGTAAAAGCCTCATGATTGATTTCTGGAGCAGAAGTGAGCCTGAGTTATTAAAAACATATTTATCAATGAAAGGGCAAAACTCCTCTGTTCTTCATCAAGGACAGCTACACCTGTCTGGATGCTCATCTCAACACTTGAAGGCACCTATTTTGCGAGTCAGTACTGGTTTATGTGTCTCAAAAGCACATCTGGCCTTTCCATGTTGATGTTTGCTTCAGTGTGTGCACGCCAGCTCTGTAAAGCTGCTGCCTGATGTGTCTGCTGGGCCCAATCTTGTTAAGCGTTTGCATTCTATGCTGTTCCACAAAGTATAAAATAATCCACTTCGGCAGCCTTACTTAAAATTTAGGGGATGGCAGCTGCAATCTTAAGCCTTGTGTTAACAAAAAAAAGCACATAAATTTTGTTCCTGATCGGTAGCCGAGTTCACCAATAGATAATTTCTGTCTGATGAAGGTCTGTGACTACCCAGAATGAAAAAAAGTGCAATTTCCACAAAGTCAGGCAGAAATAGAGATTTGGAAAGTAAACTGCTAGCAAGCCCCACTCCCCAGCTCTTAAAAAGCCCCAAGAGGTGAATCCAAACAATGCAAAGAGTTCAGATACTGCAATAAAAGAAGCCAACGTTGCCCCTGCTGGAAAAGAGAGATTCCAGTTTTCATCCCACCCTTGCCGAATTCTGCTGACCAAAAATCACAGGAAGAAACAAGGAAGAGGAGGAGCTGGCAGAAGCATCCTTCTCAAGTGGTGGTAACAGCCCATAGATTTGCTGCTCAGCTGTGATGCTGCTCTTTTCTAAATGCTTGACTTCTCAGACTTAATGTGGTGTGAAAGCTGGGCTTGCACGACATAGATAAACATAATTATCTCCTGCTCATACAGAGCATTATTTAAAAGAAGTTTTCCATATTCACAATTCGCCAGGATAAAGAGGATTTGCAGTGATCAGGAGGCCAGCAGAGAGAAAACGTGGGAATTAAGTAAAAGTCTGGAGTGTGCATTCACCCAAAAGAACATTTTAAAGACGACTAGCAAGGTATTATGGTTTGCCAGGAAAAAGCTTACTGACTTGAGAGAGAATTGGAAAGGAAAGCAGCCCTTGATCCCAGAGCAGGATGAAGCTCCTTGGCCCAAGGAAATTACCTGTACCAGGCAGGGCAGGAGTATGCCCAGCACTGGAATCCTCAACAGTTCCCTGCTCGTTCTTGATCTTCTCCCACCCACAGAGCCAGAAACAACCCCATTGCTTTTAAGTTACACTCAAGAAAATAAATGGAAAGTTTCTGCAGGGATCATATTACATCTATTTCAACTTGATATCTAGCAAGTTACTTTAGTAAATCAATTTTAATGTAAAAAAAAATCTTATGAGCTTATTTTCTCCTTCTTCGGACAGTAAGTTTAACTGCTTTATGTACTTAATCATCCTGAAACACCATTTTTTCCCAATTTCAATTCAAATGCACACAGACAAATCAAAAGTAACAACCAAATCTAATGGAAATAACACTCGATTCATCTAGCAACAGAAACATACAGTAAACCAAGAACCCATATCTACATCTATCTGTAAACCTGCTTAAGTAAGTGTTTATAGCTTAAACATTGCTAAACTCAGCTCTAAGAATATACCCTGAATTAAGCTTTCAATGGATTTATCATCCATTGAGAATCTTACCTGGGAAAATAACCAGGTAGAAAAGCAAAACATCCTGCTTGCCAGCTTTACAGTCATCATTAGAAACTGAAATGTTGAATTAAAACTTAGAGGTCAAGGCACTCCAGAGCTGGCTGAGCACAAGAGATGTCAGGTGTCCTCTCACCTCGGAGATGTTAGGACTCAAGAGCAGCCAGCAGTTCTTCCATGGATGAAGCTGTCAAAGTGCTCTTCATTAGCTCACATTGGCTCTCAGTGATGTCAGGGAGCCTCTCCCCACTGACCTCGACAGAATTGGCACCATGGGCATATTTCTGAAATCCTTAACCTCCAACTAAAATACTTCCACTGGGTGCCATGGCTGCAGTCACCACTCATGTTACAGCTCCATCCTAATTTCTACTCTCTGATCACAGCCTTCTGAAGCAGCATTTCAGCTTTAATTGACTCTAAAAGAGCAATAACAAAATGCTACAGCTCTCCCATTTTAAAAACGAAAGAGGCTTTCTTAGCATTTCTTCTAGGCAGGAATAGGTTTAAGCTGTGGGCCATATTCATGTTTTTCTTTCCAAGTAAACTCAACCTTTTAGTGAGGATCCAGGTGTCACCAGGGAAATCGACTGTGCCAGCAGCACAAGGGCCACCTGCAGCAGCAAGTGGCCCTCAGTGATTTCACTAAGGAACAGCTGACAACAAACCCTACACTGACAGAGCATGTGTTCCTCAGAAGTTGAAATTCCATCATTTTGAGAACCGCTTAAGACCCTACTGAAAAAAAACCTGGAACTTGGAAAACAAAGAAACATAAAAAATAGGAAACAATTTATCTGCTCCTGTTTGTTCCTCTCGTGTGCCAATCAAGGCACTGCCACCCACATAAGCCATTCTTTTTTTTCTGCCTCCCATTGGCAAATTGATGAAGGATATTGATTTGACTGGCAGAGAAATAAAAACAGCTTCACTGAACTTTAATATAACATAATTTGAAGCTAAATGCGTTACAGACTGGTATCCAACACAACAGCACTTCAAATCTGTAAAAAACTGATTCCGCTTCAAGAAACATCACAGGAGGCCAAGAGCAGGAATGGACCAAAATATTGTATTTGAAGGCCAGAGGCAGATCTTTCATGTAAAGGCAAAAAGATTTTATATCACACCACTGCCTAGAGAAAGATCCTCTAAGCTCAGAACCAATATTGAGTTTGTTTGACACTCGCAATATGTTTGCATAAAAGCCACACTCCTTCTCCATCATCTGAGGACAAGAAATCCATCTCAGGGTATGGGGATAATCACAGTGACTATTCCAATGCAGACATAACACAAGCATTAAAAAGAAAGGATAATCTTAATCACTGCTCCTCTAATCCCATCCCTTCCAAAGCCACTGGAAGCACAGTGGGATTGCAGCGATTCAGAACAGAACTGTTGAGTATTCTGGAACAAGAGGAAATTAATTCAAGCAACCCCTCCTCTCTTAATATCCTCTGTGTCAACTGTAGCTCCCTGACATTCCCTCTGCCCCCAGTGTTTTGTGCTCAGAGCCCCTTGCTCCAGAGGCAAGCTGAGGACAAAACTTGGCTTTTTTTCATACAAAACTCAGCTTTCAAATGAGAAACAAAATCTTTCAGGTGTTGCTGAGAAAATGAAGCCAACTGAGGTTATGAGCAGTGAACTGCTTATGATCAAGTGCTGTTCCAAGGATTAGTTTAAATGTTTAGCCCATGATTCCACACAATTCAGGAACATAATTTTTCACATGCTCTCCCTTGTCACTATAGTGAAACGAAGAAACGTTGTCCCTATTGTGTGAGTGAAAAACTGTCATATAAGCACCACAAGACACACTTTTATGTGTAGCAAATGTGCCTAAAGCTGTAAGATGGCAATTAGCAAGGTTGAAAGCAGCAGCCAGGCACATAACTCCTACTGAAAACCAGTGGGAACTAATCACTTAACACCTTTTTTGAACAGGAATTAAACTCCTGTATAGCTCCCATGTCCTTAACACCATGGAAATTTATATCAAACTTGCACAAAACCTCCGGAGGACATCAAAGAGCTGAATCTGGACACTTTAAACCCAGTCTCTCTACCAGCAGGTAATTTGTTCTTGTCCCAAAACGCCTGGAGAAGATGAGATGAGTGCTGGATCATAGCCTTGACACCCAGCTGCACGAGGATGGCTCAACACAGTACAAATACTCAGCATTTCATGGAACCACAGAATGGTTTGGGTTGGAAGGGACCTTTCCATCATCTGGTTCCAGCCCCACCGTGCCACTGACACAAAAGCCCTAGAGAAGCTAAGCCTGTAGAGAAGAAGTTGCTTTGCAAGTGGAAATCCTAGGAGTAGCAAAGATACTGGATTTCTCAAGTAGTAAAATTCCAGGACAAAGACCCTTCTCTCATTTCCAGCCCTCAGTATATTCCTACAGTTGTCACAATAGACCCAAAGGGATCACACCACTCCCCCAAAAGGGTCCTAGGAGGCAAACAGAGAGCACAGTGCTCTGCAGCTTCCAGCACAAGCAACATAGCTCTTAGGTGTTCTGAAGCAGCTTGTGCTGTCA
Source organism: Corvus cornix cornix (assembly GCF_000738735.6). Lineage (NCBI taxonomy): Eukaryota > Metazoa > Chordata > Aves > Passeriformes > Corvidae > Corvus > Corvus cornix. The sequence continues at coordinate 3,265,276 of NC_046349.1, read as the reverse complement.
CCCACACAAACAATCCACTCAGTATGTGACACTTTGCCAGAGCAGAGCAAAGCCCCACAAAAAGGAAATTAATTTGGTTAACACACAAACCAGCAGCCCCATTTGCCTTTGCAGTGGGCTCAGGTACCCCCTGCTCTCATCCCCTCACCCCCTGCTCTCTCCTCCAGGTTTGTTCTCCAGCAGTACCACCCCTGACAGAGCTCTGGGGCTCACATGGTTTTAATGCTGATGAGCTCAGACACAGCTCACATCCCTCTGCACTTCCCCAAAGCCACTCTCCTCTCCCAGGAGCTCTGCTGGCACCATCCTGCCTCCCAGGCTCTTTGGGGCATCACACAAACCCAGGAAGACACAACGTGGAACCTCCAGGCAGAAATCCTCTATCCTGCCACCAAATACATGTGCCTCAGTAAACAACAAGCTCTGACTTCCAGTACCACCAAAACTCTTATTTGTGACAAGCAAAATAAAGCAGCATGGACATACCTGCTGCAAACCTTTGTTCAGAGTACAAGACTCTATTTTATTTGTTCCTTTGTTTGGGGTTTTTTAAATCAGTCCTGAATTCAAGCACAAACTAGTGCACCATCCAGGTTTTAATTCTGAGTTTTCTAGGACTGAAAAACACTTGCAACGTTTGCTCAAACCTAGTTACTATTTCTGCGCAAGATAGGTTTTTTTTCTAGGACAGCACAGAGAACGTAGAATGAATCCAGGGAGAGAAGATGAAGATACACAACAAATACATGTTTACACTGATACTGCAGAGCTCAGTAAATGTCCAGCAAACCTGCAAGGACACCAAAATATTACCTAATTTCTAAAAAAGTCATCAAATTTCCATGTATGAGAGCAGCACAAAAGTGGGGTGTCCTTTGTAATGCAAACTCTCACTGCAGGCTTTTAAAAATCTTGGCAACCCGAGTGGTCCACAGATGTTAAATATTATTAGATCACTTCAGGGAAAGATCATGAAACACTGTTCTGTCAGATCTGCAGCTGCTGTTCCACGGAGTCTCAGACAACTTCAAACTAGGAAAAAGGGAGACATTTTTTACAGTATATGGGTGATTAACCACTGGTGCAAAGGGCAAAGAGAAGGACTAGAACTGATGTATCTCAATGTTTGAGGTGAAAAGTTTCCAAAAGACATGTTTAGACAAAGCTAGGTTTGGTGAGAGCTACAGTGCTTTTCTGGCTCTGAGTGAGGGAAGATAAGCAAAAACCAGTGGTTTGGACCACAAAGTGCAGTACCCCTGGATGGCCCCTCCTGGGCCTAATTCCTGTGACTTGAGTTTTAAGGACTATTCTCACACACAATTTTGCAAAAACTTCTTCTGCTTAGAAAAGTGAGGTCCCAGAGGTGTGACATAGCCCATCCCATAATACACTCCATGAGGTTTTCCTTAGGGTGGTGACAAGCTGAAGGGGAGCAGAAGAGGGCACCCACTTCTGAAAAAACTGAGACAAGAACCCTTTCTTCACTGAGCTTATGGATTTTATGTGAGAGGATTTTAAGGCAATAACTTAAGATTTCAAGCCTACAGAGCCATGGAATATTAAAATGGTCTTATTGTAGATAACATAATTCTTTCATTCTTGACAAGCATTTTCTTATGATAGTATAATAATCCATAGTTTGAACTATTGCTTTGTTTCAAGTAAAAGTGATTACTATAGCAAAAACAAAGAGGATTCAATAAAATGGTTAATCTTCTCTGGCTGCTCTACAAGATTTCAAATGTCCTGAGCTGTAAGAATTTTACTCAGCTCAAAGACAAGGAAAAAAAGATAAACATTTCAGTCTCAGTGCTCCAGATTTCACCACAATCCACACAGGAGTCTCATTTCCAGTTCAACTCAGGCTTGAAGGTTTGTATTTCTAACCCAGCCAGTTTTCCCAGCTGTCTTATGAAAACCAGTTCAAAGCAGAAATATAAAATGGTTTGGGTTGGAAGAGACCTTAAAGCCCATCCAGTCCCACCCCCTGCCATGGACAGGGACACCTTCCACTGTCCCAAGGTTGCTCCAAGCCCCGTCCAGCCTGGCCTTGGGCACTGCCAGGGATCCAGGGGCAGCCACAGCTCCTCTGAGCACCCTGTGCTAGGGGCTCATGGGGAAAAATTTCTTCTAAATATCTAAATCTTCCCTTCTTCAGAGTTACCATAGGTTCATAAGAGCAAGTCTGGCAACAGTTATCCCTGCATGGGATACCATAAATCTGAAGATCTAAACCACACAAATGAAAAGATTTAACTAGAGAAAAATATTTCAGAACTTTATTAAATCTAGAAAACAGTGATTTTGCTTTGGAAGCAGGTTCTGTTGTTGTTCCTTTGGAAAAGAAAACCTGATTTTGCAATTACCTTTCTATGTAATCAGAGAAATCCTGTTAGGGCACAGCTAAACTCTTCTGTTGCTTAGCAGTTTTCATCTCAAAATGAGAAAGTGTATGAAAGGACTTATGGTCTCCAAAGCAGAGTGCCTAACTGCAACATGTTTTCAGAACCAGTAATCCCATCTTTACCAGAGCTAAGCTTTGCAGTTTACGCATCTGTGCAACTGGACGTTTTCACTGTTCTTCTGGGAGCTTTATTCTCTTCTTAGATTCCTTCTTTTCTCTCGCAATAATAAATTGATGTGTCACATACACAGCAATTCTTAAACCTTGATGCTACATTAAGCCTCACACAGAAGCACAAACATCCCTTAAGCCCCAGGCTCAAAATCATTCCCATGCTCAGATGTTCTGGATGCAAATAATACCTTGTGGCTTTGATAAAACTTAAATGCTTAAATCAAAACAAAGAAAATCTCTGCAGCAGTGAAGTTTCAGGTATTTAATCCCTTACTACTAGGACTATATGGGTGGTTTTTTTCACCCCGTAATACCACAACAAAAACTATCCACAGTAAAGACTCACTGATTCTAAATAAAAGATAGTTAACATTTCTATCAGTTATTCAATGATTAATTTCTATTTAGGTAAGATGTATGAACAGCTTTTATGGGTGCACAGGGAAAGAGAAGGGAGCACATATGAAAAAGGTCTTTTCACAGCCTCAACAGCCATTTCTCAGATCATCCTTTATTTCAGTTTGATCCATCAAGGCAGGGCTTGCTGCACCAAAACAAATTGTGCAAGATTTAATGATTCTGCCTCTTTCGTTACTTCCGTACAGGTGATCCTCTATGATTTTGCACTTCCAACCGCCTTATTTTGTTGAAGTTTAAATCTCAAAACATCATTATTTTAACTTTATCTTGGAATGACAAATTCTGTATTTTAATTCAGGCCTTTTAAGCTCTACTGATATTCCTTTACGTCATCTCAAGCACTCTGATCTGAGTCAGCAGGACTCAAAAACACAAATGCATGTATTTGACAGGGTAAAGCGTCAGCACTGATCTCAAACCACTACTCTGCTGGAGCTACTCAAACTCCAAAACTAAACAACAAAAACCCCAAATGAATCAGTATCTGAAAGCCAGAAACTCCAACAATAAAGCCAGCAATGATTTTTTTTAGTGCAATATTTTCCCCAAAAGCTTTGACAGTTTGGAATACAAGAGAATCGGGTTTTTCATCTGTTTATTCACTTGAATACACAAATCCCAACCCAAAATCTACTCCGTATGACACATGCAGAGAAGGGAAAGTTCCAGGCACACCTCATTGAGGCCTGTCAGTACTTAAAGGGAGCTTATAAGAAAGCTAGAGAGTGACTTCTGACAGGCACAGATAGTGACAGCACAAGGGGGAATGGTTTTAAACTAAAAGGGAAGAGATTTAGATTAGGTATGAGGAGGAAATCCTTCCCTGTGAGGATGGGGAGGCCCTGGCACAGGGTGCCCAGAGCAGCTGTGGCTTCCCCTGGATCCCTGGAAGTGTCCAAGGCCAGGTTGGACTGGGGCTTGGAGCCACCTGGGATAGTGGAAGGTGTCCCTGCCCATGGCAGGAGTGGGACTGGATGATCTTTAAGATCCTTTCTAACCCAAACCATTCCCTGCTGACCTGTAGGAATACAGTCACTAGGGCTCCACAGAGACCTAATAAAATACATCAGTGACCAGAGTTGGGTTCAGGGTCACCAGGAACTGCAGTACAAAAGGAATAAATACAGAGTAAAAGTAGAAAAGTGAATCCTCAGGAAGCAATTTAACAGAGAACAAGAGATAGCAATCAATAGTTTTCAAGCTGCACCTCCCAAGTTTACAATCTTCACTTAAAGGGACAGATATCACACAAATTTACAAGATTCTCCCAGTATTCACCACAACTTGACTTCATAACGCAGGTAAATAGGCAAGAGCAAGAAAAACATACATGCATCTCCTTCACAAATTCAGAACAGTGCCCAAAACTACAAATGGGACCGTCATGCACCTAAGTTTTAATTGGTATTTCTATTAAATAAAGGGATTATTTACGTTCTCTGCTAGATTTTTTTGGTTGCCTTCAGGTTCCCACCTCTTTCTGAGCAGGACAGATTAGTTTAATGAGACTTTGGATAAAGCACTCTAAGTCAAAAAGGTACAGAAACTATTATTGCCCCTGCCAACATTTCCCGTGATTTATTAAATTGGAGCAAACAAAGAACTGCATCCTGCTACTGATTCAACTAAGGATTAGACACTGACATGGATAATGGAAAACTCTAAATCCATCAGATTGAATTTCAAGAAATAAATAAACAAATCCTAAGACACACTAACCTTCTGCACCTTTCTAGCTAAAGTGGGAAAGAGAACATCCCTAAGAGCTACACCAGCACTTTCCTCTGCTGTTTTTTCCACGCTCCTGTGATGAACTCCACAACAATGGGACTGGGCACACAGTTGGTACTCAATTAATGAATTATTTCCTGCCAAATCCAAAAGGTGGTCTCTCAGAGAATTCCATTGCATTTTTTCCCCTTAACACCTTGCACCCCTCAAGAAGTAACACCCAAGAGCCACTGAAGATATATGAGATGAAGGTTTCACTTATTGTGTGAGCACAGGAATGTTTTATCTGATTTATGGATTCTGCTGCATCTCTTGCTACACAAGCCAAAACTGTACAAGTGGTAAATTACAGGGATGCATGAAATTACAGACTAAGGGGAACAAGCTCTCAAAGATTCCAAGGGAAGGTGCAATATGCAAGATGCAGTCAAAACAAGTCAGAAAAAGACATTCCCTTTGCATGGCAAGTTCCTGGATGTACACATTTCACTTGGCTGCTGATTTGTGAGTTGGAATATTTTAGGCAGGGAGAGGAGGAGAGGAAAGGGAATACTCACTCTGAGCTCCAGTGGCCAACCCAGGGCTCAGACAAGCATCAGTAACATCTCAAGCAAAACAATCTCCTGGTTTACCTCGGGAGGTAAAAAGACAGATCTCTGCTGTCTTTGCAGGGAGAAGGAACTTAATCCTAAATGACACACACTGGAGACCTGCTCCTCTTGATCAGCCACAGCATCATGCAGAGATCTGTATCCTGCTACTCTTCATCTACAAGGGAAGTTGCCTGTAGTAGGACATGGCCAATTATTCTCTTCCTTCCCCCATCTCTCACACTTTCCAAGAGCCACTTGCACCAAGTTCAAGCTAAAAAGCCCAGAGAAAGGCAGAGCAGCTTTGCTCAGCTCAAGCTTTGCCCTGGTGCTCTGGCACAACCTCTGCTCAGGCAGTGATTTCCCTGTACAGCTTAGAACAGAAGCAGCCCACGTTAATGTTAGCCAGACACACACCTGGATGTTCCTACTAGCAAAGATGTGACAAAAAACCCCATAACCTGAGGTCCTCCAAAGACTGACAGAGCTGTCTATGTCATTAATATAGGAGAGAGAAGTCTCTGTGGACAACTTCTGCCAAAAACCGATTCTCTACAAGATCCAGGCCAAAGTTATCAGGAAAGCCATGTTACAGCGCTGCTCTAAGTCAGGCTGACGGGACAGGGGAGGCAAATAAAACTGTGCTACAGTACAAGAACAGGCAGGCAAAAAACCCTGCAAGATTCAGAAGAGCAGATTTATAGCACCTCCCTCCTGTCACTGACATTGTCAAGGACACAACTCCAACAGAGGAGTGGTGAGTTTTCCCCAGGTGGAGGGGCTGTCACACGCAGCAGCCTGGGCAGCTGTGACACGTATTCAAGATTCTGCCTCAGCTGCAAAGTCTTTTTTTCACCGAGTTCCTATAAAAAACCAGCCAGTTTGAGCTGTCCTTTCCCCCAGGAGTAAAGGATCAAGGTGCCAGTGGCACCTAACAGAAATGAAGACTTGGCTTAGGGAGCTGAAATGAACTTCAAAAATAAGCATTAAGAAGGCACTATGGTGACAGCCATATTGATGCCTTAGGTTTTAACTTTTATATTTTTCAAATCCTGCACTGCCTGGTGTGTGACTCTGAAGTTTCTTGTAGCCTGTTCATTTCTGCTCTCTCGTGCTGAGTAGACATAACAAAGCCTCTCTGGCCCTGCTCTCCAAGGACACCAAGCCTGTCCTAGGGCAAAAGTATAAACCAAAGAGCCACTAAGGGGGCGCAAGCTGTGGGGAAACCTGAAGCTTTAATTGGAGAATTAACCCTATTATGCAAATGAACCAAACCTATAAAAGAGCGAAGAACTTGTGGGTCCATCTTGGGGTCCATTTTGAGAATAGCTTCAGAGTCCCCAGGGGGTACCTTTGAAGACCTTTCAAATAAATACCTACTTTTATTCCCTTAGTCCTGGGTCTAGTCTCTGTTTCTGGGAGGCCTCTTAAGGCATCAATATGTGCCTTGGAAATGTTGGTATTCTTACAAAACCCAACAACCATACCTAAAGTTCCTACATTAAAGCTGTGATTCAGGAAAAAGAAGAAAAGAAAATTAAATCAAATCTTCCCATTCTTCAGAAGGGGATCCCAACCGTCCCCAACCCAACAACAGCAATGGTTGCTGCCCTGAGATGAGTTGGTGGCATCAATCTTGGTCTCAGCTCTTCAGTGCCCCATGAGCTGGGCACTCACTGCCTCCCCAGCCAGGGACAGAGAAGCTCTGCCCCCATCCCTGCAGCAGGACAGGGCTGTCATACAGCCCTGGGTTTCCCAGGGAGCAGCCAGCACTGCTCAGGCTGAGCATCTCCCAGGACAGGGAGGGCTGGAGCTGCTGGAGCCACTCATCTGCTGCTTTCCAACAACCCTGAACGCGTCTGGAGTTAAGCAGGGAAAAAAGCAGCAAAGGATTATCCCTCTGTAAACACTCCAGAGTCTCAGCAGCCAGGCACTGCCTGCAGATCCAGGTGTTTAGCTGGGAGCAGGCTTTGGCTCCACATCATCATTATGAAAACGCTGCTGTGCTTTCCAGCTCACTTGGCCAAGGCTGGTGACAAACGCTGACAGTGTCCCACAGGCTGAGGGAAAGGCTGTGCTAAGTTGGGACTGTTCCAAGGCTGATGTGCTTTCCAAATTTGAAGGGGAGCATTCCCCTGTCGATGCTGAGTGCCAAAGGCGTACCTGGAGACCAAAAGCCTGCCTTCTCCTCTGGGGTTCCAAAACTCTCAAATACCTTTCAAAGAGAAATGCAAAACCCACCTAATAAATATGGAAAGAAACACTCTCACAAAGCTATCAAAAAGTACAAGAGCTAGAAAAACTACAGGAGAGTCTGAGGCAGATTTTCAACATTTTTTCCATAATAATGACCAAAATTTGCACAATACTAAAAGTCTCACATGCAAATGCAAACATCACTATAATCCCTGTTAACAAAGCACACAGAGAAATTAAAGCAAGCTTAACTAAGCAGTGTTTGTGAATATTAATGAGCCTAAAAGCTAAATCCAAGCTTTTAAAATTTAAAGGAAAAAGAGGATTGTTTTCAGACTAATTTGTATTTAAACCGGATGCTTTTCATGTGAAACGCAAGGAAGAGAATGAACTGTGGTGCCCTGGAAAAGCATTAAAATGAGTGTAACAAAGTAAGATCTTTGAGAATTCTGAATATCTGCATCTATCCAGCTTTTAATAAGCTGATACGCTGTGCTCAAATACCACTGGACAGAGGCTCCTTCCAAATCTCCACATCCTGTTTTATTGTAGAGACCAAAAGAGTGGGGTTTTTTTCTTATTGCCATAATTCAAACAGCAGTGATTTTTCACCTGACACGTAAAAGCGACACACTTGCCATCCAGAGAAGTTTAGGACAAAAGTGGCACAGCTTCCACATCTGACACAGGCAGTTCAAGCTTGATTTGGTGAAGATGAACATCCCTCACATCAAACTGAATGGTTTAAAATCCCACCAGCTTCAGCAAGGAACAGAAATCACATCAGGTGGGATTTATCCAGGTCTCAGATGTTTATAACAGATACCCACATCACCTGTGCTCTTTTTGCAGGTAGTGAAGAAAACTGATACTTTTATTCTGAATGCCATCCCATCCTCCTGGAGAGGTCCTGGTGAGATGGATCATCCTTGAGAACACCTATTCCTCTCCAGGGGCTCTAAAAGGAGCTGAGGAATCACTCCAGGACAGCTGCCCATGACACAGACACCTCACAGAGATGGATCTCACTCTTCAGGGGTCAGAAGCCTCACCCATCTGCTGAAATTTGGCAAAAAGTTTGATAGCACCAGCTCAATTCTTAGAACAGCCATGACCAGACTCCCTTTACTTGGTCATCCTGAACTGAGAGAGCTCCATTAGAATCATAGAATGGTTTGGGTTGGAGGGACCTTAAAGCCCATCCAGTCCCACCCCCTGCCATGGGCAGGGACACCTTCCACTAGCCCAGGTTGCTCCAAGCCCCCTCCAATCTTGGACACTTCCAGGGATCCAGGGGCAGCCACAGCTGCTCTGGGCACCCTGTGCCAGGGCCTCCCCACCCTCACAGGGAACAATTTCTTCCCAATATCCCATCTAACCCTGCCCTCTGGCAGTGGGAAGCCATGCTGTTGTAAATAGTCTTTTCAGTACCTTTCAGTTTTGATGTTTTCATTGTTGCCTTTTTCCTTTTGTTTTGGTGTGTTTTGTTTGGGTTTTTTAGTTCATAACCACAGCTGAGTTGAAGATTTTCACTGTCCCATGTTCTACCAGTGAGGAGGGCAGGCTGAGCCACTTGGCATCCTAACAGAAATACCTATCTGCTCTTTTCTGTGTTTGGAAACCTCCAGTCCATGAGGAAAAATCCATTTATTGTTTAATAGTGATAATGTAAAACAGCAGAGAATGACATGAGAATTGCAGCAAACTCTGAAAAAAATCAGGGCATTAGAAGGCAGTGGTTCTGTTGGCCTGATCCCAACAGCAGGCATCCTCAGGAGCACACAGGTGCAGGGAGCATCCAGGCTGAGGCATGGAAACTCCAATCCCTTATCCAGCCACAAAGCACATCCAGAGATTTACAGAAAAAACTCAAGCAGCCACCAGGCAGCCTCAGCCATATTCTGACATCTCCTGATAAATACCCTCCAAGCCCAAAAGAAACAAACTCCCTTTGTAGGGACAAATTACCTACACAGGGCCCTTCCTACTTTTCCTGATATGCCTCAATGGAGAGCACCAACCCTGAAGTTTGAACTACTGGTAAAACAAGTCAAAAAAAAAAAAAAAATAGACCAGTTTGTTTCTCTGAACTCCTCTATTCCTCCTCTCCCTGCCACCCCCCTCAATCCCTCTGCAGCACTCAGGGGAGCTCAGGCAGCTACAGCCTGGGTTGTTCAGATTACAGAGATCAGTGGTTACTGGAGTTCAAACGGTTCATTAACTTCTTGCACTCGGACCCTGGAGATAAGAATCCACTGTCTGGAACAGATTTGCATGAATGCAACAAAAGACAAAATGATAACATAAGACATGATTAAGCGAGCAAAGCAGGGCTTTACCCCCCTTCTGTTAAAACCCTAAACAGAGGAGGATTCCCACCTTCCCCTGCAGAGCTGAACCTAAGGGAGAACTGCAACCTTCAGGCTCAAAGCTGGAATTTACCTCTTGCATTCCTGCACAAATAGGCTAAATAGCTTGGATCCCAGTCAGGATCACAGATGTGCATATCCTAAAACACAACTGCTAACAAGTTTGGCAGCCTGTGCAGTGTTGGTACGAATGAGGCTTCCCTGCCAATTGGTCCCCAGTGGAACCCAACTGCGCACAATAAAACACTCTCCAGCGTTGCTCAGGCTCTGAATTCCTGCTCCATGGAAAAGGAACAGGGTTTCCAAGCATCAGCTTTGTCAGAGCTTCCCTGCCTCCCCCACTGGCAGCCAGTGACACAATACCCAGGTGCTGAAAGCCGTGCGCACTCGAGCCCGGCTCATTTATTTCAGTCCTGACAAAAGCAGTGACATTTGCCAAAGTTTGATTCATCCCAGGCTGAAATCCTCATTCCCTGGAGGTAAATATTTCTGTCTAACGAGGAACAGTCACACACAATTACACTGTGAGGCAGCAACTGGCTGAGGATCTTGAGAAAGCTGATTTGTTAAACTAATTGCTGGAGGTAAGAACTCGGGTGAGCCATGGCTCCAGTGCAATCCCAGCGCTTCCTAAGGCACTCTGCAGAAGAGTCCTTGGACCTGCCTTGCAGAATGTACAAAATAAGGCTAAAATAGATGAGGAAAGTGACCTGAACTCTCACCTCTCTTTAGCTATTAATGTCTTCACAGAGAAAGGAGGTTTGTTTAAAATGTGCATTTTCTAAGCTGCAACAGGAGATTTCCTCCAGCCCTAGGAGCTGATCCCTGATGGAGCAACACACGTCTCCCCCAAACTGAGACCTCTCCTCTGCCTCCCAGGCTGTGTTCAGTCAAGCCTACAGATCACCAACAAGAAAATACCTGTTCAAGTGAGGCTTTAGCACAGGGTTGCAGGTTTGCCTTCCTGAGCAGTGTCATACCTGCCTCACCTGCTCTACAGAGCCAGAGCAGCTTCCTGCAGCTGCAGGAGCCCAGCTGCAGCTCCTAATACACATCATTATTCCTTGCAGGAGTCGTTTGGCACAAAGTTAGGACAAAGCAGAAGAGCAGCCCCATGGATTTGTATTCCACTATAAAGACAGTCTGGAAAATCATGGTGTCTCACTGAGCAGGGTGTGCAGCATCCCAGCCCTGAAGAGCAGCTCTGCTTCCCCAAGGCACTCTCCTATCTTCCCCCATTCCTCCTCCACCTTCAGGAATGTCATCATATGCCAATGAGGAACTTCCTGGCCCTTGAACTGAAACGGAGTCTCAGGTTAATGTTACAGAGTTTCTGAACTTTTTGCTTTACCCCCATTAAGAGAGATTTCAGTTCAGGAGCACCTTTCAGGGGAGAAAAGAAAAAAAAGAGAGAAAGAAAGAAAGAAAGGGAACAAGAAACCCCCCTAGCAAACCCAGTAGCATAGACTTCTATAATTGATCCAGGAGGAAAATGAAACCATAATTAATCCACTTGGGAGATGGGGATGTCTCAAACCCTCTTTTGGGAAGAGAGGGGGAGTATCTGGTTATGTTCACTTTACAAACAAGCAAAAGCTAATTGCTTCAGAGTGCCAGCAAAATCTATCCAGGGAATTCATCCTCTTATCTAATGCCACCTGCAGCAGGACTGGGCTGCTCTGAATTAGAGCTGAGATCAAAGAGCCCTTGTGCACAGAAAGATTTTGAGTTCCTCCTCCCCTTTCTTTGCTCCACCAGGCAGGTTTGTATTTCTGATCACACTGTCAAGCTAAATTGTTACTTTTAATTACAAAGCATTCCCACTTCTCACCTTCCTCCTCACAGCCATGAAAGCTCAATGCATCCATCGTGGTTTACAGCGCTGGGAAGTGGGACAGGAGGGAAGAGAAGAGGCAGCTCCTTACAGGATCCTTGCCCCTGCAAAGGGGCTGCTGCCAGGGAGTTTTCCTTTTTGTGCACAGCCCAGCATCTGCAATTCACACACTCACTGATTCCCACTTGCTACTGCTAATAGGGGGCAGGTTAGACATAGAATAGCATTAATTAGTTATAAATTGAAATTAATTATCATAATAATAAAAGGATGCACGAATACAAAGTTTGCCTCTTTTGCAGTGGTATTTACAAAAGATAGATTAGCAAGATAATTCGTGTTAGATTTTTACTACAACACCCATGAGGGATTCAGAGCACAGCTATGGGAAACAGCTGCTTGGAGGCACTAATGTCTAAACCACATCAAACCCAGCACTGGCAGGAGGATGGAAGCACCTCTGAGAATCAAATGTCATACAGCAAAAATATATCCCACTGTGTATCACTGTCTGTTGGGCATGAGCTCAAAGTTGTTTGCTCTGAGCCTTTCATTGATTTAAAGTACAGCTGTGTGGTTGGGAGCTGAATATGCACAGCAGCTACCAGTGCTGCCTTTGGACAGTGGCAGAAAGGCACTGATGAGTTTCACCTCACAGGACTCTGAGTGCCATCCCTGGGCAGCCCAGCTCACACCAAAACCTGTGCTGAAGCCCTGGGAGCCAGCAGTGACCACTCAGAGCCCCATCTCTAATTGTGCCTCCATAGGTATTTATTTACTGGAAGTTACAGCAGAGAAATAGAGTAATCTGCAAAACACAGCAGAGAGCACCATACAAAATATCCTGGGCCTTGGAAGACAGATCCCTCTCTCTCCATGTCTCTGCTTGGATTACGAGAAAAGAAACTCTCTGGAAGTTCAGTGGGAGTTAGTTTAATACTTCCAGTCCCCCCACAACTGGCAGGGAACCAGCAGTTATAATTGCAACAAATTAAGCTCACTCATCGCCCCTCCTTTATTTGAAGCTGGAATAAACACTCTTTTGGGTAGAACAGACTAATGTTGAGAAAAAGCTGAGAACACCGACTGAAGGCAAAGGAGAGGCAAGCAGGAACAGGAGAGAAGAACTGTTATTCCAGATGCCTGGACTTGCTCTCAGATCTGACTCTGAAAATGTATTTGCTCTACACTGGAAATAAGCCACAGGCTCCTTAGGACCTTTCATTCAGCACAGTAACAAAACACCATGAACCAGACACCCTGGAACTGACAATACCAGCTAAAGGTTACTCAGGACACAAACTGGGCACAAGATCAGCAGTGAAATTTTTTAAGATGAAACTTTCGCTTTTCATTGAATCACAAAATCATTTAGGTTGGAAAGAGCCTTTAAAAGCACCAAGTCCAACTGCTTTGCTTGCTTCAGCTGGAAATTTGTGGGCCAACAAATGCCCTTCCTGGAATATCCACGGTGTTTATCAGGGGATCAAGTGAGGTGTTTCACATGGATAAAAGGAATGGCTGAAAATAAGGTGAAGGAGGGTGGATGAGGTTTTAATATCATCATCTGACCAGAGGTGTCCCTTGCAGGCAATATCCAGGTACAAACCAGCACTGGCATAAATTACACGCTGTGTAAAGCAAGAGTAACTTTCCATCAACTCCCTGAAAGGCCTTTTAGTCCTCTAAGCCGAAGTTTGTACATTCTTCATTTATTTACCTTCCCTAGCGGGTTTGTACTAAATTAAGTGTTTACAGCGCTTTGAAGATGTAAAGCACTCAAAGTGGCAAATACTTCCACTAGATATCAAAGAGCTACAGTTCCCAGAGACTAAGTAGATCCATCAGCTGAAATAATTGGTTGCACCTAACACTGAAAGTAGAATGGCATAAATGTCATTTTTTCCTCATAGTATATAGACAGGAAAATACAGATTCACACTCAGATTTGCACTTGTAGGAGGCAGATCATGACAGGATTATTTTATCCAAAGGATTGCCTTGCTGGGAGGAGCTTGGTGCCTTTCTCTTAAGGACTGAGTGTTAGACACAGCTGGAAACAAGGCACTAAGGATGACAGATAACTGCTGTAAATCATGATGGAAAACACAATGTCTTTGATTTAGGTTTATTTTATCAAAGATGGAGTCTGCTGGCTTTGCTGTTCCTGACTCCAGAAGTTCACAGGTTGTGTACAACTGAGAAAACACCTGGAAAATGGGAAAAGCCAACCCTGAGAAGCAAAGGGCATCATTTACAGAGTTAGTTTCCATGGCTCTTCAGTATCAACTCAGCACCTACCAACTGTGCTGAAGTTGGGAAGAGACCCATTACCCTCCCCAGTGCCTCTCCTGCAGCCTCCAAATGCCAAGCAAAAAAAAAAAAGGCAGATTAAGGATTGCTGCTACTTAAGCTGAAAATATGCCATAATGGGAATATTAAAGGGGAAAAAAAAACCCAATCAGTGGGAAAGGCATTGACATAGCAGCAGTGAGGCAACTCCAGCTGTCTGGGCACATCTGGCCAATAAAAATGACTCTACCCCCAACTTATTTATCCTAGTGAAGGACAGAAGACCAGAAGCAGATTTTTCAGGGAGAGTAGCTGCATAATACACAGGAAGGGATCTACAGATGAGCATCACTTCTGCCATTTGCGGGCTTTTTCCCAGGTTAAATCGGCCAGGTCAGAGGTGTGAACCTGCCTTTGCCAGCTGCAGGAAACGCTCCTGAGCCTTCTGACCTGCCAGGGACAGCAAGGGTTAATCATTCTCAGATACTTTTGATGTACTGCAACATGCAAGAAAACAGTTATTTTGCACTTTATAGTAAAGATAAAGATGGGAGAGCTTTCCCCCTCCTTATTTATTCTAAGCAGTTATTTTATTTACCAATTCCTCTTTAAATATCTCCACCTATTTTGACTGAGGGGTTGGAGCTCTGTCATTTGTGTCCTCATCCTAACCCTCTCCTCCTAAACTGCAACTGCTCCTCTGGGAATCTGCGCAGCTCTGTTAATAACAGCTCACAAAGGTTACCAAGATAATGCACCCAAAGCTCTTAAGTAATGTCACAGCTCAAAAATACCCAGGTTTATTTAGACAGTGCTTTTAAAGGAAATAAAGATTTGAATTTTGATTAGTATTTAAAATGTAACTTTAACCTTTTAACATAGATGGTAATAAAGAAAATTTTATTAGGGAAAGGGTGGAGAAGATAAAGCAGAAATTCTTCTGTGGGAACTCTCTCCTACCTCCCTGAAGGATGAGCTCTAGGATCTGCTCTGATTATTGTTATAGCATTTAAATAGCCTTTAATTCCCATTATAAACTGGCTCCAGATTTTCATCTAGCTGTGACTGATCCCCACCCACACTTCCATGCATTAACACAAAAATTGCCCCAGATTTACTTATATCTGTTTTCAATTTGACCACCAGTGTGACAAAAATGAAGCAGATGTTCATGAGGGAGACACAAGAGTCTGGTTTCAGACCTGAGCCAACAGCAGGGTAAAAGAAATCAAAGGTGAGCTAATGGTGAGAGAAAGTCTGAGAGCCCATGAGCGTGACAACAGGTAAGTGGAAGAAAAGAGAGATTTAGCCAAAATATCAAGAGGGGATAAAGACACCAAGAAGTTGTGCTAAAGGGACTGTTGTGAGCAGTGTCACAGGTACAGCTGACTCACCTGGAGGAGGGAACAGAGGTGATGGAGGAACACTCTCCTCACTGGTGTCCACTGAAAGGACAAGAGGAGGAGAAGGTGAAATGCTGTTATTCCCATTTAAACATAAGAATTAATTTTTAGCACAACCTTAATTGGACACTAAAACAGATTTTCCCATAAAAGCTGTGGAGCTTCCATCCTTGGAGATATTTAAAATTAGACAAGGCCCAGAACAACCTGCTCCAACTGACCCTGCTTTAAGGACAGAAAAGATATTTAAGGATCTCTAGAGACACCATCTAACCAACAATTCTATTATTCAATAATTTCCCATCTGCGAAGGAAAAGACCTTGGACCCCTCAAGAATCAGCTCCTCTCAATTCAATGTCCCAAAATCAGAGGAAAGGATTCAAGACACCTTTAAGGTATAGGACTCTCCAAACCCGAACTGCTCTCTCTCACTATAACCCCACTAAGCTCTTCTCCATCTTTTAGAGCCCCATCCCTTTAATGCCCCATTCCTTCCCAGCCAATACAGGAATGTTATATCTGCCCCTATTTCCTTTACCTCCATTTTCCAGATCACCTCTCCAAACCCACAGCGAATGTCACATGCTAATGAAATAACCCCCCCGAGAATGAAAGCGGCAATGCAAACAGGAACATCTTGATCAAATCCCATTTTTGTTTCAGGAAAACTTCTCTCAGGAGAAGAGCTGTGGTTTAATGGCTCCAAATTTAGCTCATGAGTGCCTCCTCACAAGTCTAAAAGCTTCTAGACAGTCTACATAAGCATATGGAGCTCATAATGCCCAAGCTGGCCATTAAAAGGGGGAAGTTCTTGGAAGTGCAAGTAGAATATAGAGCAGGCATTCCCTGTGTCTGAAACCTGATTTTCCTGATGGCAGCTGGTGAGATGCTAGTGAGGGAGTGAATTCCCATTCAGCACAGGGCAGTGTTTTCAAGGAAACACAAGGTTGTTTTAGGCTCTGGAATGGAATTCAGGGCTCAGAAGTGGCTGGAATGAGCAGTGCCCAGACTAGTCCTCTTCCAAATAATCCAAGGAAGAATTCCCAAGCTGCAAACTACAACAGGAAGCTTCCTATGGTGCATTACAGACATATTTCTACCTCACACCTCATCCAAGCTACACGTACAGCTCAGCTCAGTTCTCTCAGCCCACATCTCCCCAAGACTGATGATTCCTGTTCACTCTCGTGACACAGCCACTTGTTTGCATTAGGCTTCTGCATACAAGGAAAAATGCCTTTCTCCCTGCTTGAGCTGGCTTTTGTTTCACCTGAAGGAAAAACAGCAACACAAAGCCATCTGCAACTCCCTGGCCAGAGCTGTAATAGACTTTCACCTGCTGCGTGGCAGGCACCAAAGGCAACCCCAGGCAGAGACTTCCATGAGGTTCCAGAAGCAGAATGTGCCTGTGCTGAGCACAGCTATCCATCTGTAGAACAGGAACAACAGGAAATTAAGGTGGAAAACATACTTTAAAAAGCAAAAAAAAACCACATAGAGAGGTAAAATCCCAGGTCAGAGCTAAACTGAATGCAGAGCTGAACTAAACAGGTGTGTTTATTTTAAAATGAGGATACAGGAGCCAATAAATCATTCCCACACAGGCCACAGGAGAGCTGTCAGAGAGCAGGGCCTTTCAGAGGCTACCCAGCATCAAAACAGCAACTTAGAATTTAAAAGCCAAAAGCCCTCTCCTCCATCCAGAGTGGTGCTGCATGTGGAGCAGCATTGGCAGCAGGAATGGAGGCAGGAGGCTCTTAATTTACATCCTTTATGATCCACAGCAGTCACTTTGAAGAGACACAGCTAACTGGCGTTTTTCTAACCTTCCTGATAAAAACCTCATCCCAAACTTTATTCTGCCCAGCAAGAGCAGCATCTCAAGTTGAGGGCAGAGCAGAGAGCAAGAGATGATCCCTCCATTCACCACACCTATAATTTTTTTCCATCTCTCTGCTGATCTCAGACAAATTCCTGTTAACTCAGGGGCTCTGAGGAAGCTCTGTCTGGGCCAGCTTTCCCATGCTCCCTGTATCAACTGCAGGAAGCACAATGGATGGTTCTCCCAGTGCCATGAATATTGTATCAGCTGCTAAGATTCCCAGACAGCAATCTCCTTCCAGGCAGCATAGACCTTCCACTGCTGCCCAAGTCAGCCCAAGAGAAAGGGGAGTAATAATTATTTAGAAACCTATTACTACATAATACTATTGGAAACATCAAAAGGAAGCTATCTATCTTCTAGTGTTTACTTGTTAAATACCTTTTTTTTCCCTGATGTAACTAAAGCAAATTAAGCTTGGGAGATTCCTAACCAGCAAAGTTCATCTCCAGTCGGGATGAAGCTGGCACAGGCTTGCATGGGGGAATAAAACCTAAACCACACCAAGTAGATTTTAAATCCCACCCTAAAATTAACAAGCTTAAACAAAACAAGCTGAAATCGGGCTTTGCACATTATTATCATTTTGTTTCTGTGGCAGGAGCGGATGTCTGCAGAAAGATCAGTACATTAAGCCCTCCTCAGAGTTAAGGTCTACTACTTGCACTCTGCAAATGAAGAAAGGAGCAGTGATTTATTTGCCCAAAAGCCATAAGACAGACAAGGACTCAACTGAATACACAGCCCAGAGCCTCTCCATCTGCTGCTCCTCTGCCTGCTGAACAGCCACGCTCTCCTCCCAGGCTGCTGCAGGGGAAGGGTAACACAATCTGGATTATGTTTTTTGGTCTAACTGCATTTTCAAAGAGGCAATAGATCTATATTGGAAAGCCCTCACATTGATGGTTTGCTCTGAGAGCAAACTTTGATGAAGAATTTCTCATTTGGATAAACCAAAGCCATTCTCATTTTAATTTAACATGTCTCTGTAATGAACAGAAGAATCAAAGGCACTGGAGATTTTTGCCAGGCTGTAATAGAAGCTGAATTAAGCTCAAAATTTCTGAGTCAGAAAAAAAATTCAAACATGAAAATATTTGCATTCCAAATCAGAGTAAGGAGCTGAATTTCTTTTAACCTCTGAAACAGGACTTGTCAGACTCTGTTGATTGGCTTTTTTAATCAAAACGACACATTTTGTTATTTCAGAATCGCTTCTCTGACTCCTCAAAGCTGCAAGTCAGCCTGGTATGAAGGAAAGTTTTCCTCCTGAGCTCCCCTCTCCTGGCAGGACCAGCCCTTTGTGGAGACCCCATTCCAGCACTGGTGATCCATCAGAATTCGGGAATGTTTCTGCAGGAGATGCGGCTCTCAGCAGCTTCACGAGTCTCAGGCAGGGAAGAGCTCAGAGCAAACCAAAGCCACAGACAATTTCTCCAGTTCAAAAGGAGACCACTGGAAGACAGTTCAGACACTTATCCGAGAACCAATATTTTTGTATGGACCATGAAAAAAGCATCCTCTGTTTCCTTTAAAGTGCAAGAGGGAAGTGTTGCTTGCTTGTCTTCAAACTTGCCTTCAAATTTCCACTGAGAAACTTAGAAGATAACACTTTCTACCACAAAATAATTATGATTAATAATTCCCAAACAGTTTTTATTTAAAACTGTGAATTAATTCATATTTGAACTGTTCATTGAAGCTTCTTTTCCCTTCAGTGTTCCTTTAAGGCTGAGTAGTGGTTGATAGGCCGCTAGAATTAATTACAATTGCTATTAATCTTCCAATTGCCTTTTTTTTTCCCCCCTGTCTGTTCTGAAGCAGCCAGCAAAAAAAACTCCCAACAAAAACATCTGAGGAAGCTACAAATACCAACAAGCAATGCCAGAACACAGAAACATGGTTTGGAAATTCAGCAAGCAGAGATATTCATGTACTGTCAGGGAGACCTGCTTTTATTCACTGTTGGTATTGTATCAAGAGGAAAGATAAAATTCATTCAAATACAGGGAGGCAGCTTCCAAAAGGAATGTAAAATACTGCCATTGCTGAGGTTTTGGTATTTAGCACAGTGCTGTGCATGGCATGGGATTGCAAAGAGGCCGTGCAGCGTCTCAAGTCATTAACTACCGCTCAATTCTCCTTTTCTCTCAAAAAGAGAGCGCCAAAGAAAATATTATATCTTTTCTATTAACATTTAATTACAGAAATGTGAGCAGTGGCACAGTTTGAAGCCAGGGAAAGAAAAGTCCAATACAGGTACCACCTTTTCTTGTTTACAGCAATCACAGCAGGTGAGTGAAGGATGAGCAGGTGCAGTGATGTTTGTAAGGGGCAGAAATGACCACAGGGCTGGGAGGGAACACTTTGGGCTTCACAAGGGAAAGCAGCATGGGACAGAGGTGTCTTTTCATCTCCACTCTGCCAAATTCCATGCTTGGCTGATACAATAAATTATAGATTGTATAATCAATTATATAAACAAACAGGCAAGATGGGCAGCCCTTATATGGTTAACAAAACCCCCTTGATTTTAGCGATTAGCTGTAAATGAGCACCCAACTACATGCACAGAAGGAAGAATGGACACAGAAGAGACCAGTGGCAGTCAGTTGTGCTCAAATCAAAGTTCATACATGTCTGACTAGAGGTGCCAGAGGTTGCTGATAACAGAAAACATCCAAATCTGGAGCTACTTTGGCAACACAACTCCTTGAGATGCTTCCCAAAAAGCAGCAGCAGGAATCAATCTGCAGGTCTTCACACTGCTTCTCTACAGCAGCAAAACGATTGCAAATGATCCATGACTAATTCTTCTGAGCAAATGAAGAGAATTAAAGCCATCCTTTCTTACTTTACACTTAGGGATCAAAGCACTGTTGAGCTGCCTCTGTGCCAACACGAGTGCCCAGCACAGGCAGTGAGGAGCAGAGGATGCTCTCCCACAGCTCCAGAAGCTGAGTGTCCCCCCACGATCGGCCACATGCAGTGGGGAGGATGAGACAAGCAGCCAGAAACCCCTTGGGCTGCATTCCCATTCCTTCCTAACCTAACACTCCAAACTTCTCTCACACTCCTCCTTTTCTCCCTTAACTACTACAAGTAATTTTATTAATATACTTTGCAGCACCATTAACTATTACCTGAGGCTTAGCTTTAAATGTGATGAGACTACACAATCTTAATGGCACTAATTAATAGTCCCATGACTTTAAAATTTCACAGATTTGACCAACAAAGCATATAAAGTGTGGTTTGTGGGGAATTTTTTGTTTGGTTGGAATCATTTTAGTTAGTAAAGTAACGTCCCTGACAAACAGGAGCAGAAAAGTGGGGGTTATAAAAACGGAGAATTAAATTAACCAAACTCCCCCAAGAGCCACCACTATGAAACACGGAAGTTTGTCCAAAACACTCCAGCTTTGGTCACCAATCCAGAGACACAAGAGCTACTGGAAAGGCAAAAGTAATGTCCCATTAGTTTGGAATTTTTTTAATTCACTATTTTCTTGTGTTCTAAGCACTGAAGCAATCACTAAGTTCTCAATATTGCCTTGATAGCCAAAGGCTGATGACCACCAATGGGACAGGGTGGTAAAATCTTCAGGAGCTGCAAAACTCAACACTGCATCAGCCAGAAAACAGAGGGTGGACAACCAAAACAGAGACACCCTGTTCCTTCAGTAACACACTTAATCCTCACAGCACACCCTGTCAGAGCAGAAAGGCTAAAGCTGTGTGTCCTCAGGAGAGGTTCTGCCAGAATGTTCAAATTTACGACTTTTGTGACTAACCTGTCAAAAACCTGGCACCAGAAGTTTGCGCTGGGGATCTTTATTTCTGGATTTCTCCCTCTTTCTCTCAGTCAAGCAGGGAGTTTCAAAAAAGAAAATAAACGAATTTGTTTTATCCCCAACTCCCAAAATTCAGCAACTCATCAATCAAATAGAATCAAACACAAACTGCAGGTACTGCTGGTGTGATTTCCAGGGGCATTGAGCAAACAGCTCCAGTTCCAGCGACGAGGAGCCACAGCTGCTCAGCACCACCCGGAAAATCGTTCTGGGAACAAAAGTACAACAGTCAAACTGCTCCAGACATGCCAGAAATTACATTGTCAGATGGAGACCGATGTATTTACTCTGCACTGATACTGTAATTATCAGGAAAGGGCCCTGCCTTTGCCTATAAGTGCTTGTGCAGTAATTAACTTTCCTCTGTATACTGATGATTGATAGCAATATGCAAATCACTGAGTATTTGCTACATATATCTAATAAAATATATCTAGTGTCACACTCCTGAAAGAATCTTAACACTGAGAAGTTGTGTGAACACAGAAACGCAGTGTCCTTACATGTCTTTAAAGTCAGCTTTAGGAAAAAAGTCTGATAATGCCAACACCTGAAACTGCAGCCCTGCTTTTCCAATTATTTTATTCTCAATAAACCCTCATTGAGGCCAAGCAACTCAAAAGTTACAGCCTGAAAGTCTAAAAATCCAAGTAGTCAATAATAACAGGGAAATTCTGGTTACCTTGGGGTACTCTTGGCCCCACAGAGTCCCCAGGGGCACCCAGATAGGGACATCACACTGAGAATGATGCAGCTTCTGCCAGGGCTACACAGAGCTTGGGACAGAACAGACAGAAGTCCCACAGTGAGGAAAATATCCTGTGGCACAGTCCTTGAAGGAAAGGTTTAATCTCAGCATCCTCCCACCCCAGGCACTGCAGGCCCAACTCAGAATTTGCATTCAAAAAGAGCCATTTTCCTACTTTCTTCTGAGAGATGAGCTCCTTGGCTTTACCATTCCAGGTATATATCAACTGCAGGTTTATGGGAAATACCCACACCTGGGAGCTAAAGAAGTCCTATACCTGGAGGGGAACATGAACAAGCCCCTATCTGGTATTGCAAAACTCCTCAGCAGTTCAAGCACAACTTGAGCCCTCCCCCTCTGCCATAGCCCACAGCTCAGCCCTGTCCACCACCACTTTCTCCTCAATTACACGGATGCACAATTAACCCTTACAGCCACCACTTCAGCCCTAGCGATCAGCAATAAAGATACTTCAAAGGTGATTTCTCTGCTCCTGCAATTATGGTGTCAACAGCAGGTTGAGGAAAAAAACCCCAACAAATGAACAGAGATCTTGAAATCCTGCAGAGCAGCATCACACCTGAGGGACAGCACCATCCCTGGGCCCCAAAACAACCCTTCAGTCTCTCCTTAAGGTGCCTGGGCACTGTTCTTCAGTCATTCCTGACAAGAGGAAAACCACCTACATCCTGATCCCAGCACCCATTGCTGCAGCTGTGCTTAACTGCGGTGAAATTACCCCCCAAATTTAAAATAAAGCCTAAATACACTGTTTTCTTACACTATAAACTCTTTTAAGTGTTCCACATTTAAATTTTTAGGCTAAAGAATGCTATAATAATAACATCAAGTGTGTATCTTTGACTTCTGCAAAGACCACATTAACTCCAGAGTGAAAAATACAATTTTGATCTTCCAGAAAAACTACTGTAATTTTGTCTTAATAAAGGCTGCAGGAAGCTTCCATTAGGGATTTATTCAACTAGAAAAGAAACTTATTTTTCAGAACAAAAAAGGAAAAATACATAACTTCTTTTATTTTTAAGCAACATACATCTTAATTGGAAATACAGAATAAATTAGGACTAAAAAGCCCAGGGAAGTTTAAGGCAAAAACTCTTTAGCAGCTTTGCATACTTGAGTATGAGGCAGAGACAAATCAACTGATAATCTTCTCTGCTGAATTTATACGACAGAATATTCTCTAGAGAATTTGTTTCTTAAAAAGAAAAAAAGTTAGCATTTTCCTTGACCAAAATGATTTCCTATTTGAATAATCACGCTTATCCACCTCCAGACTTGGTACTCTTTTTATAGTGATTTACAGAGTCTCTCTGCCATAAGTGCTGTACAACACTCGCAAGGTCTGAAGAAGTTAATGGTGTGCTGGAAATGCTTGATAAAGAATTTTTACTGTCTTTGCCATTTGACATAATCGAGTAATAAGCATAATAAATAGATGTATCAGACGTTAATGCTGTGAGAGCTTTTCTAAATCTTTCTGCCCATCCTCCCTGCACTTGTTCTGCATGGGACATGAGATTTCTCTGTCTTTGAAAATAAAGCTCAAATTATCTCCTGTTAACCCTTCTCCTAGAAATGCCAACTATTAATAACAAAAAAAGCCCAACTAAAAAACCCCATTCCAGCACACAAGGACTATGGCCCCACTTTTTCTATCCTGAAGACCATAAAGCCACTCAAAGTGAGGTATTCCCACCAATTCCCCCCAGGACAAGACCCTGGTACCCAACTTCTGAGCTCCCCAGGGAGCTGGCCACTAAACCACTTGCATAAAAGGATCATTTGTCCTCTCACTCTCGTCTCATTAAACCTTTTCACAGAGTGCTTCCTCCTAGGACTTGCAGAGTGACTTTTGGGAGCACCTGCAATAGGGAGGTTCCAGACCAACAGAGCAGCTGGGCAGTGCAGCCTCCCCCAGCTCCTGGCACACTCCCACAGGGGCCATCCCAAGATGACCAACACAGCCACTCCAACAAAAGGAAGGGAAGGGAATAATGAGGACTTTTTTAAGGAAAGATCCTTAACGTCATTAATATTACAGACTCATCCTCGTGCGACAGCACTGATGGGGATTGAGCCAGAGCAGAAATGCAAGTCCTAAAATTTGAGCCCAAGACTTGACTGGAAAAGCTGTAACACCCTTGGCTGCCTTGTGACAGGCTGACCTGGGCTTATGTTCCCCCCTTTTGAAGAACTTCCCTGTTGAGTTTTCCTTGGAAAGGCTTTGCACCGAGATGCATTCAGACACACAAGTCCCTTTGATGTGTCAGGATCCACTGAACATTAATAACCCGATTACAGTGAAGAAAGCTTGTGATAAGTTCCCCTCAGACAGCAAGATTTGCTTGTTCAGAAATGTTTACTTCCACTCAAACCAGTATTTCAACCAGGAGCTTTCCCAGTGTAACTGGGGGAAGGCTCACAGTCCCTGTGCCCCTCGCTGTTGCATGGCTACAAAATTCCCATCTCCTCTCCTCTTCTGGCTTGGTGATCCCACCAGGAATCTGCCACAGCTTTGGAAAGCATCACTTCCAAAGGCACCAGCACAATCCCCAGGAACACAGAGGCCACTCCATGCTTGTCAATACAGCAACTCCTCACATTAGCCACTTACTCCTGTGCTGCCACCCTCCTCGGCAGAGTCAGTTGCCTTTTTTTGTTGCACATTTCCAATTTGCTGGCTGTTGCTAAATTGAATATCTGATGCCAGATTTGCTTTTGTCGCAAGGTTACTATAGACCTTGACTTTTCTCGCTGAAGAAAATGACTTTGTGTCATCCCTTAGTGGTTGTTTATTATGGAGACTTCATAGTGCCTCCCAGTATGGATGTCTTTGATTTTGAAAGAAAATCAAAACAGGCAGATGAAGTGTTCTGGGAACGAAGGCGGTGATGAGGAGGCAGAAAAGGACTACATCATTAACTTACTTTGGCTATAAACTCAGCAGAGCCCAATATCAGCATTATTACAGTCTGTTTCAATTTTAAAGTTCAAGTTTAAGAGGAGATGAGATTAACCATTCACAGGCTACAATCTCTCCTATGAATTTCTCTCTCATGGTTCCAAAAGCTGGGTATAAAACCAGTGACTGCACAGGTCAGCTAAAAAATTATCACCTACAGCTCCGCTGGTTTCTAATTCTTCAGCTTGACTGAGAGGCACAGCAGATGTACAACAGCACAACTGCACACCCCTCTAACTGCCAACTTATCAGGGAAACATTTCTGACTTCTCCCTGCAGGCTCTCCGTGCCTTCAAAAATTCCTTCCTCTCCCCAGCCTATTCTCAGTATCTTTTCCCACTCTCATTTTATAGTTTCCACTACAAATAAACTAGAACAGTGGCACAGCAATCCTACAGCACGAGATAGAACAGCACCCCAAAGCCCAAGCTGCTGAAATACCCCCTTACCCAGGTGCACAGCACACACTGCCCAGATCTTTGCAGAAAGAAAAGCACCTGTTAAAGCACAAATTTTAACAGCATCGCTGGTTTAACACCTTGCTCGTAGTCACTGAATGCATTTATACACTCAAGTGTGCTGGTCTCGGCTGGGGTCTCGGCTGAACACAGGGTTGATAATACAGATGTTTCTGTTGTTACTGAGTTTGCACAGAGCCAAGGCCTCCTCTGCCCCTCGTGCAGCCACGCTGGGGAGGGGCTGGGGGTGTGCGGGAGGCTGGGGGGGGGGACACAGCCAGGACAAGTGACCACAGCTGACCCCAGGGATATTCCAGACCATGTGAGATCATACTCAGTAAATAAAGTGGGGGAAGAAGAAGAGGAGGACATTTGGAGTCACCACTGAGTGTGCTGGAACCCTGCTCCCGTGGGGATGGTTGAACACCTGCCCAGCCATGGGAAGCAGGGAATGAACTCCTTGTTGGCTTTGTGTGTACATCTTTTGCTTTGAAGGTAACTGCCTTCATGTTACCTCAAAGCTGTCATTGTTCCCATTCTGACCCTCTCCCCCACCCCAGTGGTGGCTCAGTGAGCATTCTGTGTGGGACTTGATTGCTATGTGGAGTTACACCATGACAAGAAGCCATAAAACACTGCAAGGGCTGGCAGACACTCTCTTTATTAAGCACACAAGGTAAACCCACGTTTCTGAAGCAGGAAATCTCCCTTAAGTCATTTAGCTGCTTGGCAGTGATGAT
This sequence comes from Corvus cornix cornix, assembly GCF_000738735.6. Taxonomy (NCBI): domain Eukaryota; kingdom Metazoa; phylum Chordata; class Aves; order Passeriformes; family Corvidae; genus Corvus; species Corvus cornix. Next base: position 3,239,194 of record NC_046349.1, on the reverse strand, counting down.
CACACAGATATGCAGCTACACACACCGCATGCAGAAAGAAATTCAGTAGTGCTTGCTGCAGAGAGAGGGGTGTTGAAGTAGCTTAGGGTTTTTGAGTCTGTACATATATAAATAAAAGATTAGCTCCAACTTTAAACAAGAGATTGAAAGTACACTCTGCACCATTACCATAGCATTCACAAATCTATAATGGGATAAAACAGATTATAATTGCTTTGTTATGTTCATAGCTTTAAATGAAAGAGGGGGTTGGACTACCACATAACAAAAAGCAAGGTTATGAAGTTTCAAGGCAAGAGGAAAAGAAACAAATCCCTACCAAATGACCACAAGCAAACACAATACACCATTAAAGTCTGGTAGCAGAAATGCTGCATCTAATCAGGATGAGAACATTTACCCCAAACCGACAGCAGCCCACGGAAACTGCACATACAACCCTCGGGGCACAGCAAGGAGCCCCCAGTGACCTCCAGCTGCACTCAGGAGGCTGGCAGGAGCCACCCCGGCATCTCTGGCAGCCCCAGGAAGGTTTCCTGTGGATCCCTGCCACTGCCAGTGCTCCTCCACAACAATCCTGGCATTGAGCAGCTGGAGCTGGGAACACAGCCTGCCTGTCTGGGCAGCCTGGTGGGGAACACTTGGGCTCTCACGCTGCCTCCCATCCCATCTCGTCCAGATGCAGCACCCAGCTCCAGGGCAGGCAACTGCAAGTACACAACATCTTCACACTGCAGTTCTCCAGGGCACCTTTGCTTTTAATTTACTGGGTTGACTGGGTTTTAAAGGAATTAGACATTTTTAATTCGTTTTTAAATGTTCAACATTCACCCATTTGTTACCCTGAAACTTAATCTGCCCTTACAGACAAGATTTTGCTGTAAATGAGTAAAGACAGGGGCACGCACACGCACAAACTGTACGGGTTGTGGACTGTTGTAGCCTCACAGGATCACAGAATATCCTGAGCTGGAAGAGACCCACAGGATCATCCAGTCCAGCTCCCAGCCCTGCACTGACACCCCAACAACCCCACCCTGGGCATCCCTGGCAGCGCTGTCCAAACGCTCCTGGAGCTCTGGCAGCCTCGGGGCCGTGCCCATTCCCTGGGGAGCCTGGGCAGTGCCCAGCACCCTCTGGGGGAAGAACCTTTCCCTGATATCCAGCCTAAATCTGCCCTAGCACAGCTCCAGCCGTTCCCTGGGTGCTGTCCCTGGTCACAAGGAGCAGGGATCAGAGCTGTCCCTCAGGAGGAGCTGCAGCCCCTGATGGGATCTGACCTCAGTCTCCTCTTCTCCAGCTGAACCAGAAAAGTGACTGTGACCACTCCTCGTGTAGTGCCCCTCCAGACCCTTCTCCATTTTTCATTTTCCCCACTCCCTGCACCAAGTATCCAGCCTATTCCAGCACAAAGAGAATGTCTCCTGCATGAGCCAAGAGAACAGGGTGCCACAGCCCCAGGGCTGCTGTGGATGCCAGCCCTGAGCCCTGACCCAGACTGCCATACATGACAGAATAAACTGGGACTGAGACCACATCTCGAAGTACAGGAAAAAGGTGAAACCAGAAATTAAACTGCTCCTGCAAAGGGTCAAAGACATGAGAAGCCATGAGACTAGACTGATATTTTCTTTCCCCTTCAGAATAATCTGCTGCTGGTGGTGTATTAGTATTTGGGTGGCAGAGAAAAGGCTGCAGCACTGTCTGTACCAGGCAGTGTGCAAACACTGCTGAACCTGCCCCAAAGAGCCTACAACATCAAAACCTCTGCTTTATTGAAGGGAAAACAAATGCACGCTTCACATTTCTTTTTTAGCAACCTTAGGGCTCAGGATGCCAAGTGTAATAACATCAGTTGACACTTTCACAAAAACACATGGTAAAGAGAAAAAAGATTTCAAGGAGGGGAAAAAAAAAAAAAAAAAGCACCTCAAAACCCTGTACCAAATATTGTGATTTCTCCCACACTCAGGCAACACTTCTGACATTTCCCAACGTGAAACCAAGCTGACATCTTCAGCCCACCCAGCACAGCCTCAACTGTTTCTTCCCTGCAATAGCTTTTCTTCCTTTCTCGCAACATATGTTCAAGATAAACATCTGAGGCTGTGAAGTACCACCAACTTTTCAGTGCTGGTGGCTGTACAGCACATCATCTGGAGTTATGGGACAGGGTTCTTTAAAGACAACATTTCAAGGAGCCAAAAAAGTGCTCCATGATCTCTCCTCAGGAGTCCCAGTAAGAGATTTAATCTCTCTGGGCAGCCCATGGCAACAAGCATCATCATTTTTATTCCACTGCAAGTAGATGTAGGATTTCTATTCCAGGAGACCTGTACACATTCATGCTAATTGTGCAATAGCACAATGCTTTCTCGAGCACTTTGGGAAACTCTCTGAGAAAGGGTTGGGAAAATCAGGGAACTTCTAGTACACAGGCAGCAACAAGGTACAGCCAAGGGCCGTTTACTACTGATATTGTGGTTGCATCTAAAGTAGATCAAGGCTGCTGAACATGAATTTAGGGGAAGACAATACCCAGCTGGGTTAGAGACACACAGGAAAAGCTGTAAGGGCACCTGTGAACACCAATGCAGTCGAGCCAGGCTTGAGAGCCAACTTAGCTGCTTGCTGTCATCAGAAACACACCCCACTGCTCCTGAGTTGCTGAGGATGGCAAAGTAAGCTGGAAAATCCTGAGAAGAGATTTAGTGGGGTTATTAAGGCATAATATGGTTTTATTTTCATTCCTTTGCAAGCCAGGAATTTGCTATTGCTGCAACCAAACTTCCAGCTTTTACACTTATTCTGGAAACCAAGTGTTCATGCTGAGGACTGTGACATATTGACAAAGGCTAAATTTCAGAGAGAGCCTTGGGCCCACCCTGCTGGAGTCAGTGTTATGCAAGAGCCACAGCGATATGGAAAAAAGCTGAAGTTTTTCAGCTGAATCTACCTCACAGTTGTACTGTTTGGCTGGATATCACAGCTTTGTCTGTGCAGGAGATGCTCATCAGAAAAATATTCCTTCCATCAGCACAAAAGACTGAAATCAGGAGTGCTAAAAGTTGTCCTCATAGGGCCAGAAAAAAACCCTTACACTGGAGATACTTAACAGGCAGAAATGAGACACTCAGGAATTGGAATCATCTGTTACTTCTCACAAACATGGCATTTAAAGTCAATTAAAACAAGCTTCTACCAACTCTCTGCACTGCCTGCCATCATTCCAAACATCCCTAAGGCCCCTCAACAGAACCTGTTTAAAAAAATAAACCCCCCAACCTGCATGTGAGCAGCTGACACACAGACCACTGGCATTAAAAGCAACACTCTGAAAGAACAATCAATATACTTTCCCATTACTTGTCTTCACAGATTTGTCATTTAGGCTTTTCCTCAGCAGCCTTGAGGGGAAAATGAGAGATGTGTGTGACTACACAGGAACTACAAAAAGTCTCTTACAGGCATTTAGAGCTGCTATTGCAATCATTTCCTTTCAACAGATGAGTGAACTGAGGACATTGGGCATGAAAAAAACTAATTTTCAATAGAGTGCTACCTATACTTTATGTTCCAGCTGGGTGGGTAACCTCTGGAGCTGTAGGAGCTGCCCAAAAGTCTTCAAGAGAAGTTTCCACAGCAGAGCTGGTGGCACCTTCCCCTACTAATGGTCAACAAGGGCCAGGTCTGACCCTCTGAGGGCTCTCAGCTGTGCTTCAGCCCCAGAGAGCAGACACAGGATCCCTTCCTCAAGCTGAAACTCTCTGGTTCTGGCTCCTGGATCTTGCCCTGCAGGACTACTCTGCACACCCCCAGCCACACAAGGGCTCCCATCCACAGCTCCTACCGCCACCTTTCCCTCTGCTCTTAGCCAAGTGATGCTCTTACACAACACCTCAGGCATGCCCCTAAATAAAAACCGTAATTCCCAGTCTTCAGCAGAGTCAGAGACTGGTTTAGTGACTTGAACCACACAGCTCAAAGCTGTCAGAGCCCACGGTGCTACTAAAGCCCAGCCCCAGCACCCGAAGCTGCGTTCCCCCCACAGAGCTCTGTTTCCATCTGGGGTCTGTCCAGCAGCTCGGTTTGACAGGAGAATGCTCCCACACAGCTCCTCCCTCACATACCTCTCTCAGACCACCTCATAATCCTGGGATCATTTTTGCCCAGGGAGAAACATCCCAGATCATGCTGAACCTACATAGCAGAGAATACTGAACACATCCTCCTCACTACACAGAGCCAGAGAAATTTCTGACAGTACCCATCCATTCTGATCTTTTTTTCCCTTCCTAACTCTTCCTTGACAAATGATAAAAGCCTCTAAAACTACCTCTGCTAAGCACTATATACACATAAAATCTGTGCTGTTGTGCTGACGGGCTTCTCCTATAGCTCTGAGGCTCCCAGGTTCTCATTATAGAGTCAGGCAAGGGCTTTTGAGAACTGTAATTGCTGCCTAACCAAACAAAACCCATCCTAAGCACAGGGGCAGAACCTGGTGTAGGGAATGGTCAAACAGACACTGGGGGAAAAGAAAAAAAAATAGAGGAGATGAGCTTAAGTAATGGCAGTTACCTGGAATTACTCAATGCTCAGAACACTCAAAACATAATCTCAAAAGTGAATTTCTTTAGTATGTACAGAATTTCTTTCACATGTGAAATACAGTTAATGAGTGATGGCCCACAGGTGTTCACTCCATTCCAACAGCTCCCACCAACACCACTCTGGGGTCAAAGATCAATGCTCACCGTCCACATTCAGAGTTAAAAACAGGGTTATAAACCTGAATTAGCATCACAAGAAGTGAAATACTTCGAAAGATAGATCAAATATGTGCTTTAAATTAGAATTAAGCTAACACAGTGTAGATCTACATTAGCTTCATCTAAACCAGGGATTATTTCTCCATAACAAAAAGGAGATGCAGAGCTATGAAGCTGAATAAAGCCCCCCCAGAAGCCAATCCCTATTATCTTTTTTTCCTTAGGCTTTGTTTTGAACAGCGAGTTTCCTTTACCATCCTTCAAGACAAAGCATCATCACACAGTGCAGGGGAAGAACAAAGTGGCTCCTTTTATCTGCCTCTCCATCTTCTGAGTAAATATTGCATCACTGTTCTCCCCAGGAAACACCTTTCATCTTTGTTTCAGGGATGGGGACGAGCTGATGGAGTCCTGAGAGGACCAGAGCTGTGAGGGCACCCTGCTTCCCCGAGATAAAAGTGTGCAGGGACCTCCCTGTCCTCCCTGATCCTGCTCACGGAGCTCAGCACCACCCCTGGCTGCTGAGGGCAGCAAGAACAGCTGAAAATTCAACTTCATTTTTTTCCCCTTTCCCCCTGGGATAGCGTCAAAGCAGCCTGCAGAAAATTCCAGTGTGTACGTGGCTAGGTGCCATCTGCTCCCCTTTCCAGAGGAAGAGCCATGATATTTATATCCCCCGAGAGTATCCACATTAGCTGTGCATAAAGACTCTGCTCCTCCTCCACGGCTCTGCACTGGAATATAATGGCTGCAGAACAGATGGGGAAAACAATACAAGGATATTATTAGGACAAACCCACATTATAAGGAACAATTCTGTTCCTTATATAATTACACCAGAGCAGGGAGGGGTTTCTAGGGTGCTGCAGCCTCTGGAAATTTAAAGAAGCCATCAAATCGATCTTAAGGTTCCTCTATTGGAGAGCAGCAACATTTACCCCTAAAATGTTCCATGTGTATCTGAATTTTAATAAAGGGAAATATGGTAAAACAGCAGTAGTTTTTGTGGGCTTTTTCAAGAGTTAACCCATCACGAAGCAAAAAGGTCACGGAAAAGAAAGTGAGCCTGTTCTGATGGTGGTCTCCTCTTGCATCAGTCCATGACTCACTCTACAGCACCCACCTGCCTCTGTTTTCATGTCAAATGCTTAGTCTGGTACTTCTGCCCCCTCCTCCCTCCCACTCTGAGCCTCTTCTGATAATCCATCCCATAAGAAAAACATCTTGGTTCTGCAATTCCCACCTTAATTCTGCGACTCCAGGATGATAGCAAAGTACATCCTAGAGACTGTGAACATTGGCAACTGCATAAAGGGAGTAACTCCATACCAGAGTCGGCTCAGATGACGAGGTATTTGCTAAGCCTAGGGAATTTCTTTGCTCTCTCCCAATGAGTTCCCACTCTATAAAACAAAAAAATATATATATATAGCCCAGTCTGAGACTGGGAAATGTCACAGCCCATCTTCACCAGTCATTAGCAGCTTTCAAATTATTCATGCAGAAAATGACTTAAAACACCCCCCAATATAAATACATCTGTTACTGATTTAAAACAAAGTTCGATTCCATTTTTGAAGAAGCTTTTATCTTCAGGAAATATGGAGGCTTCGAAGTTCAGTCATTTGCAGTTCATTTGAACATTAATGGAAAGAAATGTTCCTCCACTTCAAACTATTTCCTCAGTCAATTAGACAAATCCTCTAAGCAGAGTTGGTGAAGCAGTTCATGTCCAGGAGAGCTTAATTAGTGCTGAATGCCCAGACTTGCATCCACCTCACCCACACCAACAAGCACCTGTGGGCCATGCAGCTCATGGGACTGTGGGGACAGCTGGGGACACCAGAGGGTCAGGGCAGCCAGCACAGCAGCTGGGATAAAAAGGAAAGTCAGAAGAGGATGCAGGAGCCATCAGAAGGGAAAAGCAAATTCAAAACTCGTGAAAGAAACGTCCTGCCTTTCCCATGGTCATTGAGAAAACTCCTCCAGCAAACTGAGAGTAACAGTTCTCCCCTGTGCCCTTGCTGAATTTCTCATTGACATTTGCAAACTGTTCCTGCTCCACTCCCCCCCTGAAACTTCAATTACACTGTCACTCGCACATTTGTTTGTCCTAGTTAGCTGCTCTGTTCCTCACTGTGGCTCATGGCACTGCTAATTAGGATTGCTGGCACAGCACCTTTCAGCACCACAGGGAACAACCCAGAGCTGGCTGGAGAACCCAAAAGCAGTGGGAGCAAGTGTAGAAACAGAGTAGCTCTACACTGACAGAGCAAGAACTGCACTTCACACTCTGTGAAGCTGCACTTCCACAGTAAGGAGTGTAGAAAGTACTGAGCAATTTCTAAAAATAATTAGGGTCTCTTGAGAAGAAAGAACTTGGAACAATATTTATAGAGAAACTGAGCTAGATTTAAAAAAAAAAAAAAAAAAGAGCAGCCCTTACTGCCAGAACAGTCCTTTAAGTGCTGGCAGTGGCAGAGTATCACACAGAAACTAAGCGACCTCCTTAATAAAAGGTTCATCTAAAGCAAATTTACCTCATCAGCTTTACTCCCACAAAGAGAACAGCACATGTGTATTACCAGGAGACCACAGGCCAGGCTACATTGGGATTTTGTGTTCTGGCAAGGAATGGTCCAGTTTTTGTCGAGTTAGGTTTTTTTCTCCCTTTTCAATTCAGCATTCACCAAAAAAAGAAGTTGAAAAATATTGAATCAACTGGAGAAATCATCAGCAATGAGGTGAGCACAGCCTTTGGTGCAGTAAGAGTCACTCACGAGCACATCCAGCAGATGAATACAACCTATTCCCTGATTTGTAGGTACCAGCTTTCATTTTAAAGAAAGGACATGAAGCTCTTATATTTATTTTATATAAAAGCAAAAAACAAGGGGCAAATTCTCATGTTCCTACAACTGTAACATTTCCTACTCCCCCCCAGCTGAGTTCCCTCAACATCAGCAGCCCAGTAGAGGATTTTTCCAATTCATCCCAATCTCCAAGTGAGTGCAAGTCTTGAAAGCAAGCAATAACTATAATCTTGAGAGAACAATCCTCTAAGTTTTGCTGAACAGGAAGATTTCAGGTCAAATACAGTTTTAAAAAGAATATTGTTTTTGAAGGCTCCTTTCACATACTCATATTTGTCACTTACAGAGAAATCAAACTCCACTGCTTTTTTGTGGTCACACATCTGACAAGACCTGTAGCAGATCAAGAGGAACCACTTGAGCAGGTTTTTTTTACACTGCCCTCACTCCTCACACTGGATTTAACTCACATGGATAAAATTCAAATGTCCAAATGCTGGCCCTCAGAGTCACCTGGCATTCCAACAGGATGTTACACCTACACTAATTATGTAGCCCCTTTTCTGTAGCTTCTGGGTACATCAAGTCTTTTTATTAATTTGCTTGGAACCTTGGACAAGAGAGAACTTATATCCTGAGGGGACACGTGCAAATAGATCACAAGAGCCACAGCTCAGCTTTGCCAGGATAAGCAGGTGCCTAAACGCAGACACATTTCCAAGATCCAAGAGCCCTCAGTTACCCAAGATGGGGCAATAAGCTGGTAAAAAAGGGCACATGAAGCCCAGTCTGCAGTGCAGCCTCACATATTAAACAATCCTTTCGCAGGCAGAGGCAGGATAAACACAACCCAAGGAAGAGCCCAGAGGGAAAAAAAAACCACATGGCAGAACTGCTTGATCTTGCATCCCAGTAAGTTGTCCCCTTCCCAGGGAAGTCCAGGGGATCTGCAAACTCTTCCCATGCTGCTGTACCAGTTTAGTTGGGGGAAAAGTAAAATTCAAATCAGCATTTGGTTTTGTGTGTCTGTTCACTCCCGAGTTTCCTTCGGGGGTCTGGAGTAGCTGCCTGTGCTATCCCAGCCTGGGGAGCAGCTCTGATGAGGGATGATGAGCAGAAACATCCAGCTCACACCATGTAATTAAAAGGGGAGAAAGCAAATTAACCCAAGAACCAACTCAGGGGTGTCAGAACCAAGGGAAAAGCATCACAGATGTAAAAACTGAAACCAGCCCAAAAGCATCCACTACATTTTTTGTGTGTAAAAGCTCATATTTCTATTTTGTTTATTATCAGAAAGGAGTACAATATATTTCCTATCCCATAAAATACACATATAATTTTTGCAGTAATAAGACCCAGGAGAGGCATAAATATTCCCAAGGGTTTCTGCAGTTCAGAAGAACACTGTAAAACAGTTTGATAACTCAGATTACACTTCCCTCTATTCACCACACACACACATAAAAGCCTGCCGAGGGGAACGTTATTGATGCTTTATAACTATGAGCCAATAAACCTCATGAATTTCATTTATTTGAAGACTGCAATAGAAGCAGAAAGATAAGTAGCATCCTTAAATTCAGGATCATTAATTTAATCCCTGCCCCCCAATACACACCAGCAAGCTCTCTGTGGTAAATCTTTTCATGGTTCTTTTACCAGTGCAAGCAAAACCAGTAAATGCTATTTGAGAAGGAACATTACAAGCCTGTTCAGCAGAGTATCCCCTCCTGCGTTATCCACAGCAAATGGCAGTGAGGCGTTTCCTGTGGCAGAGCTTTTGTTTTGCTCCCAGGAATAATTCCAGGCTAGGATAGGGAGGAGAACAGTGTTGGGGGGAGAGGAGAGGCAGGATAGATGATGGGCTGGGCTGCTGTTTTCAGGCAAGGACCACAGTCCTGAGGAAAGTTTGCCCTCCCAGGTATCCTGCTCAGCTCTCATGTCCTTCATTTCATCCACAGGAGAGGATCCAGCAGCTCTTTTTCTTGGGAAGATCTGGCACACAGCACATGAGGCATTTGAGTGGGTTGCAGAGCAAAATTAGGACGAAGAGATTCTGCTCCCCTCTCCGAAGTAGCTACAAAGCTGAGAGAGGATTCACAGCAGCAGCATGGCCAAGGCAGTTTATTTAAGAATCATCAGATCAAACCTGCTGTAATAGTCAGTATTTCTCTAAGATGCTATTAGCAAATACAACCACCACAGCCACCCTGCCTTGCATCAGCCAGTGGATTTGTGGCATTTGGCACCACAGTTGCCATTTACAAGAACATAGAGAGCTTCAGCAGTCCTGATAAAGCTGCTCAGCACAGAAAGGAAAGGTAGATCAAGTCCTTTAAACAGTTAAAGGCTTCGACAGAGAAGAAATAAAGATGCCATGGAGTGGGGAGTGCCAGAAATCTATCAAAGGCAGGTCAGCCCTCGTCAGTGGTGCTAAATAGGTATAAATGGATATGTTCAGCCAGGCAGAGACAGCACTGGGGGGAGCTCAGTGAGGGAGAAAGAGGAGGGAGCAGCTCCCCTTCCAGATGGGATAAGTTCAGCATCTGTTTTGTTCACAGCCTTGAATGCCCAAATGCATCTTAAAAAAAAAGTCACCACACAGAGGCAGAGACTGAGACAGACAGAAGGACACGTGATATCAAACAGCACATCTGGGCACAGAGTCACACAGGAGGGGGCTGGCATTCCTTCTCAATCTGGACAACGCCTCCTGTTTGTCCTTGCACGTTTTGAATCCAAACCCTTGGTTTAAAAACACCAACTGTTTAGTTATGCAAGTTTCTCGTGGAGCATCTCTACTCAATCCTAGAGCAAAATTTAATAAGCCCCTTGACTCTTGATCTTTCTGTTTTAAAATTTGAGGGCAACGTCTCTGACCTGTGAATCACCAATTATCTGCCCTGCCCAGCAAAATTAAAATAATAAAAAAGCAATGACAGCTGCTTGGTCTGAAGCATCCCTGTATCCCAGCTGCTGCTGCATAGTTCAGCATTCCAGAAGTGAAGTGGGAGAAGCCCTGCACAGCAGAGGAGCAGCTCTGCCAGCACACAGGTAAAGTTCATTTATATCTGGAATTATCCCCCAAATCTGTCTCTGTATTCCTGCTGCATTCAAATGCACCTGCAGCAGTTACAGGCATCACAGGAGACACTTATTTGTTCAAAATTAATTCACAAAGCACTCAACTTGGGACTTAACTCCCTGTCCCTACAAAAACTAACCACAAGCACAAACCATGCCTCATCCAAAATCCCAGGGGCCTCAGGAAAACTGATCCTGAGAAACACTGATTTTGAATCAGATTAGCTGGGGGGATTCTATTGCTCTTTTGGTGCAGCTTTCAAGGGACTTGCATTCTGCCTCTCCAAAACACATTAAAGAAAGATACAAGAAAACCATTATTTTATTTAAATACACATCCTTAAAAACACTGAACTGAAACTCGCACACCAAGACTTCACACAGGCCCAAGTGTTTGACATGGAAGTGTCTCAAAAGAGAAAAAATAATTGGCTGGCCCAGATAGTTAAATCAGGAACTGAAGCCCCATACTACATGTAGGTACCTATGTTGTGCTTCCTTCTTTAAATGCCCATGTGTGAAAAAAATCTTAGCTAATAAATACAGAGTAGAAATCAATTAAACCTTTTGACAACTAGCCCTGCATTACCCAACAGACAAACCCCTAATGTTGCCTTTAATTCCTTAAAAAAAATTTTACAACTGCTCAACAAATAAGAGAAAGACTAAAATTATACACTCGAAACACACAAAATTATGCCTTATTCTCAAAATAAATTATTCACTTGCTTAAGCCAGCACCTATTCAAATGTATTTCCTTGAGGCAAAACATCTCTTCCCCAGCACCAATCATTCTCTCTGAAAGCAGCATTCATCTTATTTCTCTCTTTTGGAAAGGAGGCTTGATGGGAAGGCAAGAACAGATCCCAAGCCTTCATTTAACTCCCTGCCTCTCCCCCGTTCTACAGCTCTGTCCTACACATCACCTCGTGGCTCAGCCCTGGAAGCAGACTGGGATTTAGGAGCACCTGTCAGCTGGGTGCCAATCACATGGTGTTTGTGGTCACTTGCTCAGCTCTAATGGGAAGACAACTGTTTATAGCCAAATTTGGGCTGCCTTTGACCATCCTATGGCACAGGTAAGCCTCCTTTACCTGCCAACATGACATATTTTAAGATTCTATGCCTTTAAGCTCCTATTACCTACCTAATTCATCTCAAGTGCCAACTTCAGACCACGAATATTACTCATCACCAGTGATTGTTACTTACCTTCTTCAAGCTGTAAAAAAAAAAAAAAAAAAAAGTTGTGGAACTGAAGCCCATGGTGGGCACCCTGACGCACAACCCACCAAAATTATGGACAAGCCAAACTGACATCCAACAGCACCTGCACCTCCATAGGGATGACTGGGTCTTGCAACTGGAGTATCAGTTTAGGACTGGCCACCTAAAATAAAAGCAATTTGTGACCTGGGGATCCATGAAAGCAGATTTTTCTTAACACAGATTTAAGGGAATGAAAGCTGGCATTTTATGGAAAAGATCAGAAACGCAGCAGACAAGGCTGACCCATGAAGGAACCAAGCCCACCTTCCAGCTACATTCACCAGGATAAAATACAATTATTCTCCAGCATTCCCAGAGCATGATGAAAATGCCAGATAAAAAACCTGAGATGTCTCACAGCAAGGCTGGAGGGGGAAATATTAGAAGATTTATACGCATCTGGAAGTAAGTGGCAGCAAACAGTCTGCAGAAGGTGCAAATTTCATCTTGCCAGCTATTCATCACCTCAGAAGACACTTGCTTTGGGCAGAGAGACATATTGCAAATTTGTCACTGATTCCTCTTGAAAAACATTCCAGGATGGTTTCATTTTCCAAAAATAAAGTTAATAAGGGCAGCGTTGTTATCTGCACACCAACGCAAAACACATTTTATATGGACAACTCGTGCTTGGTGCATGTATTAAAAATGTAACAAAAACTACGGAAACTTCAAAAAACTAAAATCAAAAGAACTTTTATCTTCTTCCTGGTCGGAACCATCAGCTATTTCAATTCCTATTCATTTGCTTGTAGGGTGAGCAATGGTTTTGTTTACAGTAACAGTTACAATCTGAGATCTCCAGAGAGTTTACCTGCATTAAGTACCTACTACCATTAGTAAGAATTGCAATGGAGAGTTTGCAAAACACAAAAATAAGCCCAATTTATCATTAACATTTATGACAAACCCACAAAAGAAAATAAACATGTTCCAAAAAGTCAGGCAAAACCCAATTCTACAACAAATACTCTACACATAAGGAGAGGAAGCAATTTCATTAATTGGGGCTTCACCAGGTTTTTAAACACATCACCAAGGAAAAAACCTCATTGACCTCTAAATTGAGAGATTATTTGGATGGCAACCCAAATTTTTAATCACAGGCTGTTCTGCCAAAGAAAGCCCAGGCCAGTTCAGACCTGGTTTTTTTCACTACTCCTGATGCTCACACAAAAACCTTTTTCTCTGGAAAGTCAGAAAATAATTGATAACAACAGCTTCAGACATAAGTTTTCATGGACTTTTAATTCATAGTTTTCTTACATTAAAAAAAATTCTGTGTCTTCAGGTGTAGGAAGGCCTTAAAGAGCCAGACATTTTTCTCACCATATCACAAGAATAAACACATCCTTATTTCGGGCTCTTTTAAAGCCACTCCTTCACTACAGCTTGGGATGCAACATCTGAATTAAAAACATCAGCTCCTCTTATTTCAAAAAGATCTTGAAATAAAAAAAAAATGCTTAGAGAATGCCCAGCTTTGATACCTCTGAGAGCCCACAAGTGAGACTGATGCCCAGACAATGTCTTTTTCTTGATTAAGTGGTAAAAGCTGCATTAAGCACCTTCTCAGTGCCTCCAGCACTCAAACACGGCTTCTTTAATCCCGAGGTGCAGCTCCTCCACTCCCTCCTGCTCTAATTAGACCATCATACCCGAAGGTGCATCCTCAATCTTTGCACTGTCATCTCTCCCACCACTGGAGCAAAACAACAATGTTAATAGGTAAAACCAGAAGTGTCTGCCTTGGACGGCAATTACAGAGCTGTGGATTATCACCTCAGGATTTAGTGCTGCTCTCCTGGCTGCACAGTGGGCAGTGATAAATGCTGGGAGCACTAATGGAAAAGGCATGTGGGATTTCTCCTGCACAGATGGGTGAAATTCCAATATCAAAGGCAAAACCCCCAGTCCTGCTGCCATCTAGGTCAAGATGATTTGCTACCTGCAAGGATGCAGGTTCAATGGGAGAACTTCTCCACTCAAAGTACTTGAAAGTTTTGGCTTGGATCATGGAATCACAGAATGGTCTGGGCTGGAAAGGACCTTAAAGCTCATCTCATGCCACCCCCTGCCATGGGCAGGGACACCTTCCACTAGACCAGGTTGCTCTAAGCCCCACCCAACCTGGCCCTGGACACTTGATCACCACTACAGTGACCATCACTTCACCTGTACACTCCACATCAGTTTAGAGAACTCCCAGGAACGGGGTGCTCTGTCCTGGAAATAAGTCTGGATACAGCTGAGAATATAGCCTAGAAACAGCTGAAAAATCAGCTGTATATTTCAGGCATTTGTTCTGACCTAATTATTCCTAAATAAGCCTAGAGGGGGTTGGGGTATTTCCCCCCTCCCTTCTCTCCAGGTAATATTGGAAATCCTCAGCTACATTTTTAACCCAGTAATTTCAATAACTCTCCTCCAAACATTAGTAACAGATCAACTGAGGGATGGGATGACCAAGTGTCTGAGTATTCTCTGACTTTTTTTAAGCAGAGATTTCAAGTGACAAATCACTGATCGCTGGAGACCTGTGGGGTCAGTGCACAGATGGGTCCATCTACAAGGGACATCCCTTGGCACAGCAAGTGCTGAGGATTTGAAGAAAAGGATGCAGCCAGAAACACCCAGTCAGGTATTTCCCAGTGGGCAGAACTCCTTACCTGACACACCAGTTCACAGGGGGGTTCTAGAGAAGCTTCCTTTCATTCAGGAACAAAACTGCTTCTTAATATTTAAATTGCTTTCCTTGTTCTTACTCTAAAAATAGCTCCTGTTAATGCTCAGCTTTTATCAGGAGCTGTAACATTCCCTAAAGATTCCATGTGAGGCCACCCCAGACTTGGAACCATCTTTGGGTTTTTTTAATCTAGATCAAATCTCCCACCTCATCCCAAAAGTCATAGTTCAGGAAGCCACAAAACTAATCAGCTTCTGCTCTTGATTCATTTCCAGTTCTTGCTTGTACAAGCACCTTGTTGAGCATGGGGCTGCTCTGGCTCAGGAGCCTGCAGGACTGGCCATGGCACAGTGACACAAAGGGCATCTCCTTCCGTCCAAAGTATCAGGAAACAAAGATTTCTTTATAGCCATGATAACAGACTCTCACCTGGCCAAGGTTTACAGTTGTATTTTATAGGGGAGGAAGAAAAGGTGGAAGGGAGGCGAGATGGTGACTCTGACTTCAGAGGGGAAAGGGGAAAAAAACTGATTTTCAAAACTAAGCTGGTTTAATAAGTGGTACAAAATATCATCTTATTTCAACACGACTAGAAGATGCTTTGCTAACTGCAGCCAAACAGGAAAATAAAGAGGAAGGTGACAAAACAGAGTTCTGGGTTTATGCATACAGAAAAGTGAGACTTTTCAATCCATCCACTGAATGGGAAGATCCCTGCTGCCTGTGCAAATGGGGAATGGGGGAGAAACACAGCTCTAGAACACAGGAAGTTCCAAAATCTTTGGTGTGTTTGCAGAGGAAAAAAAAAATAAAGTAATTATGTGATTTACTTCTATGTACTGAGTAAAAAACAAATATTACGACTTAGCCTGAAGGAGATGGAGGAGATATACAGTTAACATATTTTTATTTTTGTGTTTTAGAGGAAAAATTAAATGACCTAAGCAACTACAGAGTTGTCAGCTTGGCATCAGCCCCAGGTAAAATAACTGAATAGCTGATACAGAAATCAATTAATAAAGAATTAAACTAATGCAATTCATCCATAAATCCATGTTGACTGAAGTAACAGCCCTTGATATATTAACAGGATCCCTTCCATAAAAACTACTTAAATAAGGGGAAGCATTGACAAGGTTACTTCAAACTTCCACAGAGCATTTCCCTTGGCATGAGGTGGCACCTGCTCAATTCACCAGCTCCTTCAACAACCCAGAGCAGAGACCAGTCCCCCATTTCCTTCGTGGGGAAAGCATCCTCTCCCTCTCCAATATTCAGCAATTTTGGCTTTCCAGTCCTCCTTTGGGATCATTGGCACAAAACATTCCCTCGGTACAGCTGCCAAGGCACACACACGAGGAGCCAAAGAGGAGGTGCAGCTCCTTAACCCCCCAGTTCGCTGGTGCAAAGATAAACCAGCACGGCTGAGATGTGAGAGGTCTCCAGAGTGTTTAATGGACATGGAAAAGTGAGGGAAGCAAGAGTCAATCTGCAGATGGAAGCAGGGAGAGGATGTGGGACACGAGACAGGAGGGAGCAATAGGGAAAGTCAAGAGCTGGTTCTGGTTTTAGTGAAGAGACTGGGAGAGGTAAATACTTGTCAAAGGAAGGAAAAAAGCCACAAACATTTTGTTATGTAGGAGGCACTTTTGAATTTTTTTTTTTTTCCCCAGACATTTAACTACACAATGCTCTGGGGGCATCTTAGATCCCCATTCTTGCTCCACAGTGCCTCCCTTCTCCACAGCTTCCCAGAGGTGGAGGGTCAGGAGGCTGTGCCTGGTGCTCCACCACAGCACAGGGCATCCATCCCAAGGGACCTCAAGGGCTCCAGCTCTTGGAGAAGTCAAAAATCAATTCTGTTCCCTTCCATCTCCCTCATCACCAGCCAACCTTGGCAACTTAATTATAAATCTTTTCTCCCACAAAGAATAGCTGATACTCCCAATCTCATCTCAAATCTATGGTAAACTCCATGGCACCTCTTTTATTTCCAAATGAATTTGCCTTATTAAAAAGTAATGAGCTATTAATTAACTTTGCACTCATACAAAGCTGTTTAATTCTCAATCCAATTAACAGCAATCTGCTGAAGGATTCTAATGATTATTTTAAATTTGCTAAGAGAAACATCTCTGAGCCCTTCATAGTAAGATATTTATAGAATGGCTTGGGCTGGATCGTGCTCACATTTTAATTCGATAACGTTTTTATAATACTCCAGCATCTCTCTACATCATCTCCGACAACACATCATTTAGATGCATGGGAAGGCTGAATAACTAAAGCTGCTTATTTAGAAGTTGTTCTGGAAGGATTATTTGCTTTAGGCTTCCCCAATCCCAACATGAGCATAGAAGGTTGCAACTCCTCAAGTAGTTTCTGCTCAGGGAAGTCTCACAGGAGTTTCACAGGAGTGTTTGTTTTGCAAAGCCTGCAGGAACCGAGTGTTTACCACCTTTGCAAAGGGTCAGGAAGTCATCCCTGTCTGCACAAAGGAGCCCAACTCAGCAGAGCCATGTGGGGCTTGGCTTGCTCTGTTATGTGAAGTTACAACCACAACAACAGTACTTATAACATTGTGTGACCTTTGAGCCTAAATACAGGCTGGTCCTACATGGTTGGACAAGAAAAGCTTTATGTCCATTTGATTTCAGTATCTGCAGGCTTTCCCCTCCCAGTACACAGACAAAACCTACACCTGTATAGCACAAACACTCAGTCACTCACCTTGCAGCATTTCTGACAAAGTAAAGAGTTTGGCAAAATCCACCCTTTCAAGGACAGTTATTCCCTGCACCACTGCAGCAAAGGCCCTGAACACAGCTAGAAAGCTGCAGCTTTTCATTCTTGCTAATATTATAAAATTTTCCCTAAGGCAAGTGAAGAACACAGTTCAACACACAGAGGAGCTCTTGGCAGGAGAACCGCCCATGTTCAAAAACCACCAAATAAAGAAGCTTTAATGTTATTAAAGACCACAACTTAATGTATTGTTCTTAATAATTAATTGCCACTCCCTACCTGAAATGAGAACTGCCAGAAAAGCTGCAATATTAAATTCTGAGCAATTCTGTGTCACACAGGCCTCAGATACCCAATTTTAATCAGGTGTTCAGAGCAGGAAATCTATAAAGGCAGTTCATAACTCACCTTTGCACATACCCATAGCACAGACAAACCCCATCTACTTTAGTTTAACACACACCCAAAGCTGGAGTAATGTAACTTACCACATGTTAGAGCTGATATGCTCATCTACAAACACAGCAACAGGAAAAGTCAGTGGTAAAAGTGTGTGTGGAAGGGGCACTGAAGTGCCATAGAACACAAGCAGCTGTATTTTTGTAGTACTAAGATTCTTCTGACAGTAATTTTTGCTCAGTGGTAACTTTTTCTTATCCAGGTGAGGACCTTTCTGCTGTTCACCTCAGACCAAACCCGTGTCTGCAACCTTGCTGGATTCCCCCACTTCAGACACTCCTACCAGGGGACCCACGTGCGACATCTGTCCCTAAAAATCAGGTAACCACTTAGGAAACTGAGGCTGGGAAAGGTCACAGCCCTTCAGCCATAAGCAGAAGTCTAAGAACAAAATAAACTTTAAAATTCTGGCACATCAATGAGTCCCAGTTAAAGTCAGCACTCCTCTTTGCATATCTACACGGGCAAGAAGCAGGATGATCAGGAGAGAAAACTGAATTTTCCTGACTTAATATATTAAGTAGCTCCCAAAACAGCTGCCTGCATTTGCATGTGAGAGATCTGGAGACATCCACAATAACAAACGCTGATTTTTGTGTGTGTGATCCTCTAGACACTTCTAATTCACTCATGGAATCATGCAGGACAACTGCACAATGTCGAGCAAGGACTGTTCATCTTCCTGACTGATGAACGTCCTCTGTAGGTGTAGTTTTCCCTCTCTCAGAGGCATTTTGTTCATTTACATGCTCCACAGCCTCCTGCTTCAAAGGGGACACGCATTTGATGATTTACTCTCTGCCTTTGATTGAGGCTGAGGGCATTACACATTATTTTATTATCCAGTACATGTACACATGGGGTGCTTTAACTGCTGCATCCATACTCTTATTTTACAAATCAATGCTATGCCTCTCTCTGAATTAGAAGAGCTATCTAAAGTTATTGATCTGTTCATATTTCTTTTTCTATTGATCATGTCATCTACAGCCCCATCAAGTTTCCTCTGGCACAGAGTACATTCACATCATGCAATTTGCCACACTCAGCACGGTGACATCTGCCCCTAACTTGGCCCAAAGTTAAACTTCTTGACTGTTTTGTACATTACCCTCTGGACACACATTCTTTCACACACAAATCATTTTTACTGTGGCATCTGCCTGTTTAGATTGGGGACATCTTGTCAACTGCAGCAATTTGTCCAGTCTCACAGGATGGCCAGTGAACTCTCTCCCAAACACAGCAGCTCAAAAGAAGAGCTGGTTTGTAAAATTCAGGAGCCAAATGACAACACATGAAAATGCTTTATGCTTTTATGAAGCACAGAGGGGGCTTTAAGAACCATTTACGCATCTTGTTTAACCTTAATTTGGAAATAACTCCTGCTGAACTCCTGAACTACTTTCAGGGAGTTACACAACAAAACTAAAAATCCAACTTCCCCTCAAGCTTTTTCCAATAAAAGAAAATTGCTTCTACCAGTTATTTTTCTCTACTTCTGTTGTGTGGAAGGTTTTTACTGTAGGAACAACACAGCAGTAACTAAGCAGGTTTTTGGTGTACTACGGAACCGACACTCTTTGCCTGATGTTTGTTCCCTTACACATCCCTTGTACCAGAGGGGAAACAACTGTGCCCTGTGATAAAATCTAACCTGAACACCAGTTCTCAGACTCCAGGCATTGAAAATAGATTATTCTTTATGAGAATATTTAGTTTAAATGCATTCTTTCTTCCTTGGTGGAATTCAGCTGCGTCTTGACTGCACAGAGGTGCTGGGCGTAGGGTTCCTTCATGGGGATCCAATCCAGGTCCCTCCCACAGCTGTGGCAGCACAGCAGGGCAAGGTTTGAGTCAATGTTCTGCAGCTTCACAGAGGAGTGAACAAGTGTGTCCTGACCTGGGCTGTGCCATACAGAATATATGTGATCAAAAAGGTCCTGCAGCTCAGTCAAAGCTACTGACTGGACCCGTTTGCAGAGAGCATCTGCAAGCAGCCAGGCTATTCCTAAATAACATCAAGTTCTACCACAGGCAAGAGCTCCAGATGAACTGAGAGAGGAAGAAACATGGAAGCCCCCAAAATAGCATCAGGGGAAGCCCCATACACAGAGAAAAATGATCCTTGAATAAGCCATTTGATAAATATTCAAACTCACTCCTACTGAAGTCAAGTAGGCTGATCTTAAGAGCAGAACTACCTTAACATTGAGGTCAGGGTCTAAACACAGCTGTAGATTGTAAGAAATGATCTCTGAATAGCAGCACAACATAGATCCTAGGAGTTTAGGCTAGGAATTCTGCCATAGGGAGCCTTATCTTCCCCCTCCTTCCCATTTTTAAACCACAGAATCTCAACTAATTGATTTATGTGAATATATCTCAATTATACAAGCACTAAAAAGAGCAAAACAAACATCAACAGCTAAGGTTTTGTACAGCACAGACAAGAATTTTACTAAATTCAAGACAGCATCAAATCAAGATATCATAACTTTCACATTTAACATTTTTATTTATCCCAATAAAAGGCTTACTAAATTGATAGCATCCTACTGTACTAAACAGCATATGCCAGGAGGAACAGCTGGTAATGCTGCCCAGCAACCATTTGGAGGAAGGACTGAAAAAACCAACACATCCAACAGACATAACTCAATACAAATAGGTAGAATACTACTATTTACAGCCTTTTTTTTTTCTGAGAGAATCACTAGAAAGCTAAAGTCTCTTTTAAAAAGGAGACAAATTTTGTCTGGTTGCGCACAGAAAGTTCATGGAAGTGCAGGATCATTACAAATTAAACGATTACTGATGCATGAAATACAACATGGTTCCAATCAGGTAAACAAAGCAATGAGACAGGAAAAATCTGTCACAGCCCAGGCACTTTGCACTGAAAAAACCAAGTTCTCACAAAGTTCCAGGTGCAAAGTGCTGTCAGTCATAAAATGAGCAATCTGTTCTCCTCCCAACAAAGACAAACCCAAGGTCCAATTCGTGCAGCTTCAGCTTTTCCACAGTGGAAGATAACTCAAACCCAGCTCAGCAGCAGCTTGAATTCATATGCCTGGAACCCGAGGATGCCATCTGCAGCCCTGCATTTACATTTAACATAAAACTCTGCTCCTGGCAAACTTCAGGCTCAGCCTACAGAGCCTCGGCCTCGTACTCCAGCAGCTCTCCCAACATCCACATGTTAAACTCCTAAACTGAAAGGACATCTGCTCCTGAACGCTCCAAGGAAAACTTGTCATCAAAATGAAAGCTGTGTGGCACGGTGTTTGATGTCCTAGTGGGTACAGCAGTGGTGAACAAGGACAAGGGCTCCCCAGGAGCACCCACACTGTTGTCACCACTGTTCCTCTATATTTCCATGCAGTGCAGGGCATGCACATGGAAAAAAAAATACCACTTTTGTTTGGAAGTCATACAGCCAACAGCTCCTCTCTTTTCCAGAGCCCTGGAACCCATCTGATGCTGCCTGCTGCAGGTGATATGGACCAAAGTGATGCGGTCAGCATTACTCTGGAGCATGATTATAAGCTGGGGAATGCACAGACAATGCTGGCAACATGCTGTCCACACAACTACCACTAAAACCACTCCAGACTCAAAAATCATCTCTATCAAAATCCATTACTATATCTATTGACTGTTTATAAAATAATTCTTTTAATCTTGGATTTATCTGAAAGTCTCGAGCCTGCATAATTGGCACACAGAACAGCATGTTATAAATCTTCTTGCAAACAAGGACAACTACAAAGTCACTTTGTACAACTTTCAAAGTTGAGCAGCTCTAAAATGGACAGAAATCCCATTACTGCAGCACAGCATCGCATTTATTCAACACTGAGACACTTTCCCAGTGCTATTACACAGTTCATACAGTGCATGGGTATTTCAGTGTCAATATGGATCAGTCCATGCAACATGTAACCAATTTTCCACAGCCAGCTTTAAGTGCAATCAAACAATTTAAGGCCTCAATAGGTATTTTAACAGATGGAAAGAAATCCAGACAAGTAAAGGCATTTTGATAGTTGCTACCACTTAAGAGCTTTGAAGCTTTCAGCACACATATGCTTAATCAGAGTGTTGATTGGGATCACGGGTGAGTGATTATTTATTGACATGTGCACAGAGGGATGAAAACAGAATGGTATAATTGGTTCCTTGCCAGAGTAACGGGCAATTGTTATTGACCATTTTTTTATTTTTGGCCATCAGCCCAAATATGATACTGCATGTACCAGAGAAGCTTTACATTTGGAAAAAGTGAAACTATAGGAATAACTTCCTACATGTGATTAATCCTCCTAATTCAGGGCCAAGATACTCCCCCCAAACCTCACAGTTAGTCAGGGCCTCCATCTGCACATGTTACAGAGCAGCTACACACACTGTTTTCAGCAATCCAAGCAGAAAAACAAGTTGGCATTTAAGAAAAACAAATCAGCAGCACTTAGATGCCTTTTAGACCCTTGGTATGAAGCAGTAATCACCACCTTTCTCTCACAGCCCAATATTGAAATGAGGGAAGAGCAAATGTTTGCTCTCCTGAGAAGGCCAATATTCCAACAGATGAGAAGTAGAGCCACCAAATATTGACAGAGCACGAGGATCCACAATCAAAGCAGAGCAAGGTCCCTGTCCCTGCTGGGGCTTGAACTGAGCCCCTTCCCCTCCTCCTCAAAGGGAACCATCTGCCAGGTGAAATGTGGGTAATAAAAATCCTGTCAGAGGTCTGCAAACAGAGAGAGCATGCTCACAGAGACTATCACAAGAAGAAAGATCACTTAAAACTGCTGGGAGTCATCTGGTCCAAGAGAGCTGGAGGGAGGAGATGGCTGTGGGTCAGCTCCAACAAGTGACCAGAACTTTTCCACATGTGGGCTTTGAAGCAGATCCTTAAGCACAGCTGCTCAGTCATTAATGCATAAACCTTTACACATAAATTCAAAGAATGCTTCAATGTCTCCTCTACATGGCTGAAACCACAGGCAAAGTTTAGCTGCTTGCATTTCCTCTGTGAGCAGCAACAACAAAAGTCAGACAACATCAGAAAGCCGAATTTTTTTCTTTTCAAATCTAAAAATTTATTTCCTCCCCAAGCCTTTTCTTAAGCACCCTTCTTGCTATACTGGAAATTACCACACCCAAAAAGACTTTGGGCCATATATGCAAATTACAATCTTTCTACAAACCTTTTTTTTTAAACACTAATTTACCTTTAATAATTAACGGCACAGAAATTCAAACAAAATCACAACATATACTTAGGGGATTACTAATCAACTTTCCAGCTTCATTAGAATTAACAGAGCTCTCTTCAAGTCCCAAGAAGCCTGTCATCTCTTCTGTATTGGACTGTGCACAAGTGTGTGTGCACATTCTTGAACCTTTAGGGCTGCAAAATGAAGACACAAAAATAACGTGCAGCATTCAGCCAAATACAAGAGTGCAGAGCAGACTGAATTACAGGCAACTACTTTAAGTTTTAAATCCTAAAACTATGGGGGTAGGGGAATAAAATCAACCCCAAGATGCAAAATTTGTTCATACAGTTTCTTATTTTGAGGTGGTAAAATACTTGCCACATAGCTTTGTGGGAGCAATGGGGTTATTCCCATCTGTGCTCAGAATCACCATCTTGTGTGGAAAGATTTTGTGCAGACTGATATCCCTTAGCCCAAAGAAAAACCCCAAGAGCATCATTTGACTCATCATCTGATTTGAGAGAAAATTCACAACTTTGTGTTTTTCCCCCAGTACAAAATAGCCAGGGCAGGGATGGGATGCACACAGAGCAGGGAAACCTGACAAAACCTCCTGCCAAAGTTCACCTGGTTCCCAAAGCCAGCAGGGATTTCACAGAAGCACTTCTCTTACTACACCCATTGGTATTTCTACACCCATTGGTATTTCTGACAGTTTTCAGCCTGTGCTTATCCACAGCTCAGCACAGATGCAGAAAGATTTGGAAGAAGGTGCCAGGGGAAAGGAAAAAAAAAAAAAAAGCAGTCAGCTCTACATGCAAGGCTTTATCCGTGTGACAAAACGGTGCTAAGAAAAAGCAATTTAGCAGCTGACACTAAACTTCCTTACTTTAATACCTCCAAGTTAAAAATCAATAGATTTTAATTGTTCATTCCAAAGTAATGTTTTGTTCTGAATTGAAGCAAAGGGTTTCTCCAAGCTTTCTGCTAAAGATAGCTCCTCAACAAGTGTTGGAGTATCGATTCCGATTTTACTCATCAGTAAAATACTCAACTTCAATTCCTACCTCCTGTAATATAAAACTTGAAAGTTTCGCAGAAAAAGTAAACAGTGCTGCAAGAACACAGTGAAAACTGACACATGTTCTTCCTGTCTTCCCAACCCTGCTGAAAACAAGGTAAATGAGCTATTTTTGCCCCCATTTGCACAGTGCCTGAGCTCAGCTACAGACACGACTGTGGCTGCTCCCTTGCTAGCCCTCCAACACAAACCAAAGCCTCTGTGCAGCCAGGAGAGCCTGCACAGCCTCAGCAATCAGCTCAGCCAGCAAAGATCCTAAACTCCTCATCCTAAACCAGGAGTTCCTTCAGACTCAGGTAAGATGAGAACTACACCAACCATGCCACCGAGCTCATGGACATGTACAAGTCCAGATCAATGCCCACACCTTTCCTCACTAAAGCAGGGGGAGTTCTGAGCACAGGAGCTCTCTCTTACCCTGGTTAATGCACACATTTAAAATGCTCTTAAACTTGTTTCCAGGAATACTTACAGTGCTTGCAGTTCACGCACTACTACAGGCAGGGTAATATTTCAAAAATCATTAAATTTAACAAGATTGGTCCAAGCAGACAGACAGCAGCACTGTCAAACCTGCAATGGGAACTAGAGGTGCCAGTGGAGCCACACACAGAGCCAAAGGAGCAAACCATCCTAGGCCAGGCTAACAAGGATGGTTTGGGCAGACAGCCCCTATCCACAGCACACAACAGGAATCTGCCTCCACTGAGAGTTCCCTCTAGTTCAGCTCCATCAATGAAAAAAAAAAAAAAAACACCCTCTTTTTCCTACAAAGACTGCTATGCTATATTAAGATGTGATCAAAAGCAAAAATAAGATTCAAAGAGAGTGCTGGCAGAAAAAGGATTTTGGAGGTGTCAAATACGCAGTACTACACTTGGTAGCACCACTCCCTCTAAATGTGTTCAGTGAGTTACACCACAAACAGCCCCAACCCATTCAACACAGCAAAGGAGACAAAACTGACTTGGTTTTTTTCAATTTACAAACTTTAAAACACACTAAGCTTGCTTCTAAGCTACGTTTAGCCCTAGTGTCCAAGCCACCAGGACAGCAGGGGTATCTCCACACTTCAATGCAGCAAAGTATTAGAAGCATTTTCAGCTCTTGAAAAGAGAAATAAATTGTTCAAGAAGCCTTGGAAAAAAAAAAAAAGCCTTAGCTTCCAGCAAAAAAACATTCTAGAAAAGTAAGTAGCTCCATAAAAAAATAAATCTCTCCTCTTGTATATTGTCTCAACAAAAGAATTAGTATGCTTTCCCTTAAATGAAAATATAACAGCTACTGACACACTGATTATTAGCTCTCTGTACCGAGTGGACAGCACTGAGACAGTAAATCAGGATGAACATAATACACCAATTTATTCAGCATAGCCAAATGTTTGAAGAAGCACACACTGAAATTTAATCAAGCAAGAATCACCTGGGAAATCCTGCCCCGTTCATCATCTACCTCCAAATAAATCCTAAAATATACATATATGTGTAAAATACACACATGTGAGAGTACAAACCAGTTTTGTCTTAGGGTTCATCTGTGCACACAGGATTAAAACAGACACAAGCACTACACGACAGACATGGATGTCCTGGTACAAACCCAGCAAAAGGCAACAATAATGAAGGGATCAGAGCACCTGACACACAAGGAAAGACTGGGAAAGCTCAGCCTCAGGAAGGTTCATGTGGATCTTATCCATGTCCATGGGAAGGAATAAAGGAGATTGCCCAGAGAAGCTGTGGCTGCCCCACTCCTGGAAGTGTCCAAGGCCAGGCTGGACAGGGCTTGGAGCAACCTGGGCTAGTGGAAGGTGTCCCTGCCCATGACAGGGGTGGAACAAGGTCTTTAAGGTCCCTTCCAACCCAAGCCACTCCGTGATTCTGTGATCTCCTTCTACAAGGAGGAACTGACACCACTCAGTGTTCATGAGATTTTTGGAAGGTGAAAAAGAAGTAGCTCCACTGATTTTATTCAACACGTGTTCATGGATGACAGCTAACATCTAAACAAACCTTCTTGAGAAGTTATCATTTGATACTATTGAGAAATAGGATCCAACCTGAAAACACACTGCCCTCACATCACCTTTCACCAGGAGATCTTCAAATATTTCACAAGTGCTCATTAAGCACCCCCAAACTCCTGAGAGATAGAAAAGAAACAAGGATGAAGTTACAGTAGGCTTACATGAGACATGGAAAAAATTAACTTGCCTTAAGTTATAAAACAAGGTGGGGATAGAGTTCGGAACAGGGAACCTGAGCCTCCAAATCCCTGATCTAAGCACAGGACCAAAGATTCACCTGCTCCCTGATGGAGCATCCACACAAGGCAGAAATTCCTGGGAGTGTGAAAAGTGCTGTGAAGGGAGCACACTTGCCTCACAAACTGCGTGATTTCAGTGCAATATTCAACGGGCTGCTTTGCCACCAAGGAGAGCTAAAGTGAGCTAAAAAGGGCAAGATTCCATTCTCACCTGTGAGATTACCAAATACAAGCATGGTGACTCAGAGTACTTTGATTTTCCTGGAGAAGCAGGAGCAGTCAGAGAGCTGCAATATCCTTAAGTCTGAAAGAATTAATTAACAGTGAAGTATCATAAGGGGCTGGGGGAGGGGAACCTTGATTCATGCTCATCTTTAAATACATTTTCTTTAAATCATTTCCTTGTGCAATTACACATATATTACAGATAATGTTCTTGTACTCGATTTGCCTTGCTGTAAAACAGCAACATAAACATTTTCCTCCTCCCTAATATCTTTGGAATCAAAGTTATCATCTAATGAGAGGTATCCAGGGGAACAGTATTCAATACAACAAGTAATTTTTCATTTACTTCCTCTTTAAATTATTAAAGGGCAAGGAAGAGAGTACAAAGAGCCAAGGTCAATTCATACATAAATATTTAGCTTGGAGATGCAATTCCTGCTTCCATTACTTTGCTCTATTTCATTACTGTGTCCTATGGACATGTACTGCCAGGAAACTGCAGTTTAAGTTTCCAGGTTTTTGTCTCATACTGAGTTCCCATAAAAGAAAAGTTCCAAGTTCCATCAATTTCTGAACAATTAACCAAGTTCCCATTCTGACAGACAGGCTAAGAAGTGGCAGCCCTATCTTCCTGCATGAATTAGATGCCAGTAGAGTCTCTCTCCCCGACAGCAAAAAACAAATTTCTTAATCCCACCATGTTTCTCCCACATTTTTGCAACTCGCCACAGGCTTCTTCCACAACACGGAATCATGGAATTGTTTAGGCTGGAAAATACCTCTAAAATCATCGAGTCAGACTCTTAATCCAGCACTGACCAAGCCACCTTTAACCCATGTCCCCAAGCGCCACATCCACACACCTTTTTAAGTCCCTCCAGGGACAGGGACTCCACCTCTGCCCTGGGCAGCTGTGCCAATGTTTGACAACCCTTTCCAGGAAAAAATTTGCCCTAATCTCCAATCTAAACCTCCCCTGGCCCAGCCTGAGGCCATTCCCTCTCCTCCTGTCCCTGTTCCCTGGGAGCAGAGCCCAACCCCCCCGGCTGCCCCCTCCTGTCAGGGACTTGTGCAGAGCCACAAGGTCCCCCCTGAGCCTCCTCTTCTCCAGCCTGAGCCCCTTTCCAGCTCCCTCAGCCGCTCCTGGGGCTCCAGCCCCTTCCCAGCTCCGTTCCCTTCCCTGGACACACTCCAGCCCCTCAATATCATGTCATGGGGCCCAGAGCTGTCCCCAGGATTCAAGGTGGGGTCTTCACCAGTGCCCAGCACACGGGGACAGTCACTGCCCTGGTCCTGCTGGGGTTTTTCAGAGATTTCAAGATCCTTGGTGTGCATTCTCAACAGAATTCCCTAACAGGCAGCAGCCTCTGGCAGGCCTGACGTGATGCACTCATGGCTGGTTGGGATGAGCCCAAGGAGGAGAAGAACAAAGTCCATGAGCTGCTGGCAGCCCAGCAACACAAGGAGACCCCCTCCAGCAGGGCTTCCCTCCTTGTACCAACAGCTTGGCATGAACCACCACTCTCCTGTCTTCCCTCCAATCAAACATGTACAAAAGTCAAACTTTCAAGACCAAAGGCTTAAAAAAAAAAAAAAATCTGCTAAAACATTTTTAACCGCTGATATTTTTTACTTCTCTTAACAGATTTGTTACAGGGGAAAGTTTAGAGGTTTCCTAAATAACTCCAGTCACCCTGGCAGCCTCAGAACAGGAGCTGATCTGCAGATTTACTGGGCACACTCTGTGAGCACACAAACACCTGCTGCTGTGCCACAGTCAGTTCCTAGATTTTCATTTAACATAAATGGGCATTGCAGGAACACAGCAGGAATGAACAGCCACTAAATGCCTTGCAAAAGGAGAGAGCAGTCAGCAAAATGGATTGGAAGCCTGAGGGCATGAAGAAAAAGGAGAAAGTTTTGAAGAAACTCATTATAATTTGTTCTCTTTAAGACTACAGTAATATAAATGCTGAGAACAATAGCAAAAAAATACAATTGAAGGTGATTTTCAGAAGACATTAATTCCCTCAAGTTGACTGATAAATAACAGTATTTTCTCTCCTCCTTTTTTCTTTAATGGGATTCAAATGATTCAATTTAATTGCAACAGCATTGGTTTCCCCACCCAGCTTTCTACTACTCCAGTCAGTGAGCAGAGCACAGGGTGACCTTAATTGTGTACATCATGCTGATTTTGATTCAGACAAAAAGTACAAGTGCACCATGCAGTAAACACGAATTTAAAACCATAAAGCCTCAAATCCCAATTCATTGTGGTCCAACTGCCTCCTAAGCCACAATAAAATTCCTGGCAGCCCTTCATGATCACCTCAGAGAGGAGCTGCCTGCACAGCTCCACAGACATGTACCACCAATAAACTACGGGTTAAGTTTCCAGACTTCTATCCTAAATTCTCATAAAAGAAGGAATTTCAAGTGCCATTTAGTTCTGAACAATTAACGAACTAAGTCACCATCCTGACACAGAGCCTGAGAAGCAACAGCTTTGTCTTCCTGCATGAATTAGATGCCAGTGAAATCCAAATCTATGACAGCAAAAAGCAAATCTATTGATTCCAACACACTCCCCTTAAACTTTTGTGGCTTGTCATGAGCTCCCTTTCACGACATAGAATCATACAATTGTTTAGACCTGAAAAGCACTTTTACTCTGCCCAAACAGGCAAACTTCTGTTCATATCCCTGCTTTATCAATTCTGGGGTAATGACAAAGTGATGAGAGCAAGGGTGTTGCAGTGTTACACACAGCAGCTCCTGATTGCAAAGCAGCAGCAAAAGCCCCACAGTACATTCATGCAGCCAGAAGAGAGGCCCACAAATTCCTGACCAGCTCAGGTGATGGGCTTCCCTACCACAAAGGAACACGAAGAAAAAAGGAATATTAACATCAATAAATAATCAAGCTTTCTCAAGGGTATTAGTTGCACTAATAGAAGGTTATCCAAAAAACCCTGTGCCAATCCTCTTGCAGGTCTGACTGAAAGAAAAAAAAAACACCCTATCACACACTTCTGCCACAGGACCTTTTGATGTTTATGCAAAAAATGGATGGCCCTGACTGGAGGAGCAACTACTCAATATTTTGTTTTATTCTTCCTGTTAGCTCCGTGGGCCCATGCATTATTTACAGCACGCTATGCAAACTGAGCTCTACGGAGAGAATTATTAATTTCCTCTCAGGTTTCTCCACAGCTATAGAATTTCTGGGCTTCCACCAGCATTCAGACACACTCATCACCCCACCTCAGAGCTCTGTGTTCAACCCTATCCTTTTGAGCACTCAAAGATTAAGGATTAACCCATGCTAACATCACATTCCCCATTTGCAGCTCAGGGATTTTCAGGATTCTGCATCAACCCCACGCACAACCAACACAGCAGCCCTGACTGCAGCTGTGACATCTAACTCCCTTTTGGGGGCCTCAGCTCATCCCCCCACAGGGTAAGGGCTGATGTTCTGCCACAGCTCTCCAACAGCTCTCCCACGAGCACTCATGAATTCTGATACAGAAATAAGACATCACATGCTTAACACTCCCCTCTCTCTGACTGGTACGTTATGTGCTCTTTAGCACCTACAAACCATATCCTGCACTTATAATTGGGCTCTGTTGTTTTGTTTGGGTTGCTTTTCTGTTTGCTCGGGGGTTTTGTCTGAGGTTTTTTGTGGGTTTTCTTTGTGGTGTGCTGAGCTGGTTGGGGGCTTTTTAATCCCACGCTCACTATTTGCCTGCAGGTTAGATAAAGTCTGAATACAGATTTGGGGGTGAGGGGGATTTGGAGGGGCAGATGATGCAATCTTGCCTTCACCATGATGCTATTGATATTTAACAGATAGGCAACAGATAATCAGATTAATTAAAGAACAGCAGAGAAGCATTAGTACTTGTTATCATTTACACTAATGCTAAATAGAGCAGCATCTTTTTTTCCCTCAATATACCTCCTCTTCTTTTCCCTCTTCAACAGCACTATAAGAAAGTTAGAAATTTAGAGGAAAAAAAGCCAGCAGTGGATTATTATTCAATTTGCTTTCTTATAGAATGCACCACTTTTTCACCCCTCTAAAAAAAAAAAAAATTGTCAATTATTTTGTCCGGTCTAAATTAAAGTGGCTCAGACAGTTTCCACCATTTCCTCTGGGACACAATTCCACAGCCTCATGGATCTGCAGTAAGATTTTCTTAATGCCCAGAGTAATTCTTTTCTTGTCTTTATCTCACTCTATTCCTTTCACTGTACATTAAATATTTCGACTTTAGTCCCCTTCCTTTCCTCTGAGGTACTCTCCCCTTCACAGCTCCATTCTCAGTTACAGATCCAGAAATTAAATGTATTTAGATACTGTAAATCTTTGCTCAAAAGAAGAGAAACTGCTGTCGCTTTTGTGTACTCTCAGTGTTTTAATTTGTCACTCCTGGAAATAAGATGATGCTCGGGAGGAATATTCCAGGCAGAAAAAAACATCCTGACATATACTTTTTAAAATACAAACACAGCAGGTGGCATATTCTGCCCTGAGTGCAGTTGCTGCTTTTCAAATCCATGTTCTGTTTGACGCAAATATGCCATCAATTGTCAGTCAGTCCTCTCAAAAATCTCAGCATTAATCACTCCCAGATTTCCCTCATCCACTCAAAAATCACTCTGTGTACACCTTCACTCTGGATCTACATTGCAACATTATTCAAGATTGGTGCTAAATTTCTGCTTGAGATTCTCAACTCTGGCATTTTTTAAAGAACTGGAAACGCAAAAGTTTACCATCACTAAGAAAAAACTTATAAAGGATCTACTTCTACATTTTCTCCTTAACTTCAATGGAAATTGCATCTGAAGTCTGAATCTGATGAGTGATCCTTATGCCACCCCCTACACAAGGAAGAGCTCTATGGGGAACCCAAACAGGATAACCCAAACCCTCTCCTGTACACTCTCTGGCAATTTTAGCATGAATTACACTTGGCAAGCAGGATGATAAAAGTTTGGGGTTCATGTTGTTTCAGGTTTTCAATACCTGCAAGTCACCCTGAAGTCAGTAACCACTGGGAATTACACTAATTATACATTATATATACACTAATTTAGTATTTCTTTCACCTAAACACTCCTTTATTAAATATTCTGTTAGCAGTAACAGCTCATCAGCATGGAAGAAAAACCTCTTAAAAAACTCAAGCAAACAAATCAACCACCAAAAAAACCCACACCAAAAATCACATCAAAACCCAGGAGTGATTCAATATAGGCAACTGCCAAGTGACCTTCAAAAACAACCAAGTAACACTCCAAACATTACTTCCCAGCCATTATCAGAAATAGTTTTGTATTACTAGGAAATCAAAGTGCAAGGGTAAAGCAGATGCCCAGTGCAGCTATACCCTATATGTTAATTTTTTTACAATAACTATGTACAGGAATATTAATAAATGCACTATAGAACGTTAAAATCTTTGGCACATGGAAAAGCTTTATAATAAAAGATGTAAAGTTGAGTGATTACTTTAAATGGGTTATTTTTTCTTGGTAAGTTCATGTAAGGACAATTAATTATACTTTCTTATTTTCACAGGCTCTGGCCTTGGCAGTCTCCAGGGTTATCCCTGTGCCAACAGAGACACTGTGTTTATTTCCAAGCTTTCCACTTCTCTGATCATTCCTACCACGTGCTGATAGCTGTTAGTACATACACCATCTCCCATGTTTTAATCATAAAAATATTTACTGTTTGCATAGGAAACCCTATTGCCAACAAAAAATTTATTCAGGAAGCTGGGGAGATGTTTTAACCAACATTTGCATAGCAAAAAAATCCTTTTAAAATGATTTTTAAAAAAAAAAAACCTATTATTTTTTACTAGATCATACAGATTTATCTTCCCCGATTCACACTGGAATGTCTGAACCTCAAGAACTGCAGGGAAGCCCTCGGTTTAGAGCAGCTCTTTTTCAACAAAACTATTCTTCAGATCATATTTGGGGAAAACTTTTCAAGTGGGCCTGGATTTAACTTATACAAATGAATAAATTTCCACCTCCCCAAATGAAATCGTGGGTGCAGTTCAAGCAGGCAGCATCTCTGTCAAGTACAAAATGCACGTGTTTGTGCACAGGAGTGCCATGGAATAAGTGGGATGCTGGCAGCAACCCAGCCCTCTCTCTCTTTACCTTCCTTGCCAGGCAGGACAGCAGCAGCGGCCTCAGGGCACCTTCCAGAGAGAGAATGAGTCAGTGCTGGCAGCAGCAGCCAGACCACAGGGGCACAGAGAGCTCAAGCCACCCATCTGAAAGTCAAATTCATCAGATGACTGCCCCTGTGCAGTCAGAGCTATACAAAAAGTCTGCCTCAACCGTGAAAGGCTCAAAAACAATTCTTTGAAGGGAAGAAGCAAAGATGAGCAACTGATTTTAGGTGGGTGACGACTTCTGGATGTTTAATTAGGTTTGGCTGCTGCACCAATTGAGCCACATCTGGCTGCCTGGCACAGGCTGTGACCCAGGCCCAGTGATGCACTGAGGTACCCAGAATATCCTGATCAGCTACCCTGATACAGGCAGCAGTGTTCTTCAGAGCATAAATCTATCAGGCTTTTCCTTTCACGTGCTTATTCCTTTCCATTACTGAAATAGTGTGCAACTGTCATGTGAACACATCAGCAGAGCTATGAAACACCAGCTGAGCTGGAAGAACAACAGGGAGAACTACTGCTGGCATGGTTAAGGCTCTTAAAATATTAGCAACAAGCAAACATAACAGATAAACATACACTTTTCTAAGCAAACCTAGAATAGGCTGCTGGTAAATTCAATATATCCAGCCAGTTTGGTTTGGGAAGAGATGATGCTCAATCAGTGTGAAATTAAAGGCAAGAAGTAGGTGTTGCATCCCAGGTTTCAGCCTAAGGAGCAAAATTTACAGCCATGAGCTTTCTCACAATGACTCTGGTGGACAGTTAGCTTAAATAAAGGGAGATTCTATCAGTGCCGGCCACCCTTCCCAGCCTGAGAGCATCCACCAGCCACTTCAGAGCTTTATTTTATGTCTGCTTCCTCACTGTTTCTATTCCAGCAAAGTCCCCCTTCCCATCTCTCTTCATACCTGCTCTCTTCCTACTGCTGTAAATTTACCATATTGTCCTTCCCATCGCATTCTCCATCACTAACCCCCACCCAAACACCAGGATCCTGTCAGCTGCCACCCTCGCTGCTTGACTATGGCACTGCTCATGTTTCTGCTGCGACTTCTGTTTCTCTCTAATACAACTGCAAAGAAAACATTCTTCAGGATATCAAAAAACCCCAGTAATTTGTGCCTCTAAAGCATTCAGCAGTTGGCTCCTCAAGTGTTTCAAAGTTACTACACAACAAAGCTATCCCTTCTGGTTTAATAAACAATTAAGAGGCAAAAGGGAGTTTCTATTAAAGAGGCTCATTAGGAGAGATGAGTTGGGACCATTAAAAGCTGGCAATTTCCTCTCGAGTCCAGAATGAGAAGTACCAAGCACTTTTGCTCAGCCACTTGACAAACACACCCAAGCTAAAGGCCAGACAAAGCAAAGAACAGATTTTTATATAGATAAACCTCTTTTCAACACCTCCACACGCATGGAAAACACCAGAAATAGCTCATTAACTTGTATCTTTGTGCTTTTCTACAGAAAAAAGAAAAAATTAATAAAACCTCTTGATAATAACCCAAAGCAGTGGTGAGGAGTTACATGCACACAACCTCCTGGCTCAGCTGTTTGGTGGTTTTTAAACCTACCTCTCAGCCACACACCTCTGCAGCAACATCAAAGCCATGAAATATTTCCCTGAGAAATGACTGACTGTGGTAGAAATGCACTACACTTTACGGTTTCAGCAACAACTGTTTCCATTAGAGCACTGAATTCCCACCTAGAAATGCAGAATGAGATTTGGGCTGCCTGCACATAAGTGGGTACATGTTGACAGCAAATCCCTTTTCTGGAGAAACGAACCATCAAGCTCAGCAGCTTCCCATCTTGCTGACAGAAGTGCTCTTCTGCTTATCCAGCAAATGCTGCCACAATTCCAGTAAATATGTCTAAAGGAAGGAAAAGCCCATCTATAGAGCAGCCAGACTGCTTTAATTGCCTTCTTCCTCCCCTGCTTTGTACCCTACTTCTACTAGTTGGTCACAACCACACACATTTTTCACTTCTACAAATCATCATTATCTTCTTAAAAAGAAGAAAACCACATGGCACCATTACCATCCCCAACTCCACACTTTTCCCTTAAAAAAAAAGAGATCCTGAAAGAGATCCACTTCACAAAGTTGTTTTATTAGCCTCTTTAGGATGTTTTTTTTCCTCCCCTCTGCTATTGAGGGCTGAGCTTTGAGTCAGTACTAAGGGAATGAAGATCCACACATGTTCAGATTAAGGTAACAGCAACAAATTCAGCAGTACTGAAGTCAAAAGCAAGATATTCCAATAATATCCCCAGCCCAGCATGAAGCCCTACTTCTGCTCACACAGGTAATGATGCTTTCTTCAAATTCAAAAAGGGAAGGATTGATCCTCAACACAGAAATGGATAAACTCTGGCTTAAGTGGTAATGCTCTTGATTTTGTTGTTCTTTACAGCACTGCAGAGGACAAGAGCGGAGCAGCCCTCCTTCACTCTACAGCAGAATTCACAGCCAGGAGCTGCTTTCCCAGTGATTCAACACAGTCACTACCAGGAACAAAGCTGAGATTGACAGGGATGTATGTGGAAAAAAAAAGTGATAAACTCTGTTTCCTGTGTAAAGCCAGATCTGAAGCCATTTCAGCTAAGAAAACTTGAGATATGGGACACTTTGAGCACTTCCAGCACAAAGGGAACAGCATGGCTGCACAAAGAGCTTTGCATAACTGGAGTGTGCTCAGGCTGCAGCACTGATCTGTGCCCACACAACATCATCAGCTGTCAAACCCCACAGCCTTTCCTGAGAGATGAACTCAAAAATACCAATGAACAAGAGCCAGGTCCCATCCTCCCAAAATTCATAAGCAGCTCAATCGCTCTTCAACCACATGAGCTGCACCACTTCAAACGGCAGCAGAATTCACCAAGTCAGTTTGAATTCCCGAGGCTGCAGTCCCAGGGGGATTCTGCTGGAGAAAAGAAATCAAGCAACTGGCCTTGGATTGATTTACAAGCGCTAGTTAAAAGAAAACAAGAAAATCAGAGGAGACCAAGCACTAAGTAGGTTCTTTCTTCCTGGGGTTTCTCATCCTGTTTTACCAGGTGGATACACTTCCCAGAAATATATCATCTTTAACTGGGGCATTGAACAACACCTTAACAGCCTTCTTTTCTCCAGAGGTCCTTGGTTTCTTTAGCTGACTTATCAGCATTTTCCTCTGGAACATGCAATGTCCTGTCATCCAGTGTACAAAGTATTTGGCATCTCTGAGCTGCAGTGATAGATAGGATGTATTTATTGGATATTAGAAAACAAGCAGGACTGATTAAATGATGCATAGTCCGATTAAGACACAGTAATTGTCTCCTTTACCATAAAGATGTATGATCTTTAGGGCTCACAATAATGAGTCCTAGAGGGAATTGCTTGTTATGTAATGAAAGATAGGACCAGGCTGTGAGAAGTCCTCACTGATGCCATCAACAACATCCACCACCTTTGTGTGCCTGTTCTCTTTCTCTGGCTTTGCCTGGAATGGCATTCAAAGTTAAGAGACAACACCAGGCCAGGAAGGTGGTAGGGTAAGATGCAGGTAAGGATGTCTCCAAAAAAGCAGAGACCATCTACGTGAAGGTACATCCAAGTAGTACCATCCAGCACAAACAGGGAGAGCACCAGCTAAAGCAACAAATAAAACTGGGAAATGTGAGTGGATAAAAAAGTGACTCCAGGCCAAATATATTGGCTTAAATGAGCCAAGTAATGCTGCTCCATAAAACGTTCAAGAAATACCATAAGAGCCATATACCATCTTATCAAGGATATGAACAGAGAGCCAAGAAATGTCAACCCACAAACCCATCCTCAAGGAAGTGGAGCCCTCTGGTACTGAGGCAATGGGAGGCACAGAAGCTTTCCTGCATCACAGATGGAGACCTGGACTACAACTTGTTCCTAGCAGCAGGTGACCCCTGTATGCTGCTGCTTTTTAAAATACATCTAAGGAAAGTCTCATCTATGAATGTACCTACGAGCATATTTTGGAAGCTCAGTCACATATTTAATCTGTGCATTACAAGGCACTGAGGAAACAGACTGAAGCAGTTGCCATAAAAAATTAAGGAATGTCTCTCTAAAAAGACAGAGGGCTTTATATAGCAATGCACACACACATCCTGCTGCTTGTCACCCAAACACCAGAAGAGTTTGTGGAGATGTTCACCAGGCTGCAGGATTTCTGTGGCAAGCTCTCGTCAGTGAGCAAACCCATGTATACGTCAATCAGATTTTGGTAGGCGGATTTCAGACAACATCTGCTATTTTTATTCTTTTTTTTAATTAGGGCCACATTAAATCAGTCTCAAATTTGCCCATTGCCAAAATATTTAAGCTCCAATGCACACCTCTCCATTGTACATTCAGCACTTTCCATTCAAGCAAAGAACAATACTTGCCAATACACATCGTGCACCTCACTTATAAAATCACAATGAAAATTACCAGAGGCATAAAATAACTATTATGATAAATAATGAGCTTAAAAAAAACCCATACTATACACACAGAGAGAATCAGAGACACTGATCCTTCTGTGCTGAATGTTATTCAAGAGGATTGTCAGAGCAATGCTGAACAGATCAATTTATTTCCCTTTCTTCTCTCCACTTAACTGGATTTCATATACAAAAGAAATTGTTCCTATAAGAAACAACCCTTGTCCGTGGCTTTCGAGGTTCAAAGCCTCAGACCTACATCTTTACTACTGTTCAGGTTTCCATGGCAACAGATGATGGTGCCTCCTGAAAAAAAATATACTTTAATATTCTACAGTAAGTGCCCCAAATCATTCTCGTAATATTAATGAAAACTAGAGCACGTGGGCCTCCACGCAGAGCACAACAGACTTTAAAAGTACAATGAAACAAGAAAAGTGGAGCTCAGGGACTTGCAGGAGAGTGGATGGTTGAAAGGGCTCCGCATTTGTAAAAGAGAAGGATTATCCCTCAGAGATTCACAAACGCCTTTATACACACAGTGACCTTTCGCTGCCACCGTCGAAAGAGGCAGCTTCACATCATCACCTTCTTAGGATTAATTGTTTACGTATTAGAAAACAAATCGAGCCAGCCGGGGATAAAAATAAAGTGGAATTGTGGCACTAACAGCTCCCCAGAGGGAGAGAAAAGTGATTATTGAGTTAAATGGCTGCATTGTTAACAATTGCCACACAGAGCAGCTCCCTCAGAAAGGCCCGTTTTTCACCGCCAATTTGCTGACAGCAAAACCTGAGCAAATGAACTCCTACTAAATTAAAGCTTCCCCAAAAATTTCCTTGCAGTTTGCTCCCTTTTCATCTTCTCTCCTCCCTGGACGAACCCTGTGTAATGAACTCTCAGCTGCCATAACTTTACGATGTGGCAGCAGCCTTTGGAAACAGCCAGCTACACATCCAAGCGCTCGGGAGCTCTGCCAGCAAGACAAGGAGCAGGATAGGGGCAAAAATTAAAACAAGCACCCACATAAGAAGAAAAACAAGCATTAAATAATCTGGTGTTCAGGTCAACAGCCCCCATGTAAACCCTCTGTCCTACTTTCTGCCCCAAATGCTTTTTCACAGCTGCAAATAACAAATCTCTGTATTTATCCCCCCATTGTGTTAAAAACCTTCACAAAACAGACAATAGTAAAGTGTGCAGCAACTACAAGAATACCCCGCATGCTTCGGTGGCAGAAAAACTGCACGTGTACTTTCAGGAGAAGAACTTCCCTGTAAGTAATGCTCCTTCAGCTCCAAAATCCTGAAAGAACTGGGAACAACTATCATTACCTGGTGCTACTTCTGTGTCTCGCATGGAAAAGTAAAGCATTTAAATTAGTAGCTGACCCTAGAGCTGACAAAAAGTTTAGAACCTCGAAAAGCATATGCTCAGTTACAAATACATACAGAGACTGCAGGGAAGTGGAAGTAATTACTGGCGAGAAGAGTTATAAATAGAGTCATAGAGAAATTACATAAAGAAATGAGTGCTAGCCAGCTCCCTCAGTAGGAAACGAGGTATTCCACGGAGAAGCCACGAGCATTCTGCTATCTCTTTGTAGTATTCCTAATTTTACAGTGGGGACAAATCACGTAGGAACAGAATACATTTCATCTTCACTTGTGCCTTTCCTAATTCCTAGTCCAGCGATCACTTAATAAATAAAAAAAAAACCAAACCCCAGCCAACAACTTGCAGAGTGATTTTTCGGGATGTTTAACAAAAGGCGGCTGTATAAACGCAGTAGGCTTTGAAAAATAATCGGAGATGGAAAGTATTTGCTTCCTAAAAGTTATGGAGAGAGCACCACCTGATGGAAGCTGCGGAAAGACGCCGATGGCTGGAGCGGCTCCAAACTTCACCAAATTTCCAGGGACAAAGTGCACCTGCTAAACTTTGCTTTTTACCATTAAAAAAAAAAAAAATCAAACCAACAGCTATAGGGATACAGGCCAGACTAATACACTTCACACTAGATATTTAGTTTAAGAGCAGAAAACTTTCTTCTAACTTCAGTACTACAAGCAGCTCAGAAAACATTAGTTATTAAAATCAGTGCCTCTTACTTTGGATGGTAGGAAGCACACTCAAATAAGAGAAAAAGGAATACTAATCATTAAAAAAGCCCTCACAGTCACTATTTCCAACTAACTGAACTGATAATTAAAACAATATTTCATGGCTTTCCTATAAATAATTGAAATATGTTACATTTTCATGCGTTTAGCTCATATTACATTATCTCCCTCAAACACAAAGTGTATTCTGCCCCCTTAAAACTTTGCTATTTTCACAGAACACTCTTCTTTCCAAGCATCTGGCTAAATGATTCATCAAAAGCCCAGGATCTGATCTCAATTGATATGAGAAGTGTCAAGAACACAAAAACAGTTGAAGGGAGAGAAAAGGGGGGGGGGAATAAATAGCTCCACATATTGCTTACTCAAGGAAGCAGCTATTTAACTAGGTTAGATTTCCCAGCCTCTCTAATAAATCTGTGCTTTGTGCAGTTGCCTAGCAATGTAAACAAGATCCTGCTGGTGTCAAAGCGAGCCGGATTGATGACAACATCTCCTCCACCGAGGGTCTGCCCGGCCCTTCCAGCCAGCCTTGTCTCTGAGCCCAGCCTGCACCCAAGGGCTCGGGGGAAGGTGGACACGGTGTTCATCATCTCCAACACGCCGCTACTGCTGCTTTAAAGCAGCGAGACAGTCATCAGAGCTCTCGGTCTTACCTAACAAAAACCTGCTTGTGTTTGAGATTAACTCAACTTAGTTTCGTGCCTCCAGCGCGCCTAAATCACAAGCAGTGAGATGTATCCCTATGTTCCCTAAGCAACATAACACGGGGAAATTTTACTCGTCTTAAGTGTACAGATAGGTTAAAAAAAAAAAAAAAGAATTTTAAAACTAAGTCGAGAGAAGAAAACTATAACTGTTTAATTCTTAGCATGAGCACAAACCGCAGTGAGAAAATTAATGTATCGCAAGATCCAAGAGAAAAACAAGACCAACATAGCTTTGGATTACCTACAAAATAGCACAGGAGGAGAAAGGCAGCTCTATAAGCACCTGTCATCTTCAAGTAATTCAAACTATGCCTAAAGAAACTCGTAGGAGTAGGAAAATAGCCAGCTACTATTACTGTACACGTGCCAGGGAGCAAAGTACTCCTTAACATCAGCGACGGAGAAAGTGACAACTGGGAAGGAGCCGATCCGAGTGGCTGAGCCCCCCAAGAAAGTTCCTAGAGCTGGGACACGCAAGTGGTGAAACAGCTGCCCCTAAACTTCCCAGCCCAAGCCCAGAGCCCTTCCCCTGACCGGAGGGAAAAGGCAGGGCTCCCCCCGCGCCGCACATCCCGCAGGAGCCAACTCCTGCCCTGGGCTCGCAAACGCTCTTTATCACCAAAAAACGCCTCACGTATTGTGAATCCCAGAATAAAGGCGATGCTTTTACGTCTTGCCACACGCAACTTTCGGAGAAGCGAGCTCCCCTGGCCCCCAGCCCCGGCGCTGTCCCCTTCCCGGCGGGACCCCGCGGAGCCCCGCACAGCCGGGCAGAGCCCCTCGCATCCCCGGCGCCTTCGGAACCGGCGGGTACCGAGGCTGCTCGCTGCCGCTGGCCAGCGCCTTCCGAGGCGCCTCCATCCCCTGCCGCTCCCCGAATGGCACCGAGAGCTCCCTGCGAGGCCGCGGGGCTGAAGGCAGGGACGAGACGAAGAGTTCGGGCTGCCAGCAGAGCTGCCCGCGACGGGGGCACCCGGGGGATGGAGGAGCGGGGCACCGGCCGGGCGGGCACCACTCACCTGGGAAGACCTGTCCGTCCGCCCTGGGCAAGAGCTGCAGAAGAAAGACGATCGCGGCGACGCCGGTCATCCTTTCCCGGAGTTCACCTGCCCTCCCCGCTGCCGCGGAGCCGCTGCCTCCCCGCCAGTATCCCCCGCATTGGTGGCTCTGCGCGGCGGCGGCCCCGACAGCCGGAGCCGCGGTGCTGCTCGGCGGAGCCGCCGGAGTGGCGGCGGGCGGGGAGCGCAGCGGGGCGGGCGGGAGGTGCCCCCCGAGCCCGGCGCCGGCCGCGCCCGCGCAGAGCCGGATCGCTGCCCCGCCGCGGCGGGGGCACCGCCGGTCCCCTCCCCCGGGAGCGGCTGCCTCCGCGGCCGGTGGGGAGGGCTGGCTTTGGGGGGTTTGAATCCCTATTCAAGCCCGGCTGCGCACACGCACAGCGCCCCGCGGTAGCGGCTGGAGCACAGCATCGCGCGGCGCAGCCAGGTTTGCTGCTCCTGCCCTGTTTGCAGCGGGGATGGCGAGGCAGCGAAGGGGCTGGCGTTAAACGGAGGGCTGGGATTGGGGGTGGGATTGGGGCCGGGAGCGGCGCGGGGATGGGATGGAGGGAGCGACCCTCTGCTGGAGCCAAGGAGGAGACACGGCAGGGGCTCGGGGGGCCTTTGATGGGGCGGCTGCTTCGAGCAGTTCACAGGCACCTACAGCTGAAAATAGCAATTTCCATCCTTATTCACTTTACTTTCGAGAGTTCACTGCTGAACACTGAGTCACACCGCGCAATGGGCACTCCCCTAGGGCTTGGCCACAGGCAGGGAGACAATTCCAGGCACAATTCTAAGAATTGCTGTCCACAGGTAACTTCTTGACCCAAAATTCATGGCTGTCCTAAGGGAGGGGGGGTGCGTGAACCAGGGCCCTGAATAGGGAACAGATCAACATGGATCAGTCACCTGAGCTGGAATTCGCACAGGAGGAGAGCAATAACCACGCGGGCAGACCACCTGCGCGGCCACCAGCACAGCGGGGCCAGCTTTGGGCATTCACCCAGCTGCCAGCGGGCATTGCAGCGGTGGCGGGCGCGCTGTTGCTCGCAGCTGTAGCAGAGCCCCGTTCCCTGGCGGCCCTGCGCTGCTCGCCGCGTTTGTTAGCCACTGTCGTTCCCCCCGCAGCCCGTGTGCCTGCGGCTCCGCCGCTGCCGGGCCCGAAGGGGGCGGTGTTGGACCGGCGGCGGCTCCGGGCAGCGCGGGGGTGCCCCGGGCACGGGCGGGCCCCGCTCCCGCCCCGAACCGCGAGAGGAACAAAGCCACGGACGCAAAGGCGCTAAATGTGTGTTTAAAACAACCGGTTTGCGTTTGGCACTAAATACTACGAGAGCTCCGGAGAGTTAAAATTACCGGAGTATGGAATTTTCTTAAGGGCCGGGATGTCCTCGGGACTCAGCCCTGGTGGGATTAGCAGAAAAAAATTCTTCACTGTAAGGGTGATCAAGCACTAGAAGAGGTTGCCTTGGGGAGGTTTAAAAGGCATGTGGATGTGGCACTTGGGGCATGGGTTGGTGGTGGGCTTGGCACTGCTGGGTCAATGATCTTAAAGGCCCTTTCCAAGCTGAACTATTCTATGATTCCGGAGTAGCCACTGAAGAATTGCACGTTGCAATCCTTGCCTGGTCAAGCAAGAGCACCACCCTGAGAGCCAACAGAGACAGCATCAGTTTGCAGCTGATACTGCCCCCTGAGCTGTTCAGAGCTCTAGCCAGAGATGAGCTTGAGAGGCCCCTGTATCTCAACATAGAATGGTTTGGGTTGGAAGGGACATTAGAGATCACCCAGTCCCCACCCCATGCCACGGGCAAGGACACCTTCCACTATCCCAGGTGTTCCAAGCCCTGTCCAGCCTGGCCTTGGACACTTCCAGGCATGGTGCAGCCACAGCTTCTCTGAGCAATCAGATCCTATGCCCAGTCCTAAAACCCTCTCCAATCAATGAAGTGTGGCCCTCTCTTTAGGTGTCAGCATCACTTCAGAGATTAAGGCATGCCTCTCATGCAGCACAAGGACAATCACAAACAAGTACACCTGGAGATAAAGGGAGAGCAGAAAACGGAACAAGAAGAAAACCTCACTAAGTTTGCTAGGCAGCAGAAAGGATCCAGCCAGCAAAATAGACATGGAAACCACTGGAATAATTTTTAGATCAGTGCAAATTGCCTAGGCAATAAGAACAGAAAATATTGAAACATAGAGATGGTGCTGGTAAGAAGCGAATAAAACAGTAGCAAAGAACAGCTGTATAAAAACAAACTAAAAGTTGTTTTCATATTAACTCAAAAAAGAAACAGAAGTCTGGCAGTCATGTTCAGAATGACAAAAAATTGGTAAACTAAGTGACTTCCTGTGGTCCAAGAAGCTCAGGGAGTGAAAAGGAGAGAAGTTTAATATTTCTTCCAAGAAAGATTTTCAACCCAAGAAGTCTGAATCATAAGCAAGGTGAAGAGGGGTGAGAGGGAAGATCTGGATAGAGAAGAAAGTTTAGAAATAAATTGTCTACAAGAACCTAGCAAAAAATGGACAAGAGACAACTGTCTTGGACATCAAATAGTGCAAACATTAGGCTGAACTAAAATTATGCTAAAAACCTTAAGAAGGATTGTCAGAACTCAAAGTCTGTGAGAAAGGAAAAAAAATAGAATATAAGATGC
The DNA here is from genome assembly GCF_000738735.6 of Corvus cornix cornix. Classification (NCBI taxonomy): domain Eukaryota; kingdom Metazoa; phylum Chordata; class Aves; order Passeriformes; family Corvidae; genus Corvus; species Corvus cornix. The sequence goes on along the minus strand of NC_046349.1, from coordinate 3,195,359 downwards.
AGGATGAGTGCAGCAAGAACAGCATAAACTGAAATTAGGCAGATACAAGCACAAAATCCCAAAGTCTGAAATTATTTCAGTTAATGACAAAGTCAATAGATATTTGTAAACCCAGGAGGATTGAAATAGCCTTCCAGACAACAGCAGCATCTTTGAGGACTAGATATATAGTGGTGGGATGAAATCCAGCTATTAAAAGAAGTTGTAAGGCTGAAGAAGGGAAATGAGAAAACATGCTGCAGATAAGGAATGTGTAATTTAAAAATAAAGAGACATGCCATCAGTATAACTCATTTACAGCTCAGGGAACTCCTAAAATTCAAACAGGGCCATAATGTTGGTTCATAAACCATCAAGCAAGACAGGGACAAGTTGTGCTCCAAAACCCTGGTGCTCACCAAGCAATAACACACACAGAGGTTTTTATAATCAGTGGTTTGGAGCTGGCATGAAGAATTAAAACCTCTACAAAATGGTCTTGCCAGACTTCTACAATTCAGGGCTAGTAGGTGTTACATGATATTATTTTCTAAAAATGGCAAAGAAAAGTTCTAAGTCTGAGCCCATCCTGGTGTACAACACCACAGCTTATTTTTCTGTTACTGATAACTCTCAAGTGGCTTAAAAAAGAAAACATTGACATAAGTTCTGAAGTTTTCTTGAGCCTGTCGCTTGAGGCTTCTTGACTCTGTAAAACTGTTCCCTCACTGTGTCAAGATGAGAGGTAAAAAGTTTAATTCTTTGTTTTCCAGGGACAAGCTGTATCGTTGTGGGTGAGGAATGAAGTGCTAAACAACTGAAGGCACTGTCACATGAGGACAACAGATGCATTTAATCAAGGAGATATATTAGACAAGATCAGCTCACAAAATTGAATCTGTATGTATGGTTTTGAAGGATTTAACAGAAATGTTAGTATGTAAATATCCAATCCTACTACCAGGCTAGAATGGGAAGGTGGAGGAACTCCTCCAGCCCCTGCAGTGTGTAGAACATCTCACAGCTCCAGCAAAGCTGACTCACAGACCACAGTCAGGCTGCCTCTGCTGCAGACATCACAGCTCCTCTTCCTGAAAACAAGTACTCCACAGCCCATGTGCTGCTTCTGAGGGATAGGAAAACACCTTTTTGCAGTTCTACAGAATTCTTTGAAGGTGCACAGGTCCCCAAATCACAACTGCCACTCAAGTCTCTGGCTATAGGCAGAGTCCTAGAGGTACAGGAGAAGCTTCATTCCACAAATTCAGTAAAGAGAACCTCAGCTTTGAGAAGTTCAATACACACCAAGATCAGCCTGCTCAAGATAGGAAACTTTTTTCTCCCCTAAGGCAAGCAGTAAAGATGTACTTACAAATAAATACACACAACTTTTTTCATTACAGAGCTTCCTGTTATGCAGCATCCTGGTTTAAAAACAGGATTGATGGGTGAAAGTTTTAGTTAAACTTCAAAGGTTAGACTAAACTGAAAGTTTGGGTCTAGAGCATGATCTGTTGAGCTTTTGTCATCATGGGTATGTGGGGGTGTTAAAGAAAGGAAACTCAACACCTCAGGCCATTCTCCTGATACCATTTGCAACTTCACCATCTGCCTTCCTGATTGCAGTTTTTTATTATTAAAAACAAAACTGTCTCTCCAGCACTGGCTTCACTTCTTTGCACAGATCCACCCATATTTTATAGATATCTATGTGCACATACAGAAATGCCATCCCTACAGAAAAAATAAGCCCACACCACATTTGTGCATCACCTTAACCACTGAGGAGTTAATAATAAGCCAGCTCAGTGAGTATCAGGGAGAAGACCTCTGCCCAGTTGTCTGTACCCTTTAAGTGGTGCCTTACCTATTTTTCCACTCCCACCAAGTTATCAACACAATTACAGATAATTATGTGCTCAAATACAGAGCCCAGCTGCTTTTTTCAACCTGGTTACAAGTTGAAATCATTAATCGATGTCACACACATTGGCATTGATCTCTCATGCATTATCCTCATTAATAAGTTTCTTCCTTTCTGAAGATAAGGAAATTAACTACCAGCCATCAATTATTCAGAAATACAAGTTCACCTTTAGACACGAACACAATGACACTTTCTGGGAAATGCCAAAACGACCTGGATCTAGCAGTTTATCTCAACAATGCTGGATCATGGAAAAGCAATATATTAATACCATAGGCAGACACAAGTAAATAGAAAGGTACAGTAAGGAGGCAACATCAGAATAGCCTAAAAATGTCAAATACCCCAGCAGTTGTTCTCCATAGCAGCAAGTTTTGAATTTAAACTGTTTGTCTTCCCATATAATAGAATGAGGGGTCAGAAGACCCTGATAAGCATATTTCTAAAAGAAAGTGCAACTTTTCCTGGGTGTACCTCAATTTACAGATCACAATTAATGGAACTGCAGAGACAGCTGTAACACACAATGTCTGGTTTGCCTGGCTCTACTACACATGGCTGAACAGCAGAAGGGGCAGTACCTGGCTCCTTGTGCTGGCTGCAGACTCAGGGTGGGTGGAACCTGCACTGGGAGAGGGGATATTCCTGTTGGAAAACACCTGATTGTGCTCAGTGGGGAAAGCTCTCATGTGCAGGCTGAGATGGCAGGGACAGAAATCAGAGCCAGGCTAAAGGGAGCCCAGATCAGCAGCAGTGCAGATGCACAGCCAGGCCTTGGAGGGAACAGCAAGGCTTTTCTGAGCACCAGGAATAGCTGGTGCAGCATTTGCAGGAAGCCACTGCACTGTTCGATGAGAGGACAGGCTGACTCTGGAGGAACAGAATGGGCACAGGCAGATTGCTTAGCCAACCTCTTAATTTTATTCAATATTTTTCAGATCACTCTGAGCTCTTACTATTATCCAAAGTTTGCAGCTCTTGCAGTGCCAGCTTTAAGTTATTGTCAGGGCAAAGCACAACAGAGGTATGTCAGTGTCATTGCTGCCACCTTCTGACTCACTGAGACCTCAAGTGCATTTCCCTGCATGGAATATTTTCCCACTAATCCTATTCTTTTTAATGGTTTCCAAAGCACTGAGCAGGTAAAACTCCGGTTTTACCCGAGTTCCATCATGTACCATGATACATTTCAAGTTCTAGTACTTGATGCTGCTCACTTTTCTCGTTGAAAGTGTCCGCACAAGTTTTGCTTGATATAAAATTAACCTGAATTAGATCTGGATTACATCTGGATCATCAAGCAGGTGTTCTGCACAGCCTTCCAGAGGATGCTGCCATTCAATGGGGTAGCAAGTGCCTGCTCATCAGCCACAAGAAACAGAACAGCTCCTCCAGGTAGGGGACAAATTTGTTGCTACCCAACTCAGACAACTCAGAGATTCCAATTGCAATAGGAAACCTCAGCAAAACATCTAAAAGTGATATTATATCTTTGTATCTATTGAGATTCAGAAATAACTACTGTATTTGACAGCTATGAAGGGAGAATTCCAGTTAAAGATTACTCCAAGCCCACTTTGTGGAACAGGCAATAGCATGAATGAAAAAAATGACTAATTCTAAAAGTTTTTAGAAATATTTTTACTTTTTTTAGGGCTAGAAGGAAGAACAAACAACAGTGACAAGTTTAACTCCAGCTAGCATATCTGAAAGTCATTTCTCCCCCCCAAAATACATCAAGCTCAGTACAACAAATTACAGCCACTTCTTCCACTGCCTCACTCTGTCTTCCCTGCCAGAAAATGCAGAATCCTGATTTGGAAGCTAAGGTTCTACAAGGTACATGTTACACACACAAAAAAATTCCAGTAAAAGCCATTTAGGTTAATCAATGAAAAATGGCAGTCAGAGTTGCCTCAACCACTCCAACTGGTGAAACTTTGAAAAGCACAGTTTGTCAGGAAGGGAAAGCCAGAAACCTTCAGCCCTTCACACACACATGAACCCACAGCAGGTTTTTCACTTCCATTCTGCAGGTATAAAAGCAGAATCTATCACTACATGGTTGCACCCCAGAAGTGCAGAACAGAGATAAGCAGGAAAAATTTCTACATGGATTGGGTAGCCAAGCATCAGAATGGGCTGCCCAGGAAGTGGTGGAACCACCATCCCAGCAAGTGTTCCAAAAAGCCTGTGGCTGTGGCACTGAGGACAGGGATTAGTTAGGACATGGTGGTGCTGCTGGGTTGACACAGTTGGACTTGATGATCTTTAAAGGTCATTTCCAACCTCACTCAATCCTGTGACTGGAAGTTCTCTAGAAAGTTCGAGAGGCCTAGAACATCAGGAATTACTTTAAGAGTAAACAAATTCTGTTAAAATTTATGACAATGTGCATTAGCTCAGAGTAAACCATAAATTGTTCCCTTATTCTCATGAGCTGTACACCCAGGGATTTGAGTCCACACAAAGCAAGCAGCTGAGCATTGGCAGGAGGTGGAAGTCTTTCTTCTTCCTGCACAGCATGCAGAGCACCAGCCCCTGCAATGTGCCAATGAATTGTGACTAAAGAGTCACATCCATTATGTACTCCTTCAGGAAAACATGGAAGTTTCCAGTAAACTGCATGGAAAACTCAAATTCTACAGCTCCCATTTTTAATGGATTGCTCATGAAGCTCATCTAATAAAAATCTACAGAGAAATTTATAAGCTAACATAATAATAGAAAATATTTTTTCTTACGAATTTACTGCAGCATTACAGCCAAGCATAAACTTTATCAGTTATTTGGAAAATATAGAGTGCCATAAAATAAAAGTAATTAGAATTACTGTATCTTCACTCTGCCCCCCTCAAAAAATACCACTTAATTCCTCTTTAAGACATAGCAATTCATCAGGGTTCATTAAGGCCATATTTTCCTCTCCATGCTGTGTCATTAACAGTCATTAGCAGAGGAGGCAGGAACACAGTCACACAGCAGAGCTTTATCAGCTTGGGAAACAAAGGAGCAAGCTCCTCCTCAGGCCTACGTGGTGTTAGGGACAAAGGACCTGTAGGAAACAAAAACCCCACCCACCCCTTCCTTCACTTTTTAGTTCAACTTTCCCTCCTCCTTTGACCATCCCATAGCACAATGCATCTAGAAGTGTTTAAGTGAACAGTTAACATTTGAAGACACCCTCAAGACTTACGCAAGGGTGCAAGGCCTTCCCCCCCTACATTTCTCCGTGATGGTTCTCGATCTTTCCTATTCAAGAGCCTGAAACCTTCCATAAAGCCAAGTTTAACAAACCCCCTTGTCCTACCATGTCAGTGGCCAACTTGTTTGGCCACTTGGCCCAAAACAGACCCAGAGCCTGAGGGATGGAGGCAAGGACTGCTCACATTTCTCTTTTCCCATTAATGTTCTCCCACAGGCTGTAATCTGAGTTTGCCATAGTCAGCACCATATCCTACAGCAAGGACTTGCCTTTCTGTGCAAGTCTGTATTCCCCACTGAATTCCTATAGCTATCCTAAAATCAGCTTTTAGAAATAAAACTCAATAGCTGACAGCTGGCCAAAGTCACAGAATCCCAGAATGGTTTGGGTTGGAAGAGACCTTAAAGACCATCTCCATCCCCCCTCCTGCCATGGGCAGGGACAAGTTCCACTGTCCCAGGCTGCTCCAAGCCCCATCCAACCTGGCCTTGGACACTGCCAGGGATCCAGGGGCAGCCACAGCTTCTCTGGGCACCCTGTGCCAGGGCCTCCCCACCCCCACAGGGAAGAACTTCTTCCCTATGTTCAATCTAAATCTGATCTCTTTCAGTTTGAACCCATTCCCCCTTGTCCTGTCCCTCCAGAACCTTGTCCAGACCCCCTCTCCAGGCCTCTTGGGGCCCCCCCTTAGACACTAGAAGGGGCTCTGAGGTCTTCTGGAGCCTTCTCTTCTTCAGATTGAGCAACCCCAGGCCTCATAGGAGAGGTGTTCCAGCCCTCAGAGCGCCTCTGTGAGTCTGGGAGCCTCCCTTCTCACTGCAGACCTGTGGCCATTAGATACAAAAGTCTTTTAGTGGACCACTTGCAGTATTTTAAGACTGGACTTGAAAAGGCTGTTGAGTTGCAGACAAGTGTCACGTGAATAAATCTGTCTTTGCAGCTTCCTAAACAATCACATGAAGTGCCTTTGCCTGGGTAAGTGCTTGTAAAGCAATCAAGAACTGATATGATAACCAAATGTTTCTCTAATAGTAATTATGATTCTTTGGAAAAAACACTCCTCTAACACTAATTTATTTTCTACTTGAAACCAATCTTGCTAGTTATTAGATATTCTCCTTCCTATCACAATCAGTAAATTATTAAAGAGCTGACCAGGCTTTGTTTTAAAATTATTCTCTTATGAAGCTCCCTGATATATTTACCCTGAATACTGAATGATTTTGAGGCCTCTAAGGGCCCATGAATGATTTCTATTTACTACCTTTAGCAAAAAGCCTGTGGAATTAGCAGCAGGAATTTCACTTGAATCACAGCTACCAGTGGTATCTCCAGCTCACTTACACAGAGACTCTTGAAAAAAAAAAAAAATAATAATAAAGGAAGAAAAAACCCCAAAACAACCAGTAACACAAAAGCTCTAAGCTTTTGATGGGAGAAAACATTTTAGCCTGGGAAGTTACTAAGTGGCTGTGCACTCAAAGATGTGTGAAGAATCAGTCCCCTACCGGGAACCTGGCAAGGCTCTCTGTGCCCAAACACATCAGCTTCAGCACCTAATAGAAAACAGCATTTGAGAGAGTTCTCTAAAAGCACCTCACCTCATTTCCAGCCCTCCTGCTACAGCAAGATGTGGCTATCACACTCCCACTCAAACCAGGAGCACAAATTCTTCTGATTGTATACATGACATACAGGCACACCTAAACTTCTTTAAGCTTCTTTTTCAGTTAATATCTTTTTATACATATTCAAGCACCTCATAATAACTGTGCTGAACAGAGCAGCATCATTATCTTCATTTTACAGACAGGAAAACAGACAGAGGGGTCAGGTTCTCCCAACACACTGAAGAGGTGCAGAGCAGAACTAGTTTTAGAACTAAAACATGTAATTAATACCGTGTTATCAGTATCCTTATGGCTCACAGCAGTCAAACAAAACCCATGGATGGAAAACTTAGTGAATAATCACAGTTTCCTTCCAAAAGCCCAGCTTCCAGTAAAAATATATGGAAAGGTTTCAAGTATTTGTTTAAATCAGCTTCAGACAGACTTCCCACAGGCTTGATTCACTTGATACAGCAGTGGGCTCGTGCACCAGTCCTGCCACCTCCCAAGAGCAGCTTGTTCCAGAGCTGGATGCACAGCCTGGCTTCAAACCCCCCAGACCATCCCAGACTGCTGTGCCAAAATTTGCCTTCTATTAGCACTGAGCAAGGATTGCATTAAACCAGCTGTCAGGTTTGTCTGGTGAAATAGCCATGCCCTGCTGAAATATCTCACTAAACAACATCTATTAAAACCCCGTGGAACAAGGGATACATAAATGAGCTAAACAGAGACCAAAACACCACAAATACATTTAGAATCAGTGTTTACACAAAGATTTGAGAATTCATTCAGTGTTTGTTGCACTTTTTCTATTCCTGTGAGTAACCAAAGGCTACACAGCTGTTTGAAACCACCAAGTTCTGAGCCCAGGAAGCTGGCACAGGACTGCCACCAATTTTGGTGGATGCAAGACTGAATTCAGACTGAGGTGCTCCTAAACAGGAAACAGCATCCTCAGCTAAGATTTCACCTCACCTTTAATTTAATAGATCCAATAAATCCCACTGAATTAACCAGTCTGCCACCAACTCTCCAGCCAGCCCTCATACATAGAAAATTAATGTGAGACACAACTGTACTAAAAACAAAATCACAAAAACCCACCCCAAAAAACCCCCACAAGCCCAATCCACTCTACACCATACCAACAAAGCCCACCTTGATATGCATTAAGTCTCAAACCATAATTTCAATTTTTATAGGGTTGGGGAATTTAGGGGTGCTTTTTTTTGTTTAAAATCAAAATAGCATAAGCTAAATTCATCTTGGTATAGCACCACCAAATTCTGCTTCACCAAAAATTGGTCCAGAAATTCTCAGGGTGAGAATTCTAGCTCAATACTCAATGTTTTTGTAGCTGCCGTAATTGCTTTGTGCTAGAGCCAGAAATAAACCTCTTCAGTCTGCAGTAAAAGCTATATCTTACCAAGTGACATTGTAAAAGCACAACTTCCAAAGTCTATGTAATTAGGGAAATCTCACATGGGAAGGGTTTACTAATTGCATTACATGTTCGAGTGGCTTCCAGTTAGGAAGTGTTTCACCTCACCCTTATTGCTTGGGCCAGGAATGGATTTCCCCTCCTTCAGCCCTCTAACCAGACTGGGGAAACAAGGGAAAAAAATAAAATGCAGGTTATGTAGTCCAGCACTTTCATGTACATGACCCCCCCATTACATTATCTCAGCCTTCCCAAAGCAGTGGTTAATACTATTGAAGTTTCTCTTACATGACAGGTGAACTATTTTTAGCCTTAAAGCTTAGGCAAGGCAAAGATTAAATTTCACTGTCCATGTCAGACAGCAACAAAACAGCTCATACAAGGCAGAAGTCTTCAGCTCTGCTTCCCCCTCTGCAGATGAACAGACAAGATTTCCTCTGAACTTGAGGGCACAACCATATCAAAGTTTATAAAAATCCAGTTCACTCAGCAAGAACATCAAATTAAGCACTCCCAGTGATCACAAGCTGGTACAACCGGAGCTCTCTGCAATACCTACTATATCTTTCCCCTCCAAATCCTAAATAACCATGTCCCTGAAAATAAGAAGCACACAGCATCAGGCCTGGAACACGATCCAGTTCTGTCTTGCACATGTTTTGTGCTCTATGGTGTTGGATGATGCACAATTCCACTTCAGCACCAAAACCCAACAATTTCTAGAAGTGGATTGTTACAATTTTGTAGGAAATACCAAAGGCAATTTCTCTTAGAAAGTCAAGAGCACTTACATATATATTCATGTCACTTAGAAAAAAGAAATCAGGCTGGGAGTTTAAAGAGGCTCAAAGGTAGCATTAAGCTTCCAATAAATCCCAGTGAATTTAAAATTAATTCCCTTAGGTGACACAGGAAAAAAAAAAATTTAAAAATTGATTTGCTCTAAAATAAGAATCAGATTTTATTGGTTAAATCCCAGGTGGCTCACATGCAATAGGTCACTCACAGTGCTGCTGTGACTCAGTTGTCTGAGCAGGATTATCCTTATCACCTCTGATAGGGTTTACATGGAGCCAACATTCCTCACAGCAGGAGATGGGAAACAGAGGCTGTTACAAACTAGTAGAGGACAGGCAATGAACACGAGACTATAAGATGGAGAATAACTGATAGAACAATCAGAAGGCACTGGGGAAAACCCACAGCAGAAGGGCTAAGTATGACAAAGAGCTGTTGTTCTAAAGTGTAATGAGATTTTTATCGCTGGCATAGGCCTATTGCTGCAGAAGAAGGGCAAAATTATTAATAATGAGAGAAAATTTCAATAAATGTTTCTGGCTTACACTTTGAGCAAAGGAGGAGGATATACTTGTATCACTTGAGAAAGACAAAGTACTTCATGCTGCAGCTGCAATCAAGAGCAACTCAAAGGATAACAACAGGAACTCACTGAAAGCACCCTGGGACACGGTTGACATGCTGGTGCTAATTTTAATACATCTCTGAAGACTGATAACATCACACCAATATCCATGTAAGGCAAGGGAAGTGACTCAGCTGCACAAAAACTGGTTTGCTCTGGGCTAAATCTTAGGCAAAAAAGGAAAAAATGTGTCCAGCTACGTAACTGAGGGAAAATTATGGGATAGGAATTTATAGAAGGTTGGGTTGATTCCCCTTTACCGAGTTGACCTTGACAGATGTGAGGTTTTGAGTGCTTTAAGGTGTTTGATTTAATAATGCACATAATTCCCTAACAGACACTGTAAGCTAATAAGGAAATTAAAACAGAGTAAGCAATAGGGAGATGATTGCTCCACAGTGGTTGTCGGGAGCTGTGATCAGAGTTTTGTCCTGAGTTCTCCAGCACAGAACAGCTCAGTGTATCAGATATCACCGTGTTTATCACTAATCTGGGGTAAAGCTGAACACCTTCACTACAAGTGTTTGGTGGACTGGGAGATGCTGATCTGGAAGGTCTGTCCCACCCAGCAGCCTGGAGGGCTTCCACAGGGGCAAATCTAATCCCACAACAGGTATTTCAGTGCAATTCCAGGCAGGGCTGTTCTAAAAAGGGCAGGAATATTTGCAGAATGGGAAATTTTGGTAAGGAGAGAAGTAAGAGGGATTAATGGTTCATAATCTCAGTAACAATACCAGTGATAAAACACAATACAGTAATAAAGCACTAATGACCTGTGCAATTTTAAAGCAATAAGGCCTTGCAGGATTTACAGAACAGGAACAGAAGCTCTTCCCACCACTGCAAATGACAGAACAGAGTAACACTTGTGTGTTTAAAACTGATATTCACAGAGACAATTGAAAAAAAAAAAAACCATAATAAGTCACAATTCTATGGAAAGCACCAGAATATTTATTTTAGGGCCACAGAGTGTCTCACAACAGAGTAAGCAAGAGATCACTCTGGTTATTTTATCAAAAAGATTGAAAGGGACTTGATTACAAGTGTGTCCTTGGGGATAAGATACCAGCTCCTAAAGAGCTGCTTAATGTAATAGAGAACATAAGAAGCAATGTCTGCAAGGCTAAATCAGACAAGTTGAAAAACTTGGCAACTTTTCTCCTCTGCCTAACCACAATGAGGGGGGGGAAAAAAAAAAAACCTATGTAAACCACAAAACCTCAGCAACATCATTTCCATCACCACCACCCTTAACAGAAACAGTTATACCACATGAAGCAGTGAAATAATCACTGGGGATGCTGAAGACCAAACTCACATGGCTGAACTCTTAAACAACAGCATGAGAGGCATCACCTTGATTAACAAATGTCATTTCCAGATAAGCTTCTCATAAGCAGCTAACTCATACATAGAATTAAAAGATCCCGTTATTCTCTCCTCTGCCACAGTTTGTAAACACACACTCCTTTGCCTTCCTTTACCCAGCATGCAGCTTTTTCAGAAGCAAAACAAAAAGGAGCCCATGACATTTCTACACCTTCCTAAAGATGTATTTTATCCAGCTAATAGCAACCCAGGGGGAAGACGCCCCAGAAATGGCAGGTGATAAAGAGCAATCAGAGCATAAAAGCTCACTCCTCAGTGCTCACCTGGCTCACTGCAGTGCCTGCACAGTGCTTCTTCCCCTCACCCATCTCCCCCAAAGGCAACTCAGCTTTCTGGGAGCTGAGGATCTGTCCTAAGCCCACAGAGCAGATGTTTAGCTCACTCAGGTCCTGTTACATCTTCCAGGAAGGTCTTGTTTTATTTTACAGGGTATTTTTTGAGTCTTACATCTGAAAGGCTCAAGGTAAATTGCAAGCTCTGAATAAGCACAGAGATATCTATTCGTGTACCTTTGTTCTCTAAATTCCCTCTATTCAAAACAGGACTGAGGAAAGAGATTGCAATTTTAGGAATACATTTTGGTAGAATACCAAAGCTACTCTCACCAGAATTGAGCCTTGATCAATCAATCCTTCCTCTCTCTCAGCCTTCAGTTGTGATGTTGCATAAACCAAGTTCCAGGTAGGATCAAATCATTAGTATCAGCAAGATCCTACCTGCAGAAGACAGTTCCCAGAATGCCAGTACTGACCTGTGGCAACTTTGTTCATTCCTAAAAACCCTCTAAAAACAAAGTGGAAACACCTGAGCCTGCACCTGTAAGGCCCCTGCTTTCAACAGGAATCACCAGTGATGAACAATTTGTAGGGTCATGCAAGCAGGGGTTTCCAGCTGGTGCTTTGTAGAGCTCTCCAGATCCACAGAATATTTCAGATGCATATCTAAAACAGTTTAACACGCCTGTTATAATATCTCTTGCTATTTGAAAGAGGTTACAGGATATATAAGTTAAAATAAATGGCAAATTAGTGACAAATATGAGAATACTCCCTGTGGCAGCTCAGCCACTTAGACTTGAATATGATACACTTCAGTGCATAGTCAAGAAAAAAAAAAAGTATTTCTGAATTCTTTTTACCCATAAAAATCCACTGCTCTTTCAACAGCTACTCACCTCACCAGGGCTACAACAAGTCCTGTTTGCCATTAGCCATTTAAGCCACCCAAATTAACAGTAATTGACTTAGAAAAGCCAATTTACATTTCCAGTTGCTCTAGGAAGCAAATTTACACCTTGGTCAGTACTTGACTGATCCCATTTCCTCTGAAAATTTGCATTTCAGACACACTCACCACTCCCTGCACCCAGAGCAAAGCTGCTGTGAATGAAAGCACTCATTTTAAACCTGCTTGTACCCAGAGCTGTGCCTGAGGTCAGCAAATTCAGAGACACTCCTCTAAAACCACTTATCTTGTCCTGAAACTTGAAAGATGTTCTATAAACTATTGAATTAGAGGAGGATAAGACAGGCAATTATTCTCAAATAAACTCCAGCCACCCTAACTTTTGCTGACTTCCTGAACTCCCGCTTGAGATGAGGCTAATCTGATTGAATCCACGGTGATGGATTCACACAGTCCCACCAACAAGGGCACACAGGGTCCTTCCAGAGCGAGTTGTTCCTTCTGGAAAACCCAGTAATGGGCACTGCACACAACTTGCTTCTCCCAGGTCACCCCATGCCAACAAAGAAACAGCAAGCACAAGATTTGGAGGGTACAACAGTAAAGTGGCAATGCTGGAGTGAATCCAGGCAGCAGGAAGAGACAACTCTCTGTGGAATCTGGACAAAACTCTGAGGGCTCCATCAGAACTGCTGTGTATCAGCAGCTGCTGTATCTTTAATTATTCTCCCCGTATAAAAAGCAGCAAGATAAGTCACCAGTTAAACTGGCAGAGCTTATAAAAAGCAAAAGTACATTAAAATATAAATTATAAGGACAATGAAAATATATCGTGCATGGTACAGAATCATTCGGCATCCTTAAAAAAAATTATCTAAATAAGCATCAGGAACACTGAAGAGTTACAACTCAATGTAATCCATAAAGAGACATTAAGTTAGTTGTGCTTACAGTCTGTGAAGAAAGCAGTTAAGATTCCCAGGCTCTTATCCAGCATAAACAGTGCTGCCCAATAGACTTATTTTTGCCTGGAAAAAAAAAAAAAATCTATAGTTTCTTTCCTCACCAATGAAGGAAACATAAAAGAAAATGGTCAAACAGTTAATCTATTAAAGAGGCATCTAAATACTTGAAACAGATAAATCTGACAAGTGTGAGGATTTTTTTAAATGGTTAGAGGGCAATAAGGCTTGGTTTGAGAAAAAAAAGTCATTAGGAAGTGTTGGTATTTTAAGACATGAGATTTATGCAAGAAAACTAAAAGGAAAAAATGAAGGCTGCCTTAAAGCAACAAAGGAGGAAGCGTGCAGCGGGCTGTCACTGAGACTTTCAAGTCCCTTTTATCCCAGATGCAGCACTAACACAGCCAAGCAGCTGCTGGCTGTGGGATGGGGTGGAGGCATCATCCCCCGCACACATTTGAAGGGCACAGACACACAGCCATCGACTGTAAGGCAGCCACTCCACTCCATACTCTGCCGGTTAATGATGTCATTAATAAAGCTGATCTATCAAGTGATACCAGGGTATTGTGACCCAGTTCAGACATGCAGATACACATCTGTATAATTCAGTGGTGCAGGTCCACATATGTTAAAGACAGAACAAAGCAGCTTGTAGGCAGCTCCTTGCTATGCAGGATGTTGTGTCCACCACACTTGATTAAGATGTGCTAATAGGGAACAGACCTCTGTGTTGGCTATCAGTGCCCTGGCTTCAGGCTAAATTACTCTTGCAATGGCATTTGCAGTATTAAAGCACTAAAAGGGTATTTACATCTTCTTGCTTTAATTTTTGCCTTGCCCAACTTCAGAAGATGCAAAGGAGAATAATCCAGCAGCACAGTGCAGCCTGCATTAGTCAGGGTCTGGGCAATTAGCATCTTTAATAAAAACTGCTCGAGGATAAGGTATATTTGGAGGCAAAAAAAAATTTAAATTATCTAATTTTGATATGCTCTGGATTCAAAGTAAAGCTTCCTGCTGTCTTCAAAGCATCACTGAATGTCAGTAAGAAGAGAAAAGTATCACTGTGTCTCTTGGTACAACATTCATTTATTACTATCCACTCACTCCTAAATGTCAGTGTTGTTCCACCCGCCCGTTCCTCCTCATCCCCTTTGCACCCCCACTCCAAAAAAGAAATATATGGCCTTTCCTAATGAACCTGGTGTGATTTTTCTACTGCTGAAGAGCTAAATAAGGCAGAGTCCTTTAGCATCCTGCAGTGCAATGGAAAAGCACACACCAGTGTGCATGCATACATTATAGAAAACAGGGTGTGTGTAATACAAAAGTCTTTATGAGGGTTAGATTTATTCCTATTATGGCATAAAAACAAAAATTGCATTGTGTTTCTACTAGATAGCACCACTTACACCTGGTAATGTAAATCCCACCACCATGGAATGGCAATTACAGAGCTGCACAGGCTTCCCCCAGTTGTCAGGGCCACAATGCCTGAGTCCAGCAACAGAGGAGTGTGGAATGTATTCTGAACTACAGGGCTTGGAAAACTTACTGAATCTATTCCAGCTACTGAATTGTCATAAAGAGCTCTGTTAGCCTGATGACATTGATCAGATCAGCCTGATCTGGCAAATTTTATATGTTATCCTTTCCCTTTTCTTCTGCTAGCAGAGGAACATGAGTAGGGATGGAGAGCACCATAAGATGGGCACATTTACTCCTGAGCTGCTCTAATCCTACCCACAGCATCAGGAACAAGGAAAAACAATAGTAAAAGGATTATAATAGAAATCTGAGCACATTCCAGTGAAGCAGCCCCAAATTCTGGTCATGAGCAACAGCCCTGCTTTCTAGGAAGGGAAGGAAGACATGAGAATTATGATATATGGTGATAGGGCCAAGATCACACCTTGCTCATCCCTCCTGCTGTTCAGACAGGTTTATTATGAAGGAATGGCCTGTTGATTAGCAGTGCTCTTTTGACACTGTGACAAATGACACTAAGATCCTTTCTTTTTAATGGCCTGAGAAGTCAAATAACTTATCCATTGGCAAGGGAGAGCAACTGATGGCTTTAAAAGAGTAAAAAGCTACAGGTTTGGGTCCTGAGCACCATGAGTATCACAGTAACACAGCCAGGCAGCACCTTCCCTCACACTGAGGAGTGGTGAAATCCTCATCCCTGCTGAAGTCACAAGAGCCCCTCTGAAGGATTAAGGGCTTCTCTGTGCCAGGTGCCACTTCCTTCCCCAAAACACTGTCAACTTACTACAAGACAGAACAACTCCATGAAAAGAAAGCATGGGGAGAGGCTCGCAGGAGGATGAAAACTTAAGATGAGCTGGGAAAACATCATTTTCATCATACATCAGAAAGCTCTGCCAATGAAGTAGTAGCTGTATTTCAGCACCCAAGCTGTTCTTTAGCAGGATAGAATGCCTTCAAAAACACTTGCACATACAAAATTCTGCATCAGGCATTTGCAAACAAGCAATATCTTGGTTTTTAGACCAGCTGCATGGCTATTGTGGATACACACTGACCATGGATTACCTGGATTGTGGGTGCCTGTAAACACCAAACCTTGCTCCATATACAACCAGTTTTTGAGATGTGGAGACGGAAGACATCAGCACACTGCTCAGACCCCTGGCAGATAACACCCATGTGCACATTCAGTTTGGCTGAAAGGATTTCTCACAGAACAGAAAACCCAACCAAGGGAGGTTTTCCAACAAACACTTTTGATAATTGCATACATGGCAGAAGAAGATAAGAAGGGAGCATGAAAGCTGACTGCATTTATCAGGAAGGACGAAACAGTTTGAAACGCTTCCAGTTATGGAAGTTCTACTGTAAGAACTTTGTCATTTCAATTTTTCTCGTACACTTTATGGTGCTCTACATTTCTGAATTCTTATCTCTTCAGCCCAATGCCACAGGCTACAGGTCTGGAATACAGCCCAGTTCCCACTTTAGTCATCACAGAGAAGGGAGGGAATGCATCTCATGTCATAGCAGAGCTAAGCACTGCCACTTCCATCCCCAGAAGACTCTGCAGGATCTTCTGGCTCACCAAGCAAATGTGAATCTGAGGGGCATCATCTTCCAGTGCTGCTGCCACTTCTTCCTCCATCATCAGTGCTGTTTAATTTGTCTGAGGAACAGGATAGTAGCACAGCAAGCTGCTGGCTGCTAACCAGAGAAAAACAGCTCTGCAGCTGACAAAAGCCCAGGGTCTGTCTCTTGTTCCTCCAGAATAATCCACTTCTGGCTGGCTGACAGAAGCCAGTGAGGATCTTCCATCACAAACCCACATCTCTCCATAGGATGCAGGTGGTAACTCACACCAAGCTGGCTGCCCTCATGTTTGCTGTTTGGTCAGATGCACTCATTTTTAAATAGCACCCTTGGTGGGGCTACAAGTTCAAAACTCAGCAGGATCTGCTTGGCACCATTTCCTTTAAAGGCAGGATAACCCAAGTGTCACACTGTTTTATAGGCTAAAATCCTAACAGACTTCCTCTGGGGGCTTCAAATAAGTTCCCCCATATTCAGTTTCCTGACTACAGGACTGGGTTGGATTGATCACACACAGCCTCCCCAGCAGCTGTCAGGCTGCTGTTGTCTCTGTCACCAGTTCCTGATGCATGGAATAAGGATAATTCCTCCAATACTTGATAAAGCTCTTGATATCCAAGTGCTACTTTATCCATGCAAAAACATTTCATAAACTTTGCATACACAGACAAAGTTTTTCATCTCTTTACAGAGTTTGCTGATTGCCACATATAACTCATACTACACACAACTCACCCAGGTCACTCTTTCAGGGGTGCAATCTGCAAGGAGCCAAAGCACAACTTGAAATAAAAGTAGCATGAAACAATACTGAGGAGAAAGAACCAAAGAGCTAAACAAAGAGTCCTTGTAATGCCACAAAATTATAGTCTCACTCTTCAGTCTCTGTCTCCTTTTGTATCCATGCTCCTGGGGAGAGTGGAGGCAAAGAAAATAATTGAATAAGTGTCCTTCCTAAGATACTTGCAGCACAACAAAAAGCTGTGCTTTAATGGCTCTGTTCACCCACATGCAGCCCAGCTATTTCAGACCCTTCCAGTCTGTACTGGCACTACACAACCATGACTCAGGCTCACTCCTGGCGTAAAAGCCCCAGTTCAGGTCACAGATTAATGTGTACCTTGCTGCTCTGTAACTCCTGGAAGGCACCACGTAAACCCAAGGAGAGGATCCAGACTCAGGCAGGTGAGGAACTCTCCTTTCAGTCAATACAAAGCTAATAATTTTTCTACAAAGCAACAGCACTTCAAATTTTTCTTGACATTTTCATTTTCTGGTTATACACAGACAAAGCCACCTCTTTAGAGCTACACAGAAAATGTATTCAGGACATCAGAGCCTATTTTATGCGTGGCACTTTAGCACTGCAGCAATCATTACACTTAAGGGCATGCTATCAAGCAGCTTAATACCCCATGTGTTATCCATCCCCCACTTCCCACAGCCATCCTCATGCAGGACCACATACAGTGTTTACTGCCTAATGGGTCCCTCTGGGATGCTTATGGATTTCTCCACAGCACAAAGTTTTTATTTCATCAACACAGTCCTCCCTCTTCCATGGCTTGTGCTGTGCCTGCCAGCTCCCCCTTCGCTCAGAATCACCAAACCCCTGCCCTAATTGGAGGCCACTCTTTAATGCCTGCCCAGTTTTCTGCCACTTTGTCCAATTTGTTTCCTTGTGAGGGAACACTTTTGCCCTGGCCTCCGTGAGCAGCATTCCCTCAGTAGCCTGACACAAAGTCTATCACATGATGTATTGGCCTCCAGCTCTGCTCCTCTCTTTACATGCTTTAATAATTCTATATTAGGGAGAAGTGACAATATAATCCTTGGTCCAATTTTACCATAGCCACATTGAAAGTCACTAAAGGTTTTTAACGCTTGTCCAGCATTTTAAAGACCAAAACACAATACTTGCTCTTAATAGCAGCTGCACAATCTAATTTGTGGCTGACACTGAACTAAATTAAGTAAAATCAGAATATGAAGTGAGTTAGTCAATCAGGTGTTGGCATGTCAGGAAGTTTTGTGGGGTTTTTGTTTTGTGGTTTTTTTTTTAATTATGAATACCAGCTTATGCAATACTTGCAAAAGGGAGACACTTCAGAAAACTGGCTCTACCTCCATACAAAACATTGAGATTCTTATAACACATTCCTGACCTTTTCTTAACCAATTAAGCACACCATCATTGGCACCACTGCAGCACAAGCAGCCAGACCTGCTGAGAACCTGGCCTCCAGACTTTTCTAGTTCCTTAAACACAGCCACAGTAACTGAACATGAAATCCCACCTGCAGCCACAAATCCAGCACCATTAACAGCAACACCGTATCCTTCAAGATACCAAACACAAGCATGAAGAGGAGCCAAAGTTTTTTTCCAGTTCCTAGGCTGTTCAGCCCCATTCCCAGGACAAACACCTTTACCCAATGCACATTCAGTCAACTTTACAGATAATTCAAATGCATCACAACTTTGAATGCCAAAATCTAAGGTAGGATGTGTTCCTTAGATGGATTATTCACCATCATTCTTTACATAGATACACAGAACTTGCCATCTCCTGGTGTGTTAATCCAGGTAAGGGATCAATGTCTCTTCTATGATTTATGCCATTTCTTTACTGGTCCCACTTGGCACTTATGGGTTGGTTTTCCATGAGGACATTGTCCAAAGAATAGATCCCTCTCCATTCTCCTCTCAAGGTATGCACCACAAAGAGTCAGCAGTACCTGATGCTACTTAGAAGACCCCTAAATGAGGGCCATGACCTTTTAAACCCAAATACCACCTCCAGCTTACACCCTGTTGCACACTGAAAATATGGATCAGCAAGAAAGACTTAGCCAATAACATCTTCCCAAGTTTTAGGAGGAAGAACAAAACTAAAGAGCTATAAGAAAAAATAGAAGGTAGTACAGACAGAGCTGAGAAATAACAGGTCACAGAAGTGCAAGGCTTAAATTGTCTCATTAATGCTTAATAAAAAATAAATAAGGACAATCAGGACTCCTTGGTGGCCAGAAGATGTGCACTTCAGAGTGCAGGGAACACGAGCAGTTTAGAAGCAGCTGCTGTAATCTGTGTTACACATCAAAACAACATTAGCACTGCTCCTGGGCTGCACTTCTCATCAACCTGCAATTTGGAGAGGCATCCCACACTAAATACAGGCCTGGGAGATCACTGGGCACATCCTGGCTCATCTGTAATAAAAGAAGCTGCTGCTATGCCTTTGCTTCTCCCTGTAGTGATTATAAGACAGCACATAATCGCTAAGTGTTGGGGGCAGGGATCTGCTGAGTTCTCAATTAGGGGATTTTTTTTCAGATTTCTGTAGGGGGAACGTGGCAACAACAGCAGGTTTGTACCCATTCTTTCCTATTTAGGAGTGTTCAAGAGATTACTTGAAAAAAAGAAACCACCAAAGTGTTCATAATTAAAAAAAACTTTCCCCAAGGCAAAACATCGCATTTTGAGGTTCAGAATTCCTCCTACAGCTGAAAAGATCAACATGAAACGTTCATCCTGCGATACAAAAAGAGTGAAGTTGTGTCAAGTGCGCATTTTCCTGAAAAATAGATTCAGACAACACTGTGTCTCCTCCTGCTCCTCTATACACCCAATCAAAGCTCCTTCGTACAGAGAACCAGGGGCCTGGCTGTGCAGGACAACAGCTCTGGATACCAACATAACATATTTATACAAGTGTTTTACAGTTCAGATCAGCGACACTCCATCCAACTGTAATGGAATAAGGAACAGCACGAAGAGGCCACTCTTGGGGCAGGCTGGGGGTGGGCAGCATTTAAAACTGACCCCTGGTATCAATAAGCACTGTGGCATTGTTTCAGTGCCAGAGCACAGCAGAGACACTGCATCCATGGAGAAATGCCACCTCACAAAACTTCTCTCTGACTTCAGCTGGCAAATCTCTCCATCCAAACACAAAGAGGTTGCCCAAAAACTCAAGACAAACCAGCTACCCTCATTGGTCCTCTCAGAGGTGCTGGAGCCAGGCAGGTCACACCTCCCAAAGCACCAGCTCAAATCAATTCATTCCTTTCCTGTCCCCCATCTCCACTTGGGGCAAGGACAAGCTTTTGAACTGTTCTCTTCCTCCCGCTTTCATTTCATTCCACAACACAAATAACAACCTGCTACAAATAACAGCCTCCCTGCTCTGAGGCCACCGCCGCATTCTCCCGCTGTCAGCACCAGGGCATATGTGCTCTTCAGCTTCCTCAAGTGCGCTATTCTGAGCCCTGCTAAGAAAAATCTATGACTTTACACCCTGTCTGAGCCTCAGCAGCAATCACTAACACTCTACATTTTCAAATTTAATCTCATTTCTGATGAAACTTTCCTCTCTGCCATTTGTAATCTCACTTGGTGGTGTGCTTTGTGCGGCTCAGTATAAATACGTGCTTTGGAATTAAACTGGTCCAGCAATTTTGACAATGATTTCTTGGAAATTAAGCCAGGACAATTTGTTTGGTTGAAGTGGGATCATTTGAAACATATGACAGAAAGGCTATAAAGTACTTTGTAGTGTAGCACACTAATAAATATCAGGAATTCACATCTCATTTATGCCTGGTTGTAGGGGTGTTAGGCAGAGGACCATACCAATGGGGTATCCTCTGACCAAACGCAGAAACAACATTTCTGCCTAAACTATAAACTGCAAAGCAAAAGACCACACAGAGGTGACAAATACCTCATCCCAAGGAATAACCTGATTAATAACAACAGTTTAAAACAAGGCTGAACAACCAGAGGAAGATATCTAAAGGCCAGGCTTAGTCTCAAGAATGATGACCCCAAGCTCATGTTTTTCCACTGCTCAACACAAGGCCATTGGACAACTACACTAGATCAGCTGAAAAATAATTTTTTGCAGCAGCAGCAGTCTGGAAACTTCAGGAACTCTCCTCCAGCCACCCCAAAGTCCATGGCAGCAGAAAGAGACACAAACAGCCTCAGCCATACAGCACCTCCTGCCCCCTATACCTGAGGTCCCCAGGAAGCTCTGACACACATCAAGGCTCTGGGGAGCTGTGAGACAGAGCTTTGCCTCATCCCTCACCAGGGATTACAATGCCAAGTCCTCAAGAGACTCCTCAGCCTGAGAACATAAAGATTTCATCACTCCCATGGGAAATATTACACACAAGATTAAATTTAAGGAAAATTCTTGCCAAATAACATCTTCCCAAGCCCTAAGCCCTCCATGCCTGTCTTTGTGTGATATTTGTGGTAACTACTTCCTCAGTTTCATGACTGCTTAGTTTTATAGCAACTTCTTCAGTCATTCCATCTAATTTTTAATTCTTAAGCAATTTAGCAAATGTTATTTTTGCTCCAAAACACTTTCCTCCACTCTTCTTCTTCACATGCTTTTAAACTCCCATTCTGTCTTCTCCCTTAAATTCTTCTGTTCCTTATCCCTTAAGAACCTCCTTGTTCTGTTTCTTCTTCACAGCCTACTTTATTTCTACATGTTCTCAGTCACCCCCAGACATTTCTCTGGTGGCCTGACCCTACCACACCCTGACTCATCTCAGAATAAACAAACAATTCTCTCCTCCTCAGCATTCACTCACAGATACATCCTGCAAAGTTCACAGCACAACACCCTGACAGACATCACTTCTCTGCAGTGCTCCAGAGCTCATCGCCAAGTACTTAATACCCACTTCCAATAACCATCGCTCATCTGAGATGAATTTCCACTGTGAATTAACACAGTGGGGTCAGAGCAGTTAACTCAGGGCCTAAGGAACGCAGAGGGTGAATATACACAGGGTGCCATGGAAGGTGGAAAAGGAGGAGTGGGATGATGGGTCAGAGGAGGTGCTTCCAACTCCTCCGCAAGCTGCCAACAGCTTCACCTGGAAAGCTCAATGTCCAAAGCAAATCTCAGCACAAACCCTCCCACTGCCTTTTCCAAGTGCTTACGTATGTGTGGCTCCCTGTTCTCCCAATGAATCAGCAGCACTCGTGGGTAAAGGAAGGAAAGAATATAGGGCAATAGCTGAGCATTCAGTGTAGCAGATGGAGGCAACAATGATCCATCCCCCAAAACAGCTATCGGAAAACCAACATATTCCCTGGGTGATGATCCCAAAGGTCCTCCTCCTCCCTTCCCCAGCCTCCTGGCAGCATCCCCATGCTGAATACACAGGGCAATATATTCCCCAAGTCCCTACACATATCCTCTCCCACTCATCTGCAATATTGATGCAAAGCAAGGTGGTCTGCTCAGCAAAAGTCAGTCATGCACAGAAACTCTCAACATTGCTTTCCAGGACTTCAAACAGGAGGAAATCCTCAGATCAACTGTAAATACTACTTTTAAAACATTTCCAAACTGTCACTGCCCTGTGGCACAGACTTTTTAGCACACCAAACTGGAAAGGGAGGAGAGAAGAAAAGCAAAGACAACCCTTCACCTCAAAGCTCACAAATTTTTGTTTATATTCCCTATCAGAAGCTCCATCCCTGTCTAAAGATGAGACCCATCTGCCTTGGTGCTGCCCTCACTGCTGCCTGGATGCTCCTCACAGCACCACAGGTTGTCCCACAGCCCAGCCATAACATCTGGGTGATCCTAGCAAGGCCATTAAAAGAAGGTAACTTGTGCCTGTCCATGGGCAACCTAGACAACCCACTGTCAACATGCCTGGTAGGGATTCCTCTAGCAGCACATGAATACCCATATACAGGTAAGAAATCCAGTCCAGTAGATATTTGGGATGAGCAGACCAAGATTATTCCACAAGCACCAGAGGAACCCCAAGAATTGGACTTATTGGGGTCCTCCAAAGCTCATTACTGTGGGCAATTTCATTATAAACTATCCAGCCAACATTTGAACAACCTTGACCTTGTTAGGTCTACCCATAAAAAAAAAACATATCACCAAATAACAAAGTTTATAATCCTCCAAAACAGTGCAATTACACCAGTCATAATGCTTTCTTCATCCTCACTCATCCCAAAGTGTTGCCCCAGGGAATGTTTCTATTTGCAGAGACAGGGCATGGGCTGGGATCCCCTCACACCTTCAAGGGGGTCCTGGTAGCCTTGGCCAGATTACTGCCCTCACCCCATCATTACAATACTCCAAGGTTTAAGAATAATTCAGCACACAAATTGGGACACCAAAAATGATCGTATATGGAATATGATGGAAATTGTGATTGTCAAGTTATTAACTGAAGTAAAGGAAAAAGGGCAGCAGTCTCCCTGCTTCTACCTTGGGTAGCCACTGCTAAAGCCCTTGGTGAGCTAAATCACCTGAGGTGTTGGCTTGGCAAGCAGGCCAAGGCAACATCTGCCACCCTTGGCAATCTCCTCCGAGATGAAGAAGCCACCAGACAAGCGACACTGCAAAACTGGGCAGCCATTGACTTCCAGCTCCTAGCCCATGGACATGGCTGTCAAGATTTTGAAGGCATGTGCTGTTTTGATTTAACATCACGTAGTGACTCCATCTCAAAGAACATCCAGCTGCTAAAAGATCAAGTCCACCAAATCAAGACAGAAGAAAAAAATCACAGACTGTCTCAACAATTTTCTCGGACAATGGAGACTCCAAGGGTGGGCACTTTCTTTAGTTAAGGGAGCTTTGTGGATTTTCATTGCAATTCTTATCATACTGTTTATGTTCTCATGTTTTTTACGCTGCTTTAAAAAGGCCGTTGGGGAGGTGCTCTTGGTAAAAAAAAGAAGGGGGAGTTGTGGAGGGCTGTGAGCACAAGGAGCCCTCTGCACTCCCTTGGAGGGGAGAGGTCTGAAACCAAAAAGACTTTCCCCAGAGATAAGTAACCTTCATCAGGGTCATGGTGACAGTGAACCACCCCCAGCACGCCTTGTTTCTGTATGGTAATACCCAGTACCCAGCTGGCCAGTTGGTTTCTACCCCACCCCTTGCCTTTCCCATAAAAAGACCCCTGTTTCTGCCCCTGATTAGGGAGCCTTTGTCCCTGGCCACCCCTCCACAGGGGCTGCTGGACAATGAAAGCTGCCTCTATGGAACTGCTGTACGAGGCTCCTGTCTCTCTGTCCCCGAGTTCTCTGTGGGTGATTTCACAAAGAGCTGAATCACAAGAGCTGGGATCACTTGTAGCTGAGAAATCACTACACTTGCTGAAATCACCGGCCACCACTCCTGGCAGAGCTGTTCCTTGCAGGATGCTCTCTCTAGGTAGGTCACAGCACACCAGTGCTGACCAGCATTCGACCCCCTGCAATACCAAACCATTAATACTGTTGGACCAGGAATCTCTTCCCCATGTCATTCAAGGCTGAGCTCCCACTCCTAAATAGAGCCTCAAAAAACTAAAGAAAAGGTGCGTGCCTAATGACTACTGAAACACTCAGATTTTTATTCTCCACTTCTCTCTGCTCTGGTGCTCTACTGATTTAGATATTTAACAATCTCTTCTAGCATAGCCAAATTGCAATTTCTCTCCCCATAATTAATCCAAGGTGCTGCTGGACTAAGTAAAACAAAGGAACTAATTTAATCCTAGCTGAAATTCCTCCAAAATTAGTAATAGCATACTTACAACATTATTGAACCTGTATTACCACCACCTTCAATTTTTTTTCTTTCAATACTACTGAAGGACTTCATTAGCTTTTAAAGAGAAATATATACAATAAACAAATCCTGGCTTTTTGCTGTGGTAACCATTTTCATGGACAGCAAGAAGAATTAAATGTAATTGAAATTATCTGCAGAAAACACCGATTCTGAACTAGCTGAGCTGGTGTAAAGCCCAATTAAACCAGCAATCTTTCCACATCTTCATACACACACACTGACTGCAGGCACAAGAAGATATTTTTCCAACTCTGTGAAGCAGCAGGAGAGACCATGACAGGGCCAATGTGCTAAGGAACGTGTAGGAGGCAGCAATAACAAACTGACACGAAGAAACAAGGTTGTAGTTGGAACAAACGGAGCTGTGTGGAGAAGTTCGGGGGGTTTCTCTCTGATCTAATGTGCCATCCCACCCACCACTAGACCTAGATTTGCCTTCTATCCCTCTGGCATGACCAAGCCACCCTGTGCAAAAGAGGCTTGAATCTGGGTTACCAGAGCTCTTCTGAAACATGCTTTTATTCTTCAGCAAGCACCAACAAGACCTCGTTTTCAGCTGGAATAAATTACCCAGGATGAAGCTAGTTTCTGTATTGCCATTATCCAACAGTGTTTTCTCACTAGACATCCTGAATTTTCAAGTGGTGCAAAGTATTTACTGGGGCCTGCGTGAATACACTAAATTATGGCTTACCTAACAGCACCACCTCCTTCTAGCTTTCCACCTTCAGGCCAGATTTCTGTAATTTAGCAGTAATAACACCTCATCGAAGGCTTGAAAAGCTTTCAGCTGGCTGAGCAGAAGCAGCAAATAAAGAGCAGTAAGGCTGCAAACATAACCAAGCTGGGACTCAATCCGGAAAGACAGAGTAGGCTTTTGCTCTCCAAAACTCAGAAGTGCACACAGCAGATTTAAACAGGCTACGTTTTAATTTGCTTTTCTCCATCCAATCTAAGAGCAGTAGGAATTCCCTTAACTCAGGCACTCATTAGTCCGTGTCTGCTTTAGTCACACAAAACACATCGTCCCTTCAGGAAATGGTCTGACTGCCTTGTTCACTCATTGTTACTGTAAGATAGAGGTCAAACAACCTCAGCATCTCTATGTCCCAAATCCACAGTGCAAAATGAACAGCGCTAGGCTCTGAAAAGTGTTAACTAATTTAGTGCTATCCAAAACTTTGCCTTGTGTTTTGCTTTCCCCTGTGCCATGTGGCCTGAGGTTCACCTTCTTTGAGTTTCACTTGGTTTTTCACAGTATGCCCCTACATTGAAACACCAACATCAGCTCAGGATTGGGAACATGCTCCAAAACACACCCCAACACACCTTATTTTGGTGCTCACATCCTGTACTTAGAGCCAGTGTTGTACTGCTATGGGGACCAGGAGTAATGCAGCTGTGCTGGTACAGAGCTTTGGCTGATGTGTGATCTATTTACAGCCTGACAACCAAAGCCTGGGTGCATCTCCATTCCACCCCTGGGACTGCAGCCCCAACATTTCCAGTTCCCCCATGTGAATCAAACCCCTCTTATGTTGTGTTTAAAAAGAGGAAGACAGAAACAAGGATGTTCTGATAGGAAAGTGAGTTAAGTACCTTGGCTCTCCCACCTGGTAAACAGCCCTCTCTGTCTGTGTGCAGAACTCAAGACTTCTGTTTACTCATTGATTTTTAAATAACATTTCCCAACCTGGATGCACAGAACAGCTCCTGTAGATCTTCCTGCTGATGCCTTCCTGAGGCAGCCAACAGCCTGAACCAAGAGCACTACCAGGGGCTGTGACCTTCCCCATCCATCATAATTAGGTATTCACTTCAAAAGGCTTTTTGCTACACAGCTCCTGCCAGCATCAAACAAAAAGACAAACACCAGCCTTGAGTCATCAAAAGTGTAATTACAGGGTCTCTTGGAGAGGTGGCTCTGCCTGCTTCTCTGGTTTTCACTCTAGGAATTTATAGCAAAGAAACAGCACTTGGACAATACTTAGAAGAGCCCTACAGTGAGAAAATACACCAAGAGACACTTGCACAAAGTACAGCTTTATCTATCTCAACAGCCCTATCAGAAGCTATCACATTGCTTATTTAGTGCTCTCCCACCCAGATTTTCAGATGTATTCTAGCCCTCCCCTTTCTTTAAGCACAGCTGTGGACAGCCCATGCAGACCCTGCAGCACAAGCTGCTGGCACCCATCGATCCATTTAACTACACAACCTGGGATGAAGCGAAGGATTCAGGAGAAAATGGGTTCTCAGATGAAGTCACAGGGCACTCCAGAGCACACAACTGCATTTGCCATAGGAGTTCCTCGTGCACTACCAACAGTCCCTGCATCTCACACGCCAGAAATGCAAAGTGCCAGCAGATGCCAAAATGTAGTGAGGAGCTCCTGCCAAACCTGTAGCACCCAAGGTACCTTAATCCATGTATGAAGTAACTCATCTACCTTGCCTTCTGCCTTGGGGAAGCTGTGCTAATAAATAATCTTTAAAAATAATTAAGTTCAAAAAATTCTAAGCACACTCTACAAATATGGTTTAGTTCACCCACAAACTGCTGGGACAATATCAAAGTCCTGCCCCTGCAGACACAGACTTAAAAAAAACCCCCAAAAAAACAACAAAACCAACCACAGAATGGTAATCTTGAAAAATCAGGACTGAGAAGTTGCCTCCTAAAACACCACACCTGACCCAGGAGCAGATCAAAGTGCAGCCAGAACCAGAACCAACTATCCAGAAAACATCTCAGCATTTATGGCTGTTCAGAGGCAGTATTTCAATAAAGGAACACTCAGAGATGGGAGTAACCAGTTGAAAATTTTTACTCCTGTGCTCCTTTTTGCCTTGATGGGTCATAAGATGGGAACACACAACTCTTTTTCCAGCCCAACAGCTCACCAGGGGTTTCTCCCCAGCATCAATATTTTTCTGGTGTATATTTCTACCTGATGTAAAAACTCCTGTTTCTCTTTCCATGAGCTCCTTGGATCTGAAGAGTGATTGAAGCACCAAGGACACTGGCATTACCAGTTTTCCCGTTGTTAGGACAAAGCTAAACAACCACATTTAGCAAGAAATCTCTTGATTTGGGTTACATCTGCAGCCCTCCACCTTTTACCCACAGAAGCTCAAGCATTCATACAACAGTGCTGAATAAAGTGATTGTTTTGTGACAGAGTTGAGGCAGCACAATGTGCTGCTAACCCACTCAACAAAACACTGACATTTATGCTTACAACTGAGAAACAGCTCTGCTCCACAGAAAAGTATTCAGGACTAAAACTTCCAAATAAAACACATCCTTGCCTTAAATCTGTTATTTTCTCCTATGCTAATAGATTAACCCAACTTCTTTTCATTATGTGAAGCAGAGATTACAATGTAAGTCACAAGAAACCCTCATTTTTCTTTCACCTGATGACTTCAGAAAGCAAGCTGATGTCACAAGAACAGCAATAAAAACATTGGAACCAGGCAATTCATTATTGCAGCACAGTGTTAAATAATAAGCTTCCCCCATTCCTGTTTTCTCCTCTTTTAATTTTAAAAAATTTCTTGCTACTTGGAGTTATTTTGAAGCTATGAGTGTTTATTCTTCTGCCTAGCTGTTGAAACACTTTTAGCAGAGACAACAAAAGGAAACAAATTATTTCACAGAAAACAGAATAAGAGCATTTAATGTTATAGCGAAAGCCAAATCAACTGTTCCTATAATAAATCTTTAATCCCCTGAAAATGTTCTCTTACAATAGCAGCACATTGAAGCGAGGAAGCAACACAGCTCGAGTCATTCAGCTGACAGTGCAGCAGAAGAACCATTCATGTCTGACACAATGACTGCAACGCCTTGCTCCAAATGGGCAGGCATAAAATAAATGGGATTTCTGTGGCAGGAACATCACCTGCAGCCATCAGGTGACACAAGGTTAAGAGCACTCACTGTCCAAGCCTCCTGTGTAACAACATTAAGGTGGATCATGGGCACTCCAAAGCCTTTAAGGTGGTGAAGACCAGGGTTCAAGGGCTGCTCAGTGCACTCTGCTCTGAGAAAGCGTCACCCAGCACAGAAGGCACAGCTGCCACTGTGCTGCTATCAACAAACAAAGTTATTTAAACCTTCCCTTCACCCCTCAGAGGCAAAAGAATCCTCCAGTGTGAGCTCTTGTTCCTCTCAGTGCTTTGACCACAGGATAAAAATACTCTCCATTTCTCCCTTGTCCTGCAGTGCCCTTCAGGAGCCAAGTGCTGCTTCAACCCTCACCTGGTGCTCTCAGCAGACAAACCCCAAGTGCCTCCCTGTGTGTCACCTGGAGCTGCCAGCCCTCCCTCCCTCAGTGTGTGCTGCTGCCCAGCTTCTCTTAGGGGTTACAAACCCCAGGGATCAGGTCCAGAAAGGCTCTTGGTGTATTATCTCTGTCAGGAGGGGTTGTATGTCCATGTTCCTGGGGAAAAAAACATTCTGCCACACCTCAGCTTAAAATGCTTGTAGCCCTTGGAGGTGTCCAGAGACAGAATCACAGAGCCATGGGATGGTTTGGGTTGGAAGAGACCTTAAAGATCATCCCATCCCACCCTCTGCCATGGGCAGGGACACCTTCCACTAGCCCAGGCTGCTCCAAGCCCTGTCCAACCTGGCCTTGGACACTGCCAGGGATCCAGGGGCAACCACAGCTTCTCTGGGCACCCTGTGCCAGGGCCTCCCCACCCTCACAGGGAAAAATTCCCCTTCTGTACATCAAACCTAAATTTCTCCTCTTTCAGGCTGAACAGGGTTTGGGGGTTTCTGTTTGACTTCTACAGGTTTTATGGAATTCTTTCAAGTTATCAAATTCAATTTAATAAATTGAAAGGCATTAATATAATTCATCTGGCTGTTCAGCAGTTCTTATCAAAATCCTCATCTCCAGTGCTAACAGTAACCAGCTTCTCAGATAAAATAAAAATACAAGAGGTCTGTTGCAGGAGGAGTCATGGCTTTTTTGGGGAGATTTTTTTGTTTGGAGGATGAGAGTTTTTTGTTGTTGGTGGGTTTGGTTTTTGGTAGAAGACAAAAAATAAATTCACAGCCCTTAATATCTGGGAAACTGGAAGTTAAATTTACCTTAAAAATGTCAGTCTCACCTCTTATGGGTAGGATGAACAAAGGGTCAAGATACAAGACTGTATCTGTCTTTATTTCTTGAGCAGGGAGATTTTTTTTGTTTGTTTAAAAAAAAAAAAAATCAAACACAACTGAGCTATTTACTGAGGTCTTGCAGCCAAACTGTCACAAGGGTTTTTAGTGCCAGGCTGAGCAGGATGTGCAAAGAAAAAAAAGCCCAGTGTGATCTAATCACCAAGAGGCTGGAAAAGATGATTTTCAGTCTGCACCAAACACTACTTGATTTTGTTTGACCATTTTCCACAAACCAAATCAATATCTCAGAGCAGAGAAATCAATCAATGCACAAAACTTTTTCAATCATTGTACTAAAGGAAGTAAATGCAGAGGAAAAAGCCTTTTCCATGTCAGAGCAAGTGCTGGGTGACAAGGAGCACACAGTGAAGGCAAAGCCACATGTGGAGGGTTAGTGCCTTCCCAAATATAACAAAACTTCAGTCCAACCCCATTCCAAGGGGTGGGGTGACAGAAGAACCTCAGTGACCCCTCCTGCAAGTCATTTCTGTGGGAAAACTGTACCACATTAAAAATATTGAGATATGCTAGGTTGGTTATGTTCTTTGGCCAGGCACCTTCTCCTCTCAGAATTCCTCTTGTTTATTTAATTTCACAGGCCATTTGAGCTTTCCATCTTCATTTTCGTGTTTGTTTTCTTTTAATTAAAAAAAAAGCTTTGTGTTTTCATGCATTTTAAGCTTTTTAAGAAATGAAGTTGTTGATGCTGTTCTTTGTTATCTGCTTATTTTCTGACAGAAGAATAAAAAGCTTTCCAGATGAGTATTACTGGCATATAAATTAAAACAATAGAAAAAAAGTTTTTGTTTTTAGAGTTAGGAGACACTCTGGTTCCTCTGTAAGTGCTGACCTTGATGAATATGAAGCTCATTTTTCACCAATAAATTTTACTTTCTGGGAGAAAAATTAAGCTGCTTCACCTGAGATCTTGGCTGGCATCATTTTGATGGTGACAAAAAACTACCCCAACAGTTCCAGGGACCTTAAAAATTACAGATTTTGGGCAAATCCTCTTTGCTCAACACAAGAGGCACCAGCCAGCAGGCAGTGGTTGAGTGTTGAACAAGTTGAAAATGGAGTAGAAATCTGCAATAACAGCACAGCTCTGACTGACAAACCTGTAGGACCCTGGCACTCAGGGTACCATGTCCACAAATCATCATTCTCTTACCAAGCACACCCTTCCCCATCTCAAACATTTCACAGCTGGCTCCAGGAAGAAAAGAGGGAGAAAAACCACACTTGTTGCCATCTTTGAAACACCTTTTCCAACACTGACAAGTGTTCAGGGTCATTTCCTTCAGTATCAAAAGCCTGCCAATCCTCACTATGAAAAACATGTATTTCAAAACATTTTTGCTCATCTCAGAAAAGTCCAGGCTTCCCCTGGGATAAGCCACCTTATTTATAGCATTTAACCTTGATTATCCCTGTCCTGCTGTCCACATGTGAGGTGTTCACCAAACTCCCAGATCCTTCCTCCAGCCACACAGACACTAACACGCAGCACAAACAGCAAGTCATGTCTGTACAGAGCACAGGAACCACCTCAAATGAAAAATTCATTCGTGGTTTTACCATCCCTACATGCCAAGTCATATCTATCAATCACCCATGCTGATTCATTCAGCAAATTCTTCTGCTGAGACACACTGTCCTCAATTTCAGAGGTGTTTAACTCTCAGCATTCTCTGCAGGTGTAGAGTACTCCTCCTTTCTAGAGATTTTACCTTGAAACCCTCCACGTGGATCTGTACCTCAGCCATGAAGTGGTTGCTGAATACAGCAAACTTCCTTTATAAATGCCTGGCTGGAAGTCAAGGAGTCCTAGACCCCTGGCATTTGGGTACAACCTATTTGCAAAGCTTTCCCCAAAAGTAGTTTTTGTTTCTTGTTACCAGACTTTGTCTTTGGCCCAGGACCATCAGACTCAGCAATTCATTTCTTTTGTCATTCCCAAATCCTCTCACCAGGGACCAGCTCGAGGCTTATCCTCTGCTGGCACACAGTTCTACACCCACCAGGGTGTTCAGCTTTGCTCTGCAGCCCTGGAAAGTGCATTACTTCATTTCAACAAGGGAAGTCCCCACACCAACACTTTAGAACCACCCCCTTCACTGGAGTCCACTTTCTTCCAAGGCAAACTGCCTTGTTTTCTTTTCATTTACATGCATGAATTTGAAAATGCAAAGTTTTGGCTTTTACAAGTGTCCAATTTTGAGGCATTTCTAGCACTGGGCCACTTACAGCTTCAACAGGTTGGTGGAAGATGATCACTGAAGCCTTAGGACACTGCAAACTCCCCTTAGGAACTCAAGCACCTTTTAAGGGGCACTTTTAGCTTATTAAATCCTTGCTGTCTACTCATAAAGCCTTGCACAAGTTTTTTTGGCTTCTGCTTCTATAAATTTCTACTGTTCTTGAGGCAGAAATTTGCTTTCTGCCAGCAATCACCTCTGAATTTTCATTATTAATGCCACAGATGGGTCTGTCCTGCAGCACACCCCATAATGAGATTTATGCTGCTACTCTTTAAATAAACTCCCCTGCACACAGAGCCTCAGTCTGCCCTTGTCTCCTCACCTGAAACCAAACTTGAAGCATCCCCCAGTGCAGCCTGTCTGTGCAGGCACTGCTCTCAAGATCCTTCACAAGTCTGTGCTTTCATCTCCTGATTTCTGGGGTTGCTGCACTGCTGAAAAGGGAACAGCTTTTATTGCCAGACACACTGAGGAAAAGCTCATTTCTGTTTATCATTATTTCCTTCTCGAGAAACCTGAGAATAAAGCAGCAGGTGATTACCCACTCCTGGTAACCATCCCACCATGGATACACTAAGATCAGGATTTGCCCATATGTGACGTTTCCTCATTACTAGCAGGTTCATTGAGCTATTGATCATACTACAAATGTAAAAAAAGATCACACTCCCCTTTCCTCTCCTCCCTACCCTTTCCAGACCATGTGGCATCGCTTCAGCATCCTGACCATCCCTTCCTATTCATCAGATTTCATCCATGTAACCCTTCAATTCCCACCCAAACCATGAATTTGGCCTCAGAACACTGCTTGGAATTAGCTGCTTTATTCCATACATCAAACTGGCAGGACTGCCAGTGAGCAAACATAAAGGCAGGGGCAGCATGGCTCATTAGCAGAGCACACACAGTCACCAGGAGCATCTCAAAGATGAAAAGAACCATTTCAAGTATCACATCCCTTCGAAAATAAACAACAAAAAAGGCAGCAGTACAGCTTGTCAGATGAAGTTGATTACAAATCAAGCACATTCACAGACCCAGGTCACAACATTTGGGTTCATTAGGAAGAAAACATTAAACAAGCAGTGGCATGTGCTTTTTATGGCAGCAGAGTCAAAACCCAGCTTCTGAGTTTTTTGCTTTGGTACAGATCCCTGATAAAAGGGATCTATTCATGCTCTGCCTGCTTTCAAATGACACCAAAAAATATTTTGCCTTCTTTAAATCAGATTTCAAAACCTGATTATCTTAGTTTTAGCCACAGTATCAAAGTCAAGTAAATGTTTAAATAATGAACAAGAATTTACTTGGACAGCCAGCAGACTATTCCATATTACAGTCCAGCCCAGAATAGACTTCAACATCAAAATCACTATTTTTTTTTTTTAAATCGTCCTTGAATCACAGTACCAGCAAGCAGTTCATTTAAATGTAGTAATTCTGAGAATCATTTCAGCTTTGATTACCAGGAAGACAGAAAAATGGAGAGAGGTGTCAGGATAGCAGCTTAAGGGCATCCAGTCTACAGAAACAAGAGAGAGTTCTCTAGGAAGACTTGCCATTATCCCTAAGAAAATACATTTCAACCTCCCTGGAGTCTTGTTCATCCTCCTCACATCTGTCTTAGAAGTCCAAGTTTAGAAGCAGTGCCAGTGATAAATGAGATTTCCCCTATGCAAGTTCTCTTCCTCCCTGAACAGTTATATAAATCTAACAAAGGAGATGCTGCTCCCCCTGCCACCCCAAGGTTTTAGAGCTGGGGAGGGGGAGAACAAGAGACACAAAAGGAATGAAATTACAAAAGCTTACTATGCTCACCCTAAACCATTGGGCTGCATTATTTCTGGCAAAATCTCACCATTTAAGGTGCACTTTCCACTTTATAACCATTCACAAAGCAATTAATTGAGTCTCAAAAAGCTCTCAAAGGAAAGAAGGGACAGTATGAAAAGCACAGAACATTGTTTAATGAGGAAAAAAAAATTCAACTATTTTTCTATTCTTTTTTTCAAGTCCATTTCTAAAAATTGAAGATTTGTTGCATTTAAATTCCAGTTTGCTACTCACAAGGCAGCATTTCCCTTTCTATTGGAATAGCTTTCTCCTCTATGCTTCCAACCCCAGTGTTAGCCCTTCCCTGCATGTCTGCAAAGCCTCCAGTCACTTCCTTACTTCACCTGAAGGACATTCTGGGGATCTGCTATCATTTCTTATGGAATTGGGAAACCAAGTCTAACAGCACCCAACTCCACCTACACCAAACAAAGGGGGATGAGGGAGAAGGGAAAGACCCACAAGTGGGAGAACACAGCTCACAACAGATCAGCACAGGAGCTCCTACCTGAGTTTAGAAACTTTCTTTCAAGTTATAAATTAGTAAATCTATACTTTTTGTGTGTGTTGGAAATTCCTTCTCCAGCACCATCCAGGAGTTGGCTATTTCCAAGAGGGATGTTCTCCAGCAGTTACCTGTGTCTCCCACTTGAGAGGGAGAAGGAAAAGGGCTCCCAATGCAGGCACAAAGGTAAAACCACATGTCCAAGATTAAAAAAAACCTCTCTCTGCTGCAAACTGGACTGAGACACCAAACTTTTCACCCAGACCACTGGGCAGCTGCCCAATTCAAACCTTCCACTACTGCTCTGTCAGCCTTGGAGAAGCTCAGCTTGATAACCCAGAGAGAAATTTTGTGTGACCAACACAAATGAGACAAGACTGTTTCAAAAAACAAGAGTTGCCAGCCCAGACAAGTTGCTAATGAGCAGCTGTCCTATTAAACCTTGAAAGCCTACTTGATTCATAAGAGATTCCTTCTAGCACAACATTTGAGGATTTCTTTTAAAAATAAACACCAGAAAATTAAAAATTACTGGTTGGCAAACACACACACAGAGATACACTTGAGGATCCATGTCTTGGTATGGAAGGAAGGGAGATTTCTTGCCCTTCATTCCCAGCCCCAAGTTGCAATTACCTACATGGGGACTTCACACCTTTCCTGGAAGTTGCCCTTTCAATAATCCTCAGTATAACCAACAGGCCCCACAGGTAATGAACTCAGACTTTTCACAGCCTGAAAGCTACTCAGGTTTGTCAAAATGATTTTTATTCTTACGGTTTATTATCTTGTTGTGAAGATTTTTATGAGAAAAAGATTAAATCACCACCCTGATGTGTGCATTTCATTAAGCCTCTAATCCTTAAAGAGTCACTAACACAGCTCACCACTGAAAAGCATTAAATCATCGTTCAGTCATATTGACCAAAATAATCTCCTAATTATTTCAGAGAGGAGCAGAGCACCAGAGATGTGCTGTAAATTACACCTCAAAATGCACAACACAGAAGGAATAAAGGCAACTTTGATTACTTTTGATATGTTCGAATACAGGAAAGTAAGAAATATGTCTCCACTGAGCAACTTACTCAGGGTAGGTGGGATTTTTAAGCGGTTCAGGATTTGGATGGGGCATGGAACAAGTTCCAGCTGCAGCAGATCAGCCCCTGCCACCACAGTGTCAAGAGAACCACAATGAGCAATGAATTCCAGGTGAGGAACATTTAGCAAACTCAACCCACTTCTGAAGAAGAGGCCCCAAAAGCACAGCCAGTCTGTAACAAAAATAAATTGCCAACCCCACAGCTGATAGTGGAGCTTGCATTAATTGGAAATAGGTTTAGTTTCTTCTCAGGTTGCTCTCCCATAAGTGTAACTGGGAGCACATGTGAAGGGCACCATTCAAAGGCTGGACTTTATGATCTTGGGTGTCTTTTCCAACCTTACTGATTCCTAAGGTTGGAACTCACTTCTGACTTCATCCCCTCCTTTAGGTGGGCACAGAGGAGACCTGCTGTCACCAGCAGAGCCCCAGACACACAGACATCATTTTTCTCTCTTGCCATACCAGGTGATGACTTCCACAGCTTCCCAAAGGCTTTTCCTGCCAGTATCACACTCACACACTTGCTGAAGACTCAAGAACCAATCACAACCAATGCAAGGAGGATTCCAGTAAGGAAAGCTGTGACTGATACAGCTTTATATTCCATGTTAAATTTATTACACCCTCTGTAACTGCAGCCATAAATCTTTCAAGAAGAGCTTGCTTCTAAAGCTTGATTTCCAGTATAATATTTGCAATTTAAACACCCAATGGACCAATAATAATTCACTGTCAACCTTTATAAACCCTTTTGAGTAACTTGCATTCTCATTACTAGAAAGATCATCAGAAATGAATGAAAAAAACACCAAGCAGACTTCGAAGGAAGAAGAAATCCCTCAAGTCAAAACATGAGTTCAAAGGATAACTTCTACATTTCTGTAGCTTTTTTTAACCAACTTTCTGTTTTATCATGACTAATAAGGCCCAGAATCACCTTCCCAACTAAATAGACATGGAAAGATTCATGGTGAGGCACAGCTTTCAGGTAGATGCATCTAAATCCCCTGAGAGAATTGAAGTTTAAAAGAAAGACAACACTTTGAGCAAACACTAAATAGACACAGCTGTAAAAGACAGGAAACAAACACAGCAGAACTAAGAGGGGATTTTAAAAGAGGCCTCTTTCCTACCACTATTTCCCCCCACACAAAGTCTTTACAGGTTTGCTTCTATTAGAGAATTTCAAAATGTTTTGGGTTGGGAGGGGCCTTAAAGTTCAGCCAGTTCCAACCCCCTGCCACAAGAAGGGAAAATCCAGGTTAATAAAGGTCTGTGTTGCTGCCAACTCTGCACAGTCCCCACATCTCCTGGAAAAGCCCTTTATGAGCCTCATCTCAGCAAGTTCCCCAGCAGCCAAGCTCCCCAGCCCACCCTGTGCCCCAGTCTGGAGCCTTCTCTGCCCACCTGCACAAAGCATCACCTCCCTTTATCCAACAGGGATTTCCTCTGCCTTA
Source organism: Corvus cornix cornix (assembly GCF_000738735.6). Lineage (NCBI taxonomy): Eukaryota > Metazoa > Chordata > Aves > Passeriformes > Corvidae > Corvus > Corvus cornix. Next base: position 3,158,182 of record NC_046349.1, on the reverse strand, counting down.
AAAACACCCCACAGGAACCCACTTCCCAAAACCAGGCAGTCAGGGAAACACTGTCCCACGAGCTCAAACAGCCCAACTCCCCCAGAAACTGGCAGGGCTTGTTTGGGATGGTGGACAGAGGGATTTCATTGAAAGGATAGGAGCTCTGTGATGATCAAAAGATGCTATTTTTAAATATATTTTTACCTTGCTCTCTATGCTTTAGACCCCACTGGACTCTGCTGCAGGCTGGATTTTCTCTTTAATTAACCAAGCTGACCTAGAGTAAGTTAGACTTATGCTTCATTTCCTTCCAGCACTCTTTCCTTTTGATAAAATTAAAAGCACAGAAGGGCAAATACCACTGGGTACTTACCCACAAGCTTGAATCAAAGGTAGAGTGGGCCATACAGGATCAAGAATCCTCATTTCTTTGAGGCAAACCTGCCTAGACTTCTCCCTTAGTGCAGAGCACCACAAAAGACCAAACCAGCTTTTGAGCTGAAAGAGTCAGGTTTTAGCAGCATAGAAGTCAGACTAATTAATTTTTTTACAACACCAAAAGCACAAAACACTAAATTAAAAACCAGAAATTAAAAAAATTTTTAGATATTTCTGCAGCAGCTTACCCTGCCCAGCCAGGTGAATTGTCCTCCTCCCAAAGCTCCCACACTGCACCAGAACCAGCACAGGGTCCAGGGCTCCCTGGGAATTTATTGATTCCATAATCACAAACACCTGGCTCCCTGTCCTCACCTGGGCTCAATTCCCTCCCCCCTTCCCTCCCCTCCTCTGCACCCTGCAAACTGCCTCCCCCAGCCCTGCACAGCTGCTTCCTGTAATCCCACCTGGGCACTCCCTTAAACCACACAAGCAAGAGAGCAAGAGGATTGATTTCCTTTTTTTTATCACAGTGATCAGAGAAACTTAGAAAAAAGTTTATAAATTAGGAAAACTGTGAGCCTAATTTGTCTTTTGTATAATCCAATGAAGCTTCTGAGCTTCTCTACTCTGACTGGGAGCAATTAGGAGATTAACTGTAAACCACAAGAAAGATGGGCCTTGAGATTGCTGCAGCCAGCCCTCCCTCAAACTGCTTTGGTTAACTCAGATTTCTAACAGAAAACATCCAAAAAGCTCGTGGGATGAAGGACACCCTATGAAAGTGTTCTCCCAGTTGCATCCCAGAACAACATCTCACTCTAAAAACCTTTGTGTTTAATTAACATCTCACCAGGCTTTTTTACACTACTTTATTAATTGGGATGTAAATAAATAATAGAGGCCATTACTTCTGTTTACAAAGCTTTGCCCTCACTCACTGATTGTCCCTTTTTATTCACGCAGACCTTGCAAAAACCAGCAAACCTGTGAGGTTTCCTCCTCCTTTCTCTTCCCTTTAGATGGATAAACCAGGTGTTTTCCAGTCCTCAGATGCCTCTTTGTTGGCTTCATGGCACTGTGGGGATTTCCTGACTGTGCTTTTACTTGTATTTTGAACAGAGTGAACACACACATGATCATTCATAAAAAAGAGGATTAACCACAGCTACCAGAATGCCCATACTTTGCCACCTGAATTTATTCCTTGAAGCCTTGCCTCCTGGGAGCAGGATACCTGCAAATTCGGGGTCAATCCCTACTTCCAGGACCTGGGATTCTCCATAGGACAGGGAGAGGTGGAGGTTCTGCAAGCAGCTGGTCCAGATTTGCTCATTCTGCACTAAAACTCCCTCACTCCAACACCTACCTGCAGGCTGAGTGTTGGGAATTATTAAAGGATCAGGGACATGGATCATTCCTAGAATTATGGGATCGATAAAAGACCTGTAGCAAGAGCCTGCAAGCAGAAGGCCTGTGTGTGAGAAAAACTCTCCATGAGAAAATTCTTGTGTGAAGAAAACAAACAGGGCTGGGAACAAAGAGGGAGTTTTGAAACGATGCAGCTGTGCTGATAAGATGTGCTAACCGGGAGAGAAGGGAGGTGAACTCTGAATTCTTTTAATCATAACATAACTGTAGAAGCTTGCCAATGTAAGTCCAATTATGTAGAAGTAGAAATTCGCCTTGATAAGCTTTAAGCCACTTAAGAGTTAACAAGCTGGTATACTATATAAGTGCCTTTGGATTGCTAATAAACGGAGTTTTGCTCTTATCAACCATATTGGTTTTGGACTGCAAATTCCTCCCCCCGCCGGAGCCCGGGCCTCTCTTCTTTTTACAATTCCAACAGCTGAGTAACTTCCCCCAGCCAGAGAATTTGGGTATCAACAGGTAGCTATAAAAGGCTGTTCAGCATGCTTCATTCAGCCTGCTAAGAGCTCTTCTGGAAAATGTGACTGATTTATTCTCCTCATGCCAGTCACAAAAAGAGCACACAAATTCCAGTCAACACAACCGTGGCACTGAAATAACTGAGTTTGCAGTGGGATGCCTTCATGAAGCATCTTTCCCTGTACTGCAGATATATTAAAAAAGGTCAGCAGAAATATCCACTATTATTTCAAAGGCCTTTCTCTCTTGGCTTTGGGGGGGTTCTTGGAAATTCAGCATTTTTTTCTGATTTGTCTAAAAGATAGCAAGAATGTCACTTTTTCTTTGTCCCACTATCAAGCCTAGAGAGGAGAAGGTTGTGTGGAGACCTCAGAGCAGCCTTCCGGTGTCCAAGGAAGCTGGAGAGGGACCCTGCATCAGGAACTGCTGTGACAGGACAAGGGGGAATGGGTTCAAACTGAAAGAGGTGAAATTTAGGTTACGTATTAAGAAGGAATTTTTCCCTGTGGGGGGGGGTGGCCCTGGCACAGGGTGCCCAGAGAAGCTGTGGCTGCCCCTGGATCCCTGGCAGTGCCCAAGGCCAGGCTGGACGGGGCTTGGAGCAGCCTGGGACAGTGGAAGGTGTCCCTGCCCATGGCAGGGGGTGGGGCTGGATGAGCTTTAAGGTCCCTTCCCACCCAAACCATTCTGTGGTTCCATGTACCCAACAAGACGGTGACTGGAGTATCTCACTCTCTTCCCACTCTCTGCTCAGTACATGAGCTCAGTGCAAGAATGTGCCAGTGCAGGTTATAAACCATCAGCTTTTACTTCTTGATTATTTTCTTATACCCTTTATTTCTTCAGGCTTGCCCAATTATGGTTTCTTTATTAAATTGTTTATTATTACAAGTTCTGCCCTTGAGCCGACTGAAAGAAGCGTTAAACCTCTCATTCACATCCACAAACCTTGAATCAAGGCTTTGTGTTGCAAGAATTCATTTTCCCCTCAGCCATTGTGGGTGCACCATTACTAATTTTAACTCTGGCCCACAGCACTTGTAGCTGTCACATTTTTTCCTTTTCTATTCAGCCACCCTGACACCAACACTAAGAGAAGCTGTGGCTGCCCCTGGATCCCTGCAAGCGTCCAGAGCCAGGCTGGAGAGGGCTTGGAGCAGCCTGGGATAGTGGAAGGTGTCCCTGCCCATGGCAGGGGTGGAAAAAAGGTCTTTTAAGGTCTCTTCCATCCCAAATCAAGGGATTCTCTGGTTGCATCCATCAGTTAAGAAGCCAAGTACAGAGATTCCCCCACTCCTCACCTTTACACAGCCATGACAGCTCTGCAATCAGGACTGGCCAAATATTGCTTGTTACTAGCCCAAGGCCTGACAGGGCAAGTGTGGAAGCAGTGAATAACCCGCTCCCCATGCAAAGAGAAAAAAATGTTTTCTCATTTAGCACAGATTCAATGTGCTTTTTGCCTCTTTGTAGCAGAAAATCCGGTTTCGTAAAAGTTCAAGTTTAATATCAGCTGCAGGCCTTCAGGAGCTATTAGCTGGTAATTCTCTGAGCTTTTGCCTTAGACTCCCTGACCAGCAGCACTGAAATTATCAAATCACAGCAATATGATGGAAAACCTTTGCTGAAGCAATGAATTTCTCTCCGAATGGAGCTGGACCCAGTTACTTACCTTCAGTATTCACATAGGTGTTAGAGATCCTATCAGACAAATAAAGGGCCTGAGTCTCTTTTTTATACTATTACAGGATAGTCAACATCAGCAGACCAACAGTCCTTAAGACTCTTAAAAATGTTAACATTTCTTTAAAAAAAACCCTCACACAAAACACCTGAAGTGCAAATATTTATGTTATGCAGCCTGTACATTGATTTTCCAGCTGGGTGTTTGATGTGTAAGGGACCAATTCTGGGTATTCTGTGTCCATGAAATGGGGTCTTCTGAACTCAAAGCCAACACATCATTCTCTTTTACTTTTCAGGACTGAAATTATGCAACATTTTTCATTGACATGTCTACATAAAAATAAATCCTAAAAAACTCCAAACAAAATGCCTATAATGGAAAAATGAGGAAATTACTTAATGGAAATAATTCTCTATTGGCCCCAAATGTTACATACAGACATTACATTTGTGGATTTTGACCAAAACAAAGGAAGAGCATCAGTGAAAATGGGTTAATTGTGTAGGATGAAATCAATGCAAATACCTTTCAGTCTAAAAGCTTAAACTAAATGTTACCCCAGATTTTTCCAGCTAGTCCACCTTCAGGAATTTTCCAGGCTGAAATAATGAAGTGCCAAGACTATGTTTAGACAGAGAGGAGCAAAGGTGTAAGTTAAGCAGGAAAAGCAAGTACTCACTGCTTTCTATTGATCCTCCAAGATGTTAAAAATAAGTTTTCCCATCTTAATTTTGAGATGTAATCCTTAGGAGGCTCTGAAAACTGTAAATCCTATTTCCAATATTATTTCTGCAGACATTCAAACAGCCTCTCCTGGCTCTTGCAGGGTGTTTATTAGCAGTGGACCTGTTTGCCAATTCAAGGAGCACGTGGAGAGCTGTTGGATCGTGTGCCACGAGGATGGGAAAGGGGGGACTCTTAGGAGACTTGGAAGCAAGGCAAATATTGAAGCTGTGCTTCAGGAAGCAGCCCTCAAACTGGAAGGTGTGACTGTGAGCTGTGTGATTAGAAAATACAGCAAGAGGCTAATTGCAGAGTATTTCTGCAAGACACTCTAAGGCCATTTCCCAGCCTGGTCCCACCTGGCACTGGGACTGTTGGGATGGGCAGGGCTGAATATCCTGGGCCAAGGGAGAGCCTGAACTGTGCCACAGCACTTTCTGTATCCATTTTATTCTCCCTGAGGCCACGCACAGAAAGTTCTCTGTGAGGTAAGTGCTGCTTTGCCCTGATTGTTCAGCATATTTGGGGTTAAGATGTTACTATTTCTATACATTTTCTTGTGCTTCCTGAATAGATGTTGCTCACTGAATAGATTCCTGAGGAGATTTTTGCTGCAGTGCCAAGGCTTTGCTGAAATAAAACCCTTCACTAAAAGTTGTACTGAGCAAGAGATTCACTCACACAGGAAATCCTGTACTTCCAGCATGGAAGAGACTCTGTGTTAAACATCCTGCTCAGAATGGAATTTTCTGAAATATACTTTATTATTATAGAATGTCCTGCCTTGCAGTAGCATCAGTAAATACACGTCTATGATACATGTGGGTTTGTTCTGTTTGGGTTTTTTTATGGGGACAAAGGAAGTTCCTGGGGCTGAACGAAGGAGAAGCTGTGAAAAGGAAAGCCAAGACTGAATCCTATTTTACTTCTACCAACACTATTCTCTAGGTGCCTTTCTGCCAGGATGGCACCAGGAGTAGAGCCTGAGCAGGGCTGGTTTGCCAGACCAGAGATTCCTGCACCATCATCCCTCTGGAGTGGCTGGCTGTGGGTTGGGTCAGTTAAGGCAGTTTCAGCCCTATAATCTTAGAATCCAGGACTGGTTGGGTGGGAAAGGATCTTGAAGTTCACCTCATACTGACCCCCCTATCATGAGCAGGGAACCTTCCACTAGACTGGGTTGCTCCAAGCCCTGTCCAACCTGGCCTTGAACAGAAGGTGTCAAGATTTATGTTTTGTGATGGATGGCACCTCCTTCAGCATAAAACCTGACTTTACAAGGTCATTTCATTGAAAAAAGTGTATAAACACCCAGTCCTGGAGGCAGAGGTTGAGACTGAGGAACCGTGCCTGCTTTTTCCAGAGCTGCTCATCAGCCCTTGATGTTGTGCTAGAGGTCGCATCCCTTCGGCACGAGCACATCCCCAACTCCAAACGAGGTAAAGCAGTTCTTTAAATTGGTGTGAGGAGGGCCAAAAAATCCCCCTTGGCGAGTCTGAAATAGATAAGCTTGACATGGCAAGAAGGAAGATGTTTGCTGGGTCTAAGTTCCCCGTGTTTTCCACACATTTGCACAGTGACACCATTCTCAAATTAAAACTACACCTCTGGCCTGCTGCTCTTCCCTCTTCCTGCAGTTAACACTGGATGTGGACTGGATAGCTGGATATACCTGGATGTACGTGGATATATTATGTATTATGGAGCATAAGGCCTATGAGGAGCAGCTGAGGGCATTGGGGTTGTTTATCCTGGAGAAAAGGAGGCTCAGGGGGGTCCTCATCACCCTCTACAATCACCTGAGAGGAGGTTGGGGCCAGGTGGGGGATCCATCTTTTCTCCCAAGTAACAAGCAATAAGACGAGAGGAAGCCGCCTCCAGTTGTATCAGGGAGGTTCAAGTTGGATATTTGGAGCAATTTCTTCATTGAAAAAGTGGCCAAAATTTGGAACAAGGTGCCCAGGGCAGCAGTGGAGTCACAATCCCTGGAAGTGATCAGAAAAACAAGCAGGTGTGACACTTCACATTATGGTTTAGTGAACACCGTAGTACTTGGCCAAAGTTTGGATGTGATGGTCTTGGAGACCTTTTCCAAGGTTTATAATTCCATGAACTGTATAGCTCTCCATACAGGTAAACAGAAACCACTCCCTGCAGTACAAACGTGGGAGTTACATGCATTTATTTTGGAATGCATATAGCATGTAGACATAGATATGACTGATTACAACAACAAAACCAAAAAAATTCAAACTTAGTCATAAATTATGGCAACAGTGCTGCCAACCACCAGCATTTAAAAGTCACGAGTCAGCCCTCACAAAAACATGAGGTATTATCTTTCAGAAAAATAATATGTGTTCAGTTATTTATCTTCTGCTTTTCTGAGTCGCTAAAATGAATTTAAATCATCTTTTCAAGGCTTTGTTCTTAACCATGAAGTAGAAACTTACTTCTAGGCAGGGAAAAAAAGCTGAATTTCTTGCACTGGCAGAACTCCAGGAACCAGGACTTTAAGGGAAAAAGCCCAAACAAATATAACGTGTGAACCGTATTAAAACTGCAAGAGTTGGCAACACTTTGACATAATAGAGTATTTTTATGCCAAAACAACTGTGTGTGACAGGGATAAGCTTGGCCACCATCACACTGCACTTCTCACTTCTCACATTTAACTCTTTGCTGAAGCCCCAGCTCTCAGCCTCAGCTTTGAGCAGCTCTTTGTGGATGTGTTTTCTAAAGCAGGAGCTGCTGGAGTGCTTGGGGTCAAAGTCTGCCCTTGAGCAACGTCTGCAGAGTCGTATTTACAGATTGTACTAACGAGATATCAAAGCTCCAACACCAGAGATAGCTGAAAGTAATATGAAAAAAAAGTCTCTTGCTAAAAGAAAACTAATGTGGAAGGGCAGAGGGAAAATTCATTAGCTGGTAGTGAACAGAATAATGGGCTTTAGAGCTGATTCTTTAGGTTTTTTCCAACACCAGCCACTTCAGTAAATGGAAGTTGCAATATTTAGGAAAGAGTAATTCCAATGGGAAATGGCTCCCAGTTTTCAAATCTGCACATCAGTAGCTGCACGTGGCTGCCTCCAGGTGCATTCCCTGCCTCCTTCCAGGAGATGGGATTTGATCTCACCAGAGTCCCTGGAGTCTAATTAAAATGTTGAATTCCTGCTCCTGCCTCAGCTGGCTGAATGCAGGTTGTGTGTGTGGGGTGAGGAACACACTCCTAGAGAGGGACTTAGAAATGGTGCAAGGGAATGTGCCCAGTCCTTGTTGGTTTATTTACTCACCCTGCACTCGTCACTTGGCGAGACATCCCTGACCATCAGAAGGCAAAATAGGATCCCTCTTCTTCCCCATAACTACTTTTCCTTTCTCCCCTCCTGTTCCTGGGCATCTGTCCCAAAACTAGGACCATAAATGGTACCTGCTTGGGGGTTTTGGGTTATTTGGAGTCTCTGTTCTTGGAGGTGATGGCAAAGCCCTGTTTTCCTTCAGAAAGTTTCTATCCTGATGGCGTCCAAATAATGGAGCATTTTCAATGAGCTGAGGCTCAAAGCAGGGAGCAAATAAAAGCATGGAAATATGATGTAAAAATTAACTTTTAAAAAAATCAGTCCTGAGTTGTCTGGGTTTTATAACTTCTAAAGGGTGTGAGGTTGATAATTCTGTATCATGGGTTTGTTGGGGGATTTTTTGCAGAGACAGAAGAGCTGGCAAGTAAAAAACTTGTAGCAGCCTCCACAAAGCACCAGCTATGCTTTTCTTTGCTCCTTTAAAATAAGTTAATGCAGTGAAACAAAGGCAAAAAAAGCTATTTGGTCAAATAATTCCCTTGGCTGCAGCACAACCTTTTTTTTTTTTTTTTTAGGAAAATCCAATGCTGTAAATAACTGGAATTTTATCAGCAGATTAAAGAACACAAGCTCACTTGCTTCCCTGAAAGAAAGTGAGCTAAAATATCATTGACAGATGGCAATCTGAGAGTGGAATACTTTATTACAGTATTACTGATGACACCATTTTCTCTCCCATATTTACAAGTGTAAAAGGCAGGCACCTTTTACACAGCTGAGTGGAAAGAACCTGTTTGGCCAAGTGCTGCTGCTTGGTTCATTCCCCCCACGCCAGGCAAGAGAAAAATACCCATTGTAATGTCACAATGAATCTGGTATTTATGAAAATGAGCCCGAGAGCCCCAGCCAGGCCAGGCACAGCTTCTCCCAAGGAAATTTAATCTTCCTGCACATCTCTCTCTGTCAGAGCTCTGTCTCTGCTCCGAGACACAGCAGCCAGCAAAGCCCTGCAGCCCCTTTCCCAGCACAGCCTGCGCAGTCCTGCTGCCTCATTTGGTGTTAAAAGCATCTTCTGAGAGACAAATAAACTGCTTTTTAATGGAGACCTGAGCAGCCTTTGAAAGTGGGAACCACAGTGACGCGTGGCACATCCGTGGCTACAGAAATTTTCGTTCAAATATGCATTTCATTCTTTGTGTCATTTCAGCTCTCGGGTGGCTGTACAACAGAGAGAAGAGCAATGAGAATGAAAGGGAGAAGAGCTTGTTTTCAGCAAAGTTGCTTCAGCAAACAAGTTCCTGTTATCCTTTGGTCCAACACTGACTACTTCCTTACACCCAGTCTTTCAGGACCTTCGGCCATCTCACCTAGTGTGACAAGTTACCGAGGTATTAGCTCCTAAATCGTATGTTAAAACAGGGAGTCAGGGCTAGGAAATGCATCCCACCAGCAGCTCAGCTAAGGCTGAAGCATCTTGAATTCAATTTCTGTCAGGTACCAGGAAAGCCTGAGCCTGCCCCTGCTGAGCCAGCAGAGCTGGTAGGAGCTCAGGCCACCCTCATTGCCCTGCTCAGAAAAGCACAGAGGGGCTGAAGAGGGGGGTGCAGGGACACTGAAACATTCCTGGGAGTGGTTAGGCACCAAGAAAAGCCCATTTTGCTTTTCAACTTCAAATAGAAAGAAATATTCTGAAGTATGGTGGTAAATTACCATGGTTGTGAACAAGTGCATGTGTACACGAGTTTATATCTTGTTGTGCAAATAGCACAGAGTCATAGGAAGCACAGAATGGTTTGGGTTGGAAGAGACTTTAAAGATCATCAAGTTCCAACTCCTGCCATGGGCAGGGACTCCTTCCACTAGACCAGGTCCAACCTGGCCTTGGGCACTTCCAGGGATGAGGCAGCCACAGCTTCTCTGGGCAGCCTGTGCCAGGGCCTCAGCACCCTCACAGGGAACAATTCCTTTCTAATTTCTAATCTGAATCAACACTCATGAAGTTATTAAACTCTAATTCCACAGGAGTTCCTGCAGAAAATTTAAACTACTTTTCTGGAAGGGATATGGTTGAACTAGCAAGCACAGCTTTACAGGCAACCAGTGAAGTCTCTAAGTCTCAATTAAATCAGTGCAAAAACTCCCAGCTCTGTGGGATATTTCCTCCCTGGGTTTTCTAGCATCCTCACGTACAGCCATCCTTGGGGTGCCTCACACTCCCAGCTGTACCAAGAGATTTTATGCAGAAGATGTTCACAGCAGGAGATAATAACAAGCAATTGAGGGCAAAAATAGGGTGGGATATGTGGGGAAAAAAGAGTTGCAGCTCTTACCTGACCAGACAGAGAAAGCTGGAAGGAAAGAGGGCAAGTCATTAAATCCAAATCTTGGCTGATAGAAGAAGATAGCTGTATCTTTTCTTGCAGGAAGGAAATAAGACAGTAAAACACATTTTCAGCACTGCTGCTGTGCAACCATTATTGCAATTATTTAGCAAAGAGATGGTTGAGTATATAAATACTGCACTGACTTTGATAATGGTTCTTTTAATTTGTATAGGTTCGACAGCGCATTAAGGGCTATGGGCACAATTATTCTCAAATGATAGATTCTCTTTCATGAAACCATATAGGGGATTTCTTTTGCTTTCTTCCCAAGGATAATAGAAAATAGCAGAAGCTTGACATCATAATAGAGTTCAAGTGCCTTAGCAGTATATCTGCTCTCAAAGAATTATAAAAAAGCTGCAGCTAATGTACTTTCCTGTGTGCATGGCACAGGCAGGCCCGTTTGGAGCTCTTGCAAATAAACAGACTGTTGCCTCTCTTGTCCATCAATCGAGGCAGCTCTCAGGATGATATAATGCTGTGGATTCCAACCCAATCAGCTGCTATTGCCTAATTATACAAGCAAAACAAATCCAGACTGTTTAAGGTAGAAGGGGGAGGCGGGAGGGGGAACTGCCATAAAACACTGAGGGAGAGCTGTCTCCTCTTTTCAAACATGTAAAACCAAAGAGTTGTTTTCCCCTTAAACAGGAATACAGCGGCCATGATTCCACAGACCTATTTACTTTTCTTTTCATAATGTGCCAGTCTGCATGCAATAAAGCTGTCAGGCACAGCTCGAGAGCAATAAATATGGGGAAAACTGTTATTTAACAGGCCAAGAATCATCTGTACAGTGTCACTGTGCATTCGGAGCAGTGCTCGAGTAAAAAGTCATTTTGCAAAATGACAATTTGTGTTGCATCTATTTCCATCTCTCCTCCCATTCCCTTTCCCTCAATTTTCTCAGCAGGAGAAGGGAGATTTCTGAATCCCTGCCCTGCTGCTGCTAAAGGAGCAGGTGCCAAGGCTGCCCACGACAGGGGAGGAAAAGGAAAGGGCCGAAACCCGTAGGGCTCTGAAGAAAACAGGATGGGGAAGTTATTTTACCAGTCTCAGAACAGATACATAAACCTAAAGATCCCATATATTCAGAGATAAAGGGAATGAAAGACAAAGCCCTGATGCACAAGAACCTGGATATGTATCTGCTTCAGCTACAACTCACAGAAAGTGTTGAGTACAGGGGTCCCAGACTGAAAGAGAGAGAAAAAGTCTGAAATCCTGGACTTTTATATCCCACCACAGCCTGCACGCTCAAGCATTTATCAGTTCTTCAGGCCAATAAAAGCATACATTTATTTCTTTAAGAAATACAAGCTTTTGCAGTCCCAGGTATAAAAATCTTTTCAAGCCCATCTAATGCATCACCTCAATATATGATTCTTATTTGACACAGCTTCTCTGAAAACACAGTTCCCCTTTCCAAGGTATTCGTTTCACAGCTCAGAGACAAAATTGTTCCAAACGATTCTGATGTAATGATTTGTCTTCAGAGACCAGAGCCCCAGTAGAATTGTGGTGAGGACTCCCAGAGGTGCCAGTGACCCAACAAAGATCACTCTGAGCCAAAACAGTCCAAGGAAGAGGAATGGTGACCAGAAAGATGTGTAAAAGAAATGAATTAGAGACTTAACTCAGTGTCAAGTCATATGAATGTGGTTTGTGGAAAGGAATAGGAATAAAATAATTATAGAGTTTCGATCTTCTGTCATGCTCCCACTACCACAGTATGATTTGCTCTTTTGAGCATCTACAGAAGGTTTAAACCCAGTGCAGCATCTGGCCAACCCCCTTTCATGAAAAGAAATGGATTCCTGAAAAATCCCATTGAATAATATTAGATTTATCAATGATATATGGGGGAAATAACAAGGCAGCATATAGATCTGAAACCAGCCAGCAGCACTGCTTGGTTCAGGAATGATTCTTATTTATGTACTGTGATTATCAAGTGATGGAATGACTGGGTGGGTTGTGTTATATCTGCAGTCACAGACTGCCAACTGTGGAGATGGGCTGGAGATACATGACATTTGATTCAGAACTTTTGCTGCCTCTTGGCAGGCCTGTTTTGTTCTGGGAGCATCAGCAGCCCTATAAATAAGTTATTGATTTTAATTTGTGTGCAGAATATTGTTTAATCTCTGCAAATCGCCTCCTGTTCCACTGTATAAAGTCAGCAGAAGGAAATAAAAGTATCGAATATCTGCTAAATTGCACTGGGTTAAAAATCTGCCATCAGTGACATTTTACCCTTCAAAACCAGCACTCTCCTAAATTGAGTTTCTTTTAATGGTGGCAGACAGCCCCTCCACAGAATGGCCCTAGAAAGAATGTGAGATTTCAATGATATCTAATAAACCAAAGAGTTTTGGCTCAACTGTGGCTCGTGTGGGGACATTCTGTGGGATGTGGGGCAGCAGACAGGCTCGCCATCACTGTGGGGGTCTCTGCAGTGGGAGGGGGGTTTTTTTGGACAAAGCAGAATATTTCTGCTCAAAGGAAACTGTCAGGACAAGGGTTCTCTCTCTCCCTGATGGGTCTTCTTCTCCTCCCCTGGTGCTACACATTAAATCCCTAAAACACTGTGTCTGAAGTGACCAATTACCTGCCAGCCCCAGAGCATCGCAGTCCAGAAAATGTCTCAATCTCACCTCGATTCCAACACAGAGTTTTCACTCAGCCGTGTTCATGCCTGATTTTACCTCTCATTTGCAGTTTTGCCATCAACAGTGTTTGGAGGTCATTGCCCTGGGGAAGCTGAGGTGGTTTGTGATGGGGATGTGTTACTGAGGTGCCCACAGGACGGCTGTCCCCATGAGGGTACACACACCTCTGCCCTCCTCCGTGGCCTTGCAAGTCCCCCATCATCATCCCTGACTCAGCCACCAGGGGACAAGGGTGCGCATGGCCTGTCACCTCATAACCATCACAGAGTCACAGGCTGGTTTGGGTTGGAAGTGACCTTAGAGATCAGCCATATCCAACCCCCTTCCACTTCCTGGATGCTCAGAGCCCCATCCAGCTGCTTCATGGGTTTAAAAAAATCACATAAACCAGGTACTGACCCTCCCTGTGGGGGGTTAACACACTCAGCCAGTTCATTCCCATCAGTACTCACAAGTTCTCTTAGCAGGAACCTGCAGTTTGGTGCTGGGTTTGTGGTCTGTATTCAATATTGTATATAAGAAATCTATCACTTTTACTCTATTGCATTTACTTATTACTGCCTTTTGCTTTGAGTCAAGATGGAATTGAAAACTGATACCTGGAAATTCCCACTGGAAATTCCCCAGCCTGTTTTTTCCAGCCATAGTGTCAGCTATTATGATACCACATTTTCAAGTAACCTTGCAATTCAGAAAAGTCCTGTTGAGAAAAGCATTCTCAAATTAACCTTTGAAATTATGGCTGCTCATGGCCTTTCCCCACCCTTACTCATGGAGCAAAGCCTGTCTCCCCTGAAATTCTATTAAAAATGCCAGCCAAATAAACCCATTACAGCTATAACAGCTCAAATTAATGTCAACATGTCAGGACATATGTCTAATTTCAGCTTGGAGACTTGAAGATTGGAATCCTCATTACAGGCACCATCAGCTGTTTCCAAACAGCCTTCAGGTCTGGAGAGATTCATTTGAAATGAGGAACATCAAGGCAGACCTCACAGAGCTGTTCAGATGGTGCATTAATTCCAGTCACTTGGCTACATCTATGATTATCATCACTGTGGATTCAATCATCCCCTCAAACTTGCTGCTGGTGCAGTTTCAGAGGCCTTGCCACACATCCTTCTTCTCCATGGGAGACAGCAAGGGAAAACATTGGCTGTGACCTTCAGGTGGGATTGATGGGGACAAGGACCTCGGCTAAATGAAGCGGGACACCGGCCCTGCCTGGCCCAGACGTGCACGAGCTGTTACAAATCGGTGCCCATCTCCTGCTCTGGCCAGCTCAGCACAAAGGAACCTCTGATAAGGACTGAAATAAAAAGTGAGAGTATCAAACTGAAGATTGAAGTGAGAGTATCAAACCACTCAAAGCGTGTGTGCTTTGGTGAAGAGCTGGAGCACTCATCTGTGTGCATATTGACTCTGGGACGGAGAGGAGGGTTGAGCTTCTATTACAGCACTGTTCAGGAACTTGTCACTGTTGAAACCCTTTGCATTGGTTGCTATATAAATGCAAGGCAGACAGACCTTTTCACAGATTTCCTGCCATTTAGCTCCGGATGACACAAAGGAAGGGAACAAACAGGAAGGGAGATGGATAGGAGCGATGTGAGATCACAGAGCTGTGCGTACCCTAAGCATATGCACGACCTGATTCTTCAGACAGCATGCTTATAATCACTGCCTAATCTTTCCTCTTCTGTCTGTTCTGAATTTTACAGGTATTTTTAGCCAATTTCTCCCTCTTGATATGCAATCTCCAAAACAGAAAAGAAAAAAAAAAATCACACTTGTCCCCTTATCCCATTGTATCTCACTACTTTCAGAGGAATCCTTGGTTTTTTCTAGGGTTATACACATTTGATGCTTCTGAATATATATTTCCAAATTTCTTACTGCTGAGTCTCTGTGTGCTCAGTCTGTTTTGTCAACTTCAGAAAACATAAAGAAAAATAATTTAAAATGACCTTTTGACACAACTGAGACATGAGTGTGGATTCCACTATGTGCAAAACTTCCGGGACTCTGTCAAAACCAATATTTGTTGTTCTCAGCAACATTTCAGTTATTCAAGGCAAACCTGAGAAATGCTGACAAGTGCAAAAATCTCAGTTGAAACTTCACTTGAAACTTCTCACAGTGAAGGAAAGCCTCTGTACAAATTCCAGAATAAAAAACATCAAGAGTCCTTCTGAACTCATACTAGAGGAAAGAATAATATCCTGTGTGTTAGGAAAAAAGGGAATATCTAAAGCCTTCATCTGGCCCATTAATCATACTGGAAAACTGCTTAGTTATGGGCATGGAGTTTGAAATCCCAGAATGGGCATGGAATAAGAAATCCCAGTTATGGGCATGGAATAAGAAATCCCAGAATTACAGAATCATGGAATGGCTTGGGTTGGAAGGAACCTTGAAGTTCATCTCATTTCACCCCCTGCCATGGGCAGGGACACCTTCCACTAGACCAGGCTGCTCCAAGCCCCGTCCAACCTGGCCTTGGACACTTCCAGAGATGGGGCAGCCACAGCTTCTCTGGGCAATCTGTTCCCCACCAGAACAGGGAAACCACCAGGAGCAGCCCCGAGCACTGCAGTGTGTGCACACATCTGTGCACATCTGTATGCAAGAAATTTCCAATCCACCTGAGTCTTAATTTTCTCTGTCAGATTGATTGGATTATTTGGCTCAAGCTCTGCATTCCTGGCTGGTGCTGTTTGCCCACTGGTCAGTCCATTGCCCAGGGGAATGTTCCCAGCCCAAACAAGCAGATTGAGCTGCATTCCATGCACTTGCTTTGGCGATGCTTGGAGCAGGCTGAGGAGATTTAATTGGGTTTTAAAGAGAAATTACCCAGAATATCTGGCTTGAAAAACATTTCCTGAAGCAGCTCCAAAGGTTTCTTAAGAGCATGTCAAGCCATCAGAGACAAATTAATGGGTAAGTTTCATGTGAGATGGTCAAAGTACATGATAAATGCAATTAATAAGGCTCTAGATTAGATTTTGACATTCAATCTTGCACAGTAGATAGAGTGGGAAACTATTCTTCTGTGCCAGGAGAGGACCAGCAAACAAGGGGCAGCCATGCTGCTTTCCTTCTCTTTGCTCTGGAGCTATCTCCAGGAGGAGCACAGCCTTTCCCTGGACATGCTGTCTTCTCTTGCCTCTGCCTTGCCCCAGTGCAGCTCCCTTGGCAGTGGCGTGGGAGGAAACTGCAGCCCAGCCTCCTCCTGCTCTTCTCCAGGCCTTTCCCACTTTCCCAGCAAGTTCTCCACAGCCAGAGGAAGCAAAATATTATGGGGAAATACCTGTTCTTCCCATCCACAGTCTGGACCAAGTAGTCCAAAACTGGAATCACTCAGAAGTTTTTCCCTTCCTCTCAGACTTTTTTCTCATGTCCTATTTTCCTTCACAGATACTAATGAAACCAATAGGAATAATTTCAACTGAACATGAGCTATTATATTTACTACCATCAGCAAATACTCCTCAGGTGAAAAGTAGGCTGAGGAGGAGAAGTAGCTGGGGCAGTAAAAGTTGGCTGGAGGTAGAAAAATGGAGCAACTGCCCAATTTTATGTTTTATGCAAGGTAAGCAGGAGTTCTGCATGTGTTGTACATGATCAGGGTAAAAAGTCTTGTGCTGGATGTAAACCTGCCCTGAACACTTCAGCTGTGCACAGGTGCAGCATTTCCCTTCAAAATATTGCCCAGTGTGGATAGAAATATTTCTGCTAGCAAGAATTTCTCTTGCTTCTCTCCAGTCCCGTGAGATATTTTTCTCTCTCACTGAAGATATCAGCAGAGTTCTATAAGCTATGATCACCTGCAACCTTGCCAAGCTTTGTTTATGGTAGAGTAGGAAAATATTTTGACAATGGATGTTTTAGGATTTTAGCCAATCACCCCAAGGGGTGGCTGATCCGTTGACCAATTAGACTATGAAGAAAGAAGTCTATAAAAGAGTTGTAAAATAATTAAATAAAGGAATCTTGCTGCACAATGCCTGCCTGCTGGATCTCTCTTCTCCTCCCTTACCACTGCGGGATACAGCCCAGACTTGGCAAGGGACTGGAGGAAAGGCATCAGCAGGTTCCTCATCAGGGGAATTCACAGACTGAACTCCTCGAGCTGACTCTGGCAGAATCGGTGCCTGATGGAGAAGCGTGGACAGTTCTCACACAGACTAGAGGCCCCTGCCTGCCCTCCATTAATATCTGAAGCATAAATACACTCCTCATGTTCCAGCATGAAACCCAGTCCTGCAAACAGCACTACAGATCTGCGTTCAAAAATGTACCAACATTTCAAAGCTACTGAAAGTCACTGTAGTGTTTTGACAGATCCCTGTAAACACTGTGGCCATTTCACGGTTACCTCAGGCTATCTTTTCATCTCCAACATGCTTCAGCCCTTTAATGTAATATTTAGACCAATGTTGTTATTAGATTTTCCCTGGATGAAAGGATCCATAAACACAAATGCCAGCTGCTAATTCTTGGTAGTACAAAATAATAGTATAAGTACATCACACAATAAGAAAAAAATTAAGCTGGTAATTTATACTTCTGAATTAGATACAGCAACAAAAGAGACAGGCAATTATATACCACAGTAAAATCCTCAGTGCACAGACTTAAGCATTCCTCAGTCTTTAGTGTTCAATTAGGGTGAAATTTACTTTCAATACAAGACATAATGCCAAGGGCTTTCACAGCCTCCATAAAAATATAGGATTTCTTCTCATCTGCTCTATGCAAAGACTTTTCTATTCTGGCAAAGATGAAGGTTTAGCTCTAAAGAACAATTTGATTTGCATTACACATTGCACTAACAGGCTGCAGCGAACAGATTTATCTGCCAGATGAATATATTCTAATAGGTCTGATGATCTGTCTTTATGGTATCATTTGATTAACAACAAATTTATTCGCTTGGCAGCTGTATTCCTTAATCAGGTATTCATTAAGCAATAGCATATAAATATGTATAAATGTCAGATTTATGGATCCGAGACTACAATAATTCCATTTAAGAAAGGTGGATTGTCTATACTTCTAATTAGTTTCCCTTTAAATAGGCTCATCAAATCTACATATTTGTACACGTCCAGGGCCTGATTTTCAGAGCTAAGAGTGCCTGTCCAATTGGGCAGAATTCCCTTCCTTTGGAGCCTCATCCAAGTCCTCTGACAAGCCCTTCCAGCCCTACTGCTCAATTATATCAGATAGCAACCACCATCTCCCTGTCTTAGCTGTTTTTATAGAGGGATCCTTTCCAAATCTGAGTAATTCACCTTTTTGCACACACACCTATTTTGCACCTGGCCAATCTCTGCTTGTCATTCCATAACCTGGCCATGCAAAAATAGGTGCTGGCAATGCATATGCACTGGCAAATAGCATAAAAAGAAATTGCTAAAGAGAGTATCTTCTATTAAATGGATCCTGGTTGTGATAATAATGAAAAATGACCATAATTACCAGGGAGAAATATTCTGTCTGTGGGATTCAACCCAGCCTCTTAAGGTAGGTTATAGACTAAGTTGATGAAAGTGCTTTTACCTTTCTTTTTTTGAGCACACTTCTTAGCAGCTGCTTTTGCACTTCATGGGAGGCTGGAAGAAAAAAAAAAGTGAATGTGAAATAATCCTCAGTTTATAAGAGATAAGTACTGTTATTTTGATATCTGTACAGGAGGTAACAGGACTGGAGCTGTCAGACCTCAGTTAAAGCAAAAAGTGAACTGGCTGTGAAGACACAGACAATTTAATGGTGTTGCTGGCCACTACTTCAGCACCCTATGAGAACCTAAGCTGAAATTTAGAGCACCTAACACTCAAAAGATCAAATTGCCTACAAAAAATATGGATACCTGCAGAGAACTGCTCCGAGTAACTATGCTAAAAACCTAATGAACGTCCTCAAAATTACCCTTTGCACTTTACTTGCTCTAAACAATTTCTGCATTTGATTTAAATTTTTCTGGAAGAAACCTGGTGGCTGGAAAGGAACATCAGCCTTATCTAAGTGCTTCCATGGAAGAGGAACCCATCGCACGGCACAGGCGCTCGGCCCCAGCTCTCTCTGTGCTGGCACGTGCCATCCCCAGCAGCTGAATGACAGCTCTTGGCTCTCCAGGAGCTCCCCAGGAAAACGTGGAAGCTGAGGGCAGGATGAGTGCAGACACAGATGTGTCGTGGCAGGGGTGGTGTTACTAATAGAGATGAGAGCTTGGGCAAGTCCTGCCTTCAGATTTCTGGCAGAAGCTCTGTTTGGGGCAGCCTGCGCCCCAGATTGTTCTCATTTGCAAGTTCTTAATAATGGCTGATTAGGTCTATTGCAAAATGAATTATTTATTGAATAGACACAAAATTAACAGACATAAGACTTTGAACAGACTACTCACTAACGTAGGATAAAACAAAAAGAACTACTAATAGATAAAAAATACAGTGCATGATAAAGGTGCCTATATTACAGCTAGCGAAGAAATAGTATAGGTTAGGATTCAGTGTAACTTACCACCAAATTGATGATGGAGTACACACAGAATTCTTTTGCTCAATTCCCAGGAAAGTAGCCACGGAATTTGCATCCAAACTCCATTGGAGAAGTCCTACAAGTTTCCAGGGTGTGTGTAGGAAGCTTCTGCCTTCATAAAAGTTTGTGTAGCTTGTATAGTTTGCAAAAGTAGTGTTTCTCAGTCAGGAATTCCAGCTTACCTCCCCACATCTTGTTCTCACGGCCAGTTGTTCATTGGGAATTCTGCCCCTGGTGCCAGAGAAGAAGTAACTCCCTAGCCAGTGACCACTTGCTAGTCAGAGGAGCTGGCCTGGATTATCTCATCAATTCATGTGGGGGGAGCATGTCTGCAGCTATCGCACCAGCTGATGGACAGAGCAGATAAGCTCTTCTGCGCTAGGGGGGATGTTCTGCCACAGGTGGATCCCTGCGAGGCACCCTTTGTTCCCCTGAGGCTGCATCATCTGCTGCCTCCAGCCCTGCACAGCAGTGGAGGTGACAGGCTGGCACAAAGCATGGCAGATTCATGCCACATGTTTTATTTTAATCACGCACCAGACACAAAACCCAGGGGAGAACAAAGATGCCTCCCCTCCTGCTCCAAGGACTTACCCAGAGCGTGTTAGACTGGCACTGTGTGTTGAGAACACTGTGTGTGCTGGAGCAGCATCTTTGTGGTCATTTTCCCCCAATCTGTCCTTTGAGCACAGCATGTCACACACCCAGTGGTTCTGTACACGGCATCTGTGCCACTGCTGAACTGGCACGGACCTGAAGCCAGTCTCCACCAGCAAAAGGAGTTGGACTCCCAGTAAGAGGTTCAGCATTCACTACGACTCCATACAGAACTGGAATGTGACTCTGGAGCCGAAGGGATTAAAGGTCCAGTGTAGATTCCCCGACTGTGTTCTCCACACATGTGACAGGGGGAGACCACTCTCTAATCCTGCTTTCACTTCTAGCTGGAATAATTTTAGTAAAAAATAGAAAATTACATTCAAGTCTGAGAGATCTGAACGACGTCTCTGCACCACTCTGGTACATCCAGCTGTGGCTCTGTTGCCCCCACGGAGAAGAAGCAAATTTTGCTGCACAGAAGTAATGTGCAAATAAATTAATAGCCAAGAATCATCCTTCATGCAGTTCCACTTGGACTGCTTTTTTTTTATTATTATCAAGTTACTGATCTATTGTCTTTGGAATATGTAAGAGGCAGAGGGAAGCTGATCCACTGCCATTTAATATACAGCACTGTTGTGTGTTGAGATGGATATGGCAGTAATAGTTCCTTGCAATATTTAAGTCTACTGAGCCCTGAAGATCTCTTCTAATATCACTTGATTTATCAAATCTGATTTGGGACTTATAGCCTATATAGAGGGAGTTCTCAAATTCCTAATCCATTTGGCAATAAGTATCTTCTCTGCTTTACTACTTCATCTTCCTTACTCACTGATCTGAAGGGTTGGAGTTTTAAACTCGTTTATCAAGGACAAAAAAAAAGGGGTTTTATGATGAGTTTTGACAATTATATATGTCCCATTCCAGGGAGTAAATAAAATATGAGTGCTATTTGCTATGCCACTTAATGCAGGCCACCAAACTGATGCCCTGTGATGGAAGATGTACAAGACTTGCTGCTGAGAATACAGGATTGGAACCACTTTGGCACTCCTCATGAAAATCAGAGCTTCCAACCTAATTTTTCCTACCCTGTGCTTTTCTGCAACAGAGAGTTTTCTGCTACAAGTGGTTTCCAGGCAAGGTAAGAGCCCCATTAGGTTCTAGTCCATGCCCTTGAGTGCACTCAATCTAACATGGTCCTGCTGCTCTGTTCTGCCTGCTTTAAACCATGCCAAGTCATGGAGCTCATTTTGCCTTCCTTGAGACACTCTTCCATCATCCACTTGCTCTTTTAAAAGCAATATTCCAAGGCTGACTTCACTTTTTCACTTGAAATGGACTGGGTTTGAGTGAGTCGACGTCTGGCCCTCTGTCTTTCACTTAATGACTTAAAAAATCCAATAAACAGAGCAAGCCAAATTACAAATATGGAATCAAGAGCACCAGGCCTTTATTTCTTGCTCAGAGGCAAGTTGTGCAACTTTAATTTAACAGAAAATGATCAGCTTTATGACTAGATGTGTTGCAAATAAACTGACAACCTTTATACAATACAATTACTTTATTTTATGTGATATTATTATTATCTGAGCCATCTGACACTCTTATGGCTCATATAAAAATTCCTATTTTAGTGCAACTCTCTGCTTAAATAGATCTTTTTGTGCTACATGAAATAACCCCTTCCTCTCACCTCAGCATTTACAGCCTCCAAAATATACAGAGCTCTATCACATCCCTTCCTCCTCAAACAGCTGGATTTAAAATCTTGATCCAAGAAAGGGTTTCCATTGATTTGAAAGGCTATTGGATCATCCCAAAAGTGTGCCTATGGGAACAATTCAGCCCCATGCTACTGGGAAGAAGGTTTTCCTTAAGCTAACTGACATTTTTGAGGGAAAAAAAAGGATGTTTCTGGATGGAGAATCACGGCAATTCAGCTATTTTGCTTCTGTTCCCTAAATAAATTCATTCAAGTGGCTGGCACGGAGCAGCACAGGCAGATATACCCATTCATTATCATCTTTCCTCGCTACATGTCACATATTTAATTCTTCTGATCCTTCCTCTCAAATCTCTCCTCAACCCTGGGATCCTGTTAGCAGCTCTTCCCCTTGTTCAGTACAAATCCCTCAAGAAAACAGGCAGGTAACTGCCATTATGTTTGACAATTACTTAAAAGCAAGAAAATGTTACCTGCTGTGTTAATTCACTCTTTGCCACTTGGCAAAGGACAGCCTTGCCCTCCCTCTCTGCCCCGCAGCCCAGGGGCTAAACACAGCCCAAGGAGACAAGGTCACCTTTCATTTGACCCGGCACAAGGTGCAAAAGTGCCCCTAATTTCCAAATTTCCAGCAGCTCCCCACAGCAGCATCCTCCAGGATGGAGCGCGGAGCTGGGTCCCTCCGCAGCCAGGATCCACGGAGAGCAGGGATGCAGATAAAGGTGCCTTTATGCTCTGGTTTCTTTCATCCTCACTCTGACAGTGAATCATTCAGAGCACGAGGGAAGGAGACAGGCAGAGGCAAACAAGTTGCATTCAATCAGCCATCCAGAGGCGGTGGCACAATCCCTGGCACAAGGATCGTGTGCACCTGCTTCGAAGGACCCACAGGGGTTTTTTCACCACTGCTGGGGACATTGCCTGTCCTACCAAGAGCACATCTCCCGAGCTGATCACCTTCCCAGCACGTGGGGAAGATGTGTGACATTTGCCATTGAACTCTTCCGCCCCAGGACTACAGGATCCCAGGATGGTTCAGCTTGGAAGGGACCTCAGTGGGTCATTTAGTCCAAGCTCCCCTCTCAGAGCACGTGGCACAGGACTGTGTCCAGAAGGTTCTGGAATATCTCCAGTGAGGGAGACTCCACACCCTCTCTGGGCAATCTCTTCCAGTGCTCACAGTAAAGAGGTTTTTCATCATATTCAGGTAGAACTTGCTGTGCAGCAGTTCCTGCCCTTTCCTCTTGTCCTATTGCTTGGCACTACCTCCACGTGCCCCATGGTCTGACCTGATGTGGGGGTTGGATGTAGAAAAGGCAGGAATTACAGATCAGATGAAAACTGTCATCTCTAAGAGATGTGGTGGGGGCTGGGGGAGGCAATGGATGGCCAAACCCCCCAACAGAGGCTCCTGCCAGGCTGGGTGGAAGAAACCTGGTTCTAGTAGAAAGGAAAAAATGGCCTCAAAAACAACGTGAGCCATCAGAATTTGGGTATCTTATCAAATAAAATGAATAAACAAATAAATAAAAGGGAAAGTGACCAAATATTTTCAGAAAGACATGATAGAAAGACATGAAGAAGAAGAACTGTGTTTACCATAACAACAAATCTTATCATTTCCTAGATCCCTGATACTCTTGCAACTCCATGTGATCCTGTAAAACATCTTGCCTGATTCAGAGAAATGATATCTCTGGCTCCAATACATGACTAAACCCTGAAGCCACCCTCAGAAGAGAGCTCTGGTTCCTGCCATCACCACTTGCCATATGGCTCTTCTTTCTTCCTCCACCTTCTCAGCCTCATTTACTATGGAAACAAGGCTCATGTGATCCCGCTGGCGTTCTCATCCCTTCACCTCACACACAGCTCCTAAGCCTGTAGCTCTGTCTTGAGCAGAACTGACAGTAGAAAGCTCAAAGACAACTGGATCCTCCCGAGTGTGGTGAGGATGGGCAGCTGGGAGTAGGGGAAGGAGGAACAGGAACACATTAATGCCCCTAGAAGTGCTCAGCAAGGGGTGAAGGGTGGCTAATGCTGCATGAGGTAGTAGTTGTGAGATCACAGAACGGTTTGGGTTAGAAGGGACCTTAAATCTCATTCCACCCACCCTGCTCCCAGCAGGGAAACTTTCCACTAGAACAGGTTGCTCAGAGCCCCAAGATAAGGGGCTTAAACATGCAAGAATTTCCTCTGTAATCTTCTCAGGCAGGAAATCCGGTCAGCCGCTGGACACACATCGGTAGAAAACAAGGCTTCAGTAATTTTTACTCCTCACAGATCTACTTATATTTTCTATTCTCCTCTTCTATTTTCTTCTCCTATTAGAACTGAAAAAGGCAGGGTCAGCCATGCAAGACTTCACTATCTCTCTGCAGCACGGCTGTGTTTGCTACTGGAAATGAAGCTAAAAGCAAAGTTTCAGTATCCCCACGTGAGCGCTGGAGAAGCTGATCAGATCACAGGCTCTGTCTGCTTCTCTACAAGTATAACTGCCAGGAAAGATCTGTCCCACAGAAGACAGAGGATGCATCTTTCCTTTGCTAATCTCTTCTTGCTCCTGTTGTGAGTGTCTCAGGTTTTTTCTTTCTTTTTTTTCCCCCAGGCATTAGAATTAGATTTCAACAGGAACAATAGCAGCAGCAGTAACATCAGCTCCCTTATCTCTACTAACTGCTCTTTTCTCCCAAATATTCCTCTTTTTTCTTTTTTTTTTTTTTTACCGCCTGAAAGTATCTAAACCTGAGTTTTCCTCAGAAATAGCTAAAGGAAAAAGGATTAAGGGATATTGTTAAAACGAAAACCTTGCTTCCTACCTAACATCTTCCATTCTTTAATTGTTTTATTCTTTTTCCTGCATCTCTAATGACAGGTTAAAAGATCCTTAAGGCTGATTGTTGCCATGGGATTAAGGAGCCTGGAGCCTACTAATTCAACTCCCAAAAGTTTGTTTAACTAGTTAGTGTGCCACACTGTGAGGGTCATGCTGACATCCTTATTTCAGCCCTCTTTTCAAAGAAAATAATTGGTCCACTCCCAACGACTGACGATTCAACTGGAGTTCACAAGTGGAATTTCTGTCTATTAGCCTGTGTCAAGAAGGTTTGCATTCTGGATCCTAAAAAATGAAAACCGAAGAGAAATGAGAACACAGAATGTCTCATGATGAGGTCAGACTTCTCCTTATTTGGGGCTCATTCAAAGTAACTTTTCAGTGCTGAAAATTGACATTATTCCTTTCCATGGGTAGTGGGGCGAGGTGGGTCTGGAATTCCATCAGCCTTTCCTTCTTCCTTACAATGCTTTCAAACCTTTTTAAACTATGACCAACTCTGAACCTATTTAACTTCTTTTCATCTTCTGAATGACTCCTTCTACCTTTTCAAGACGTGTCTTGATATGTTGGCTCGCCAATGATCTGCTGAGGAGACTTATAGGATAAATAAATTTGCTAAAAACCACCTACCTGTCTAGATTTATTCTGCTATAACAAGTGACGTAAAATGAAATTGCTTTTACGTAAAGAATAAAAATTTGAATGTGTTATACAGGGGAAATGGGCATACAAGGAATATAAAGACACCTGGAAGTACAAAATGCTGTTACTACAATCTTTTTTTTGATTTGTGCCTGCTGGGCTGGAAGTTTATTCTAGATTAGAGCTCTTGGAGAAAAGGGTTACTTGTCTGGTTTTAATGTTCTGCAATAGTTCAGCCTTTGCCGTTTCAGAAAAAGATCACAGATATCTGAAATATTTCATATGAATTGTGTACGTACCTTGTATTCAAACTGGGTAAAAAACCATTGTAATTAACTCTGCCCTTGTAAATAACTCATGAAAATGAAGTTAAACCTGTAGCTGTCGACAGATGCATAACCATGAACCAGGTAGTGCAATCATTCATTTACAAAAGTATATAAATGTCAGCCAGGAAAAGTAAGTCACTTCTGTTGGCACAATAAAGGTCATTAGAATCAAGCAGTGCTGGACTTTCTAACACTGAAAAACTTAACTGGAAAGCCCCAGTGTGGAGGGGTGAGCAGAGTCAACAACCATGGGCTGAGCTCCCAGCGCTCCCAGAGCACTCCCTGCTCCACAGGGGCTTGTTCTACAAAGGTACCAAACCATTAACCCCCAATTTAAACCAGACAACAGGCAGAATTTCAGCCAGGATCCTCCACAACAGCCTTCCCCTGTGTGATTGATGAAGTGTTGAGGAAGATGAATGCACACAGGCTCTGAGTAAAGCGAGCACCACCTTGGAGAAAGCTTTTGATAAGAAGAAATGCTCTGCTTTAAGAGCTCTCTGAAGTCAAGGCAGAGACAAAAGTTACATTAATTTCTGCTCCCTGCCTTCACTGCTTTAAACAGGAGAAAAGAGTTGAACAGAAGACTTCATACCCTTGAGACTCCATAATTTGCTTGATGAATGCTTTAAAAAGAGATGGGCTGGGAGAGAAGATCATTGAATTTAAGGAAAATGTAGTATTCACTTCACTTTTGGTATCGAGAGGCAAGGCAGATGATTCACAGATGAGAAAGGAGCTCGGCTGTAAAGGTAGGAAGCTGGAATAAAAACGAGGAAACGTTCTGTGACGAACATGGTCCTCAGTGTAGGAAAAATACTGCCTGTCTTGGGAGAAAAGAAAGAATTCCAGAATTGGTCACTAGCTACCAATTACATCAGATATTTGCAAGGCAAGGGGAAGAAATTAAGATGAATAATCTTACTCAGGACAAGGCCATGAAAACCACTTCATTTGGTGCCCTTGGATCCAGAGACTGACACAGAATTTGTGGTTCCTCCCTTTTCTTCTTGTACTAAGGTTTAGTTCCTCAAGTTCTCAGTCCATCCCCTCTCTTTCACCTGGAAATTTCTGAATTTTGTACACTAGCTCCTAGTCTAATGAAATTTTTGCCACCCGGTGTTCAGCACTGTGTTGCTGTGAGGGTAATAGACTACAGCAGCATGGAAAAAAATCTTTGCAACTCCTGTTTTGGAATTACTGCTGAACCTTTCTTTCCCCCTTCAGTTCTGTTTTTAATCAAGCCTGAAATTTTCTTCCTTTAAAGAAACCTTTAAAATCTTCTCATTTTCTCTGGATAATGCCTCTCTGAACTACATTGTTATACTCTAAGAAAAGGACTATTTTCTGTCACTTGGAAACCCACGCCTCATTTTGAACTGAAATAAACCCACTAATAAAATTAATCAGAAGCACTATTCCTCTGGAGAGAGACAGGGAAAATATGATGGGTTATAAACTGAACCACAGGTTTCCAATAACACAGCACAGTCAATACCAAGGAACGAGACCTCCACTAGCTGGGACACATCATACCTCACCAGAAGGTCGTGAAATTACTGCAGGAAAACAGCACAGATGAAGGACAGGAATAAAAATATAAAAAAAGATATGAAGGCCAGATAATAAAAAAGTTGTAAGCACATTGAAATTCCTGCAGAGGATCTGCAAGGCTTCTTAAGTCCTTGTCTATTGTTCAAGAGAGAAACTTCAGTTTTTAAAGGGGCTAAAATTGCTATTGTGTGCACATCCTTTTGGGGCATCCTGCTCACAATGCCTTGTTTCCAGGAGAATAAAGCACACAGGTATCCTGTTAGAGTTGATTATTTAACAGCAGTAAAATTCAGGCTGAAGTGCTGAGAGCACAACTAACAAGGCACCTAAATTACGGTCCCCGAACGAAAATTGGGGTATCGCTTCTGTCTGAGTCTCCTTTAGAGCTTTTCTGTAAAATAGAGATAGTTATGGCAATTTCCTAAGCGTGCCTGGGGGGTCAGGTAGTGTCAGCAAGGTATTTTAGATTTGTAAAAATTTGTAAAACACTATCTGTGCCAAAAGTTAACGTCAGGTGCCTGCAATGAAAGTGCAGGGCATGGCTAATGGAAGGAATATTAAACAAGAGACAGTAGACTTTGTTTTAAAATTTTTATGACTGAGAGATGAACTGACAGAAGATGACAGTGATGAAAAAAAGGTACTGCTCTGGAAACTGGCCAGGTTTTCTGAATCTGCTATCAACAGAAAGGTAACAGATGCAATAGTTCTGTAACAGGCCATGAGAAAACACAGCCCCTGCTTGCACTAAGACACCAACACTTGGTTAACCTCTTGCAGAACACTGAAATTACTGAATATTACTTAGCTACAGAGAGAGACCTAATTTAGGATCACAATAAACCAAAGTTCACGAGGTAACTAATGTTAGTTTCTGCTATGAATTCCACACAACTGTGGTAGATTTTATGTGTGTGTGTGCAGTTAACCAAGCCATAAACAAGTCGTGATGCTGTAACAAGCCTGACAGTGTTCGTGCTGTTGGGAACCCTTTGTAAATTTATGACACATGCCATAATAAAAAAAGGAGCAGAACTCCTGACTTCTTATTCCACAGGGTTGTTTCCTTCTGCTTTGTCTGACTGAGAAATTGGATAAACCCCAGTCCTCTGGCACTCCAGCAGCTCAGAGTCCATCCAACAAGAGGGCCACGTTCAGGATGATGTGATTTACCTCACACCACAAAAGTGTTACGAGGTCTCTCACTCAGTGTTTTCCCAGGTGAGAGGCGCTGCAGAAGTGCCAAGCACTGAGTGGTTCAGGGCTGAGTGCTGGAAGGCACTCTAAGAAATTTCCTTTTTATAAGCCAACACCTCCTTCACTTGCCAGACATAAGAAAGAAAAGGGCTCTGCTCTTTGTTTGGTGACTCTTGACACTGATGCTCCAGTGATGACTGATTCTAACTACTTATTTTAACTTTCCACTGATGGCTCCTTTATCTAGGCACCCAGACTCGTTATATCACAGCCTCCACCTCATGAGTAGCTGAATTTTCCTTCCTTCATCTTTCCATCTGCTGGCTGGTGGCCGTTTGCCGCACATTTCTTTGGTCTTTTGCTCCATGCCCCAAGTCCTGTTTTTCCTTCAATCCCCAGAGGCAGTGCAGGCAGCAATTCCCTGAATGCCACCTTTACATAGCTATGCTCTCACAACCTAAAAACTGGGCAAAGTCTTGAGGGATAAAGGTGTTTTATTATTATTTTCTATGTTAGCACAGATTTCAAGTAACTTCTTTCAAAAGCCTTGTCAAAAGCTTGAAAAAATGGACCAGACAATAAAAATAATCGGGGTTTTTTGAAAGAGTCAAGGCTAGGAAGGAGAACAGACTCAAAAGTTCAGCTTTCCTGTGGAATGGGGAAGACTGAAAAGCAAGTTGTGTAGATACATTAAAAAGGACCTGATTTACATCTAGGACAATCTTAAGAGGGTGACTATTCCCATAGTTGCACATTCAGAATGGAAATATTTGAGTAGATCTTTTAATCCTGTTTGTACTCGATGACACACAATTTAGTGATTAACAGAACAAAAAAACTATTCCAAGCTCAGGTTGGACGGGGCTTGGAGCAACCCAGTCTGGTGCAAAGTCTCTCTGGCCATGACAGGGGTTTGGAATGAGATGATCTTTAAGGTCCCTTCCAACCCAAACTATCCTGTGATTTTTACTTTTCTGTAGATTCCTTTATCTGGACACCCAGAGTGTTTTCATTACAGCCTCAACCATAATAATTTTCCTTTCTTCATCTTTCCTTCTCCTGGTTGGTGGCATCTGCTACATGTTTCTTAGGAATTTTTTTCCGTGCCCCAACTTCTCACCCCAGCTGGGCAAAAACACCCAATTGTGTCTACTTACTTCCAGACAATTCATCTCAACAAACTCAGCCTTTTTATCTGACTTCCCCTGGTACTCTCATAGTCCCTGTGGATCTGGGAGCACTAACATTCTGCTGGGATATCAGAATCTTGGGAGAGTCCTGGACTCTTCTCAGAATATTCCCCACACATCTCTTTTGATGGACAGCACAAATTCTGTTGTGTTCCTCCAAGGCCACAACCCAATTTCAAATACCAGGAGGTGTTTGCCTCCCCACAGAGCCACTCACGTTGAACTCTCTGCCATAGCAACTAAGCCAACAAATAGACAATAAACTACTTTTTTTTCTAAGCAGGATCCTGGTATTCAAACACAATGACTAAAATACTGCAGAGATTTCAGTATTGCCACTTCTGTGAGTGCATTAAAACATTTCCGTCTGGTGTATTTCTTTATAGCTGAGCTCTTGGAGGGAAAGGATTAAATTAAAGAATCCTTAAATCTTTCTTTTTCTTTTTTTTTTATCTTGGTGTTTATGAGGAAAAATGCAAAAGAATGTAAACTGCAGTTATACATAGGAGTAGCTTTTTTACTTTACAAATACTTAAGAAAGATAACAAAAGAAAACTAAGGCCTTAGTGAAATATCTGGATTGTGTTTGATGTTAGCAAGAATTCGTGTACTTTGTAACTATTCTGGTTTTTATTATTTTGTAATGTCCCAGCACATTTTGGGGATTACTTCTAATTTATTAGCACATAAACAGCCTCCTTCAGAATCATGGCCTAGGCAGAGGAGGACAACGTGGTGAGTTGGGGCTTTGGATTTCATCTTTGAAATTTTGGACAGCCGAAGTGAGGAACTCCAGGAGAGAAGGGCAGATAACGTGTGGCACAGCCCACCAACCAGAGCAAGCCTCTCAACTCAAGCATGGGAAGGTTCTGGCCAACAGTGAACAATGAAACCACGTCTTGCCTGCCATATATCAGTTTCTTGATTTGCTTGTGAAGAGCTTGTTGTTGATGTGCCTAAATAAGATGATGATCAAGAGAATGGAAAACTGCCTTCCACATGGTATTACCATCAGTGGGTTGGTGCCAGACTAACTTTCTGTCCTGTGAGGCCTTGGGCACTGGCCCAAGTCAGAGGTGACATTGCTGACAGCCTCCTAAAAGCTCTCCCCAAGAGCAGCCAGGCTTTGACTCTGACTTTAGGCCATTGTCTCCCCCTTATTCATTTTCTGCTTGGTTTTAGCGCTGCAGAAACTTTGCTGCACTGGCCAGAGCCAGAGGATCAATAAAGCAGAGGAGGAAAGAGCTGCATTCCCACCTGCGTCGTCCATCACTGGCAAACCTGGCAGCTCAGTTCTGCTGCCCGAATCCCATTTTTTCACTTGACAGAAAGCCTCTCTTGGAGACCGCTGGGGGAGAGACCTAAAACCTTATATACATTAAGGCAAGTGAATTGATACCCTGTCAGATGAAGAGAATCTCTCTTCATCTGCTGAGAGTTAATGATGATTTATTAGGCAGAACAGACAGGTCCCAGGACATATTTGCAAGGACTTGTCAATCAGAAAATATTCCTCCAGGGATTTGGACTAAGCTTATTTCATACTTTTTACTTAGAAGACATGAGAGGACAGTGAGATTCAGTTTGAAGTACTTCTCAGATAACATGAAGCTTTAGAAAGATAAAAGGCTAGATGAAAAAAGACCTCTTAAGACCTTGGTACAATCCCATGTCATCCCAGAAATGCCACTAAGGAAACATGTATAAGTGAATAGGATTTGGAGAATGGTAAAATAAACATGACAGCTTGAAGGGAAGATTCCCAATGAAAAAGAAAGTCTGAAATTAAATCAATGCCAGGCATGCAGCCTTAGACCTCAATACAGAACACATCAAAACACTTTCAAATAACTGAATCTAGGATCTCAGTGTGTAAATTTCTGACATTCACACATCAAATTCAGGGACCTGTTGATCCATCAGGGAAGGACTCTTTGCCCAAAAGGAAATGTCTTCACTTCTGCAAGCCAACTTGAAGTCAAGGGAAATAAATAAGTATTTTTAGAGTGTGGTTCTCACAGTGTTAGCACAGCAGAGAGGTGAATCACCCTGGAAAAGCATTCCCTCCTCCCTAGGGAGCCAGGGCTCACTCAGTGCAGTAAGATGCATAAGGACCTCTGAAGCTCAGGGCAGGGAATCCTCCTCGGTGACCATCCCACTATGTGTCAAAGACTGGGCCATGGGAATCTCAACAGGAGGTGGGACAAGCTTAATAAGCCTCCCTGAGGCTTAAAACTGTCTCATCTGTCCTTTAACTTCATCTCTCTCAACCCAGAGCTGTTGTTCAAAGGAGGTTGGAAGGCAGAGGAGCAGTGCCAGAGTCATCCTCCTGCAAAACAGGGTTTGAAGGAAGCAGGGGCTGTCTGAGCTGTGCTTCAGGATGTGCATGAGATACAGCACCAGAAAACTATCCCCATTCAGACTTTGAGCAGAGAGCACCTGCAGCAAGGACCTTCTCCTTGACTATGTCCAGATTCACAGTTAAGAGGCCCAACAGACCACAAGTGGACGGGAAATGCTTCCCACACCCAGTAACCTCTCTGAAAGACCAATTCTCACAGTTATTGTGACCCCTCGCTATCTCCCCAGAAGGATGGGGCAGAAGGGTGGACAGAGCAGTCTGCCTGCAGTAGCAGTGTTTACAGCTCTCAGCTAAGAGGCTCCACAGGAGAGGAAACCAGCAGATATTTAACTTGGACACAGGTTGTGCACACCTCCAGCTCTCTGACCACGGGAAGCTGCTAGTGCCCTGCTCCCTAGGGAAGCTTCTCCAGCTCTCACCTATCCCTTCCTTTGGAATGGCCTTGCAGACAGCGAGCGGGTGGCTCCTCGGGGTGTGGGAGAGCAGCATTATTCACCTTTGAAAAATCCTCATATTTTCTAATGACAACAGCCTGTGCGAAAGCAGAGCTCTGGCTGCAGCACCCCTGTTTGCTGAGATTTATAGCAGAGCAGCAGGAACCTGCTTTGGGCTGCTGCAAGGCCTCTCTCACACCGTGCTTTTAGCCTGGAAACACAGCAGAATCTGCCTTCCCTGCTTGAATTATAAATACAAGCTTTCTCTCTGTACTCCCTTAAAATGAAAATCAAGAATTTCACAGAAGTGGGCCAACATTTGCAAGCCTTTTTTCACTCTGAAAGACAGAAGAGGTGAACCTTACAATGGCAAGAGACACACACTATGGGATTTGAAGTGAAGAGAAAAAAGCAGGGTGTCCTACCAAAGGGACTTTGTGTGTGTTCTGCACTCTGCAACCATCCAAGATCTCTCTCAGCAGCAACACAAGATCCAGCTCCCACAACAGCCCAAATCATGAGAGAAAACTGCCTAACATCAATTTTATTTTCCTTGCAGGACTGAGTGTTCCTCTCATAGCCACCTCCCCAAAGAGCCCTGCAGTGACAGCAGTTGTGATCTTCCCTGCACCCATGGGGAGCTCAACCCTCCCACTGCAAACCAGAGCTCAGCACTCCCCATGATGGGAAGTTATGCCAGCCCCAGCACTGGGTTTTGGGGTCAGGTGCCAACCACCAGCTCCTCTAAAAATGAAAAGAGCTCATTCATACTCAAACCACAGTCTCAGTATGTCCACACTATGCTGCAAGGTAATTAAAAAACCTGGAAAATCAGTAAAGGATGAAAAAAGAACAGCAATTTCCTCCATGGCCTGATGGACAGATGGGTTCTGCTGTATATCTCTCTCCTCTAACTGGATTTACTTGTGCAACCTTAACATTTTTGTGTCTGCAGTAGAGATTTTCTTCTACCCTTGCTCCCTGCAGTTCCCCAGCCCATTTCTCATCGTCATTTGAGCAGAACTATACTTCCATGGAAAGTTTGTCATCACAGAAAGTAAAAGGCAGGGAGGAGAAACACCCACTGTTCAGACTAATGGCTCAGCTGATTGATGCCAGAATGCAGCATCATCTTAGTTTGGTTGCTTCAGTGTTTGCTGTCACTGGGCAGAAAGTTCCCCCACCCCAAAAAGTTGCTTAATAAATACACGCTCCTTCCAGCTTCCCATTAGCGGGCATTAAAGGGGATCTTGTGGGAGCACTTGTCCTATAATGTAAAAATATGAAAGCAATCTGTTCACATCTGTCTAATCTGTAAGCACCAAAGGTGAGCCCAAGCTCCAGGAAAACAACCCTCGTTACCCCTGAGCCACATTTGTTTGCCTGCATTGCCCATAATTAATGATTATTACCTTGCTCCTCACCACCCTGTAGGTAACAGCACCTTGTGGGGAAATCCCTAGTGAGCTCCAGCATTTTTATAGACCCCCAGGAGCTGTTTAAAGGGAAATCTATAGGGGTGAAATCTCACTCCAGCCAGTCTCTGATCCGTGGATGAGCCCAGGATGTGCAAGAGAGGGAAATGCAAGGAAGCAGCCTCGAGGGAGCAGCACAAGAGCTGGACCAGAAAGAATGACATGACCATGTATAGGTAACATCTTATGAGCCATAGAATCTGCTCCCCTATGTTAAATCTCTTCAAGGGAAGACAAATCAGTCCCTGTGATAGTATTACACCAGATAATCCTTCCAGAGGAGGACATCCACATCACCGTGCTTTAAAAGTTTACAGGACTTTCCATAAAGAAGACACTGCCATTGACCCAGATATAATAAACAGCTTCCTTCTGGCTTGGATGGATCTTTGTAATCTACACTACTTTTCACTTCATGCTTTTCTTGTTTTTGTTTTAGATTTAGTGCACATTATAAACACCTTGCAAAGGAGAAGTGTGTGAGCCCTGGGATTTAACACCTTTGGTGCTCCTGCAGCTCTGCCATAGGGACAAAGTCAGGTATTGTACAGCACATTTGCTTTTCTCTCCCTTTTTTTGTTTAAATTAAACTCTTTGTATAAATAGTCATTCTGTCTGATTATATAATCTCCCACATTTAGATCGTCTGTGTTGCAACCATGGCAACTCCCAGAGCTGAGCACATTTGGTTCAAATTTCTTTCTAAATTTGCTGATGAGGGTGAAGAAACAGCTTTGGAAACCCTTCTCAGACAACCTACATTTGTTCTTTGCTTGTGAAGCTCAGTCCAGCTTGGATTGACAGGAACCAGTGCCCTAAAAAAGTTCAGAGCAAGTGTCCATCCCCTTCCAGCTTAACTGATTGCATCTCTGGCACTAGCTATGGATAAGAGCAATATCATCAAGGAAAATAAATATCTAAGGTTTGTTTAATAAAAATTAAGCAGGAGGATTGAGCAGTGGTGGAGCAGGAGAATGACATCTCCCATGCACAGAGCAGGCAGCACCCACAGTAGCTGGGCAGGTTTCCTTGCCTTGCCTCTCCAGTGAACTTCAGCTGTCATTTGAAAACCAACACTGAAGATAAAAGGTTCCAAAATTATCTTCTAGTATGGCTAAAAAGCCATCTGAGAGTGATATTATCTGTCTGGAGTCCTGATTCTCGGTTCTAATTTTCTCACTGCAGAATGTGACTCAGTGGTTGGGTGAAGTGAAGCAGCTCAGCCACACAACTATGGAGCCTTTGGTCACACTGAAATAATTCCAGATTATAGTCTGATACTGAAAACCCACCTAAGGCTGCCAGCCCCCACCTCTTCTCATGCTCTGCAAGGAGTTTGCAAAGGGAAAGTAAATCAAGGCCCCACACTGTATGCAAAGTGAGAAAAGCAGAAGCAGATTTTTAAAAACAAGTTTTTTTAAAAAAAAAGGTGCAATTAGGTAACTTTTCTAATCAACCATTGTGATCACCTACTGTATTTTGCTATTTATATCATAATTCTTGGTATTGCCTTCAAAGGGGTGAATCAGCACAATCAGGTCTTTGTTTTCCTTATGGCATAAATACCCCAGATGAGACACGGAGTCAGATTTTGAAGTAACGTGACTGCAAATGCTCAATACTGATCACAGCTGCCAAAACGTGCCATAAGCAACAATGAAATGCAGTGATTTTGCACTTGAAGCACTTCCAAATTTACTGGGACCAAAATCCTCCTGTATTAAGTATTGGAAAAATCCTGTGGTCAAATTGGAGAATTTTTGCAAGAAGTTAAATTTTGCATATGCCATTGCCCATCTGTTCTGCAGAATTGGCTTCTTCTGCAGCAGCCCAGGCTGGTGGACACTGCCAGATATGACCTGAGAGACTGCAGATTGGTTTTAGTCTGGTTATAAAGCTGCCTCACAGTCTAGAGATTGTTATCCTTACACAAATATGACAAGACCTGTAGTCCAATTGAGGGAACCGAAAAATATTCCTTCATACTCTATTTAAATCTGCACAGCAACGAATGAAAGCAAAGGTTTCACACTTATTGCAGGCACTCTAGAGCTTGTACAGAATTTAATCTCTTGCTTCAGCTGGATATTTACAACAATGAAAGGCCCAGCCATGCACAGACAATTCATGCTACAATTACACTTACAAAAGCACGTGGCAATCAATAGCTCATGTAGACACTGATTTTGATTATACTTAATAGATGGTGCTGGTAATGACTTACTTATATCAATTAATTTCTTTCCATTTACATCTTAATCACTATACCAAAGAGTCCTAGAAACCATACAGCAAGATCCCATCTATGTTTTTGTCTTAGGTTGACATGAGCTTTGACACCATCAAGTGCTGGTTTGATGCTGCAGGCTGGAGGGAGAACGGAGATTAAATGCAATAATTAATTATGTACATTTGAAACTGAATAGGGGAAACATAGGACAAACAGGTTGCCAAGTTTATGCATTAACAGTAACTTGTTGCATTAATTTGGTTTCTCAATGATGGTTTCTAATTCCTGTTTCATTACATGAGGAGAAGGAATACGTTTAGCCAGAGCTAAATACTTTTGTGGAGATGCTGGACTCATTTTAAATGTGTCTATTCTCCTACCTGTAGACAATGGACCTCTTTGTTATCTTCTTCCTTGCCTGATAATCCCATGGAGAACTGAATAAACTCAGACATACAAGGGAATAACAGTAGCAGAATCCTCCTGGCATATTCACAACCCACCGGGACTCGGCACAAGGTGGGGAAGGCGTTTAAATAAGCAAATAAAAAGCCACCTGAGCCTCCTTTGCAGGATAATGTGGCAGGAGCTTCTCTGGGAGCCGAGTAAACAAATGAATTAATAGGAGTCGTAGCCTCTCGTTGGGTATTATTCATTCTTCTTTATTAGGTTGCTCCCTGGAAACCTGGGTAAACTTTGGCTGTGACTTTCTTTTTGATCTTCTGTGCCCAAATCGGCCGCTTTAATGTAATCCTGGAACCCTTTCAAGAAGTCTGTATTCACAGGCCACTCTGTACTTATTTCCATTTGAAAGGGCAGCTGGTGCAAATCCTGGCTGGAGCAGCTCGGTGGGGTGGCCATGGCTGATTCGAGTTTCGGCCCTGAAAAGGAAAAAAGGGAAGAGATAGGAAGGCTTGTTCAAACTGAAAATGCATTCCAGGTATCCAGGCTCGTGGGTCAGGGGGAAGAGGGAAGAGAGAACCTCCTCCATCCCCAGTGGTGCCCCCTGCCCAGTTTGCCACTGCTCCCAGGGAGACACCTTTACCTTTACCCTGGAGCTCTGCTGCTTCAAAATCAGGAAGCAAATCCTGCTGAGTTTGGGGACTTTTGCTGCTAACTTGTCTAGGATAGATTAAACAATATAAAGTCACTTTGCCCTGTTGCTGGTGGTGTTTTCTGGACATTTTTTCAAGCCTGTATCCTTCCCCCTGTACCCTGCATGCAAAGTATTCTCCAGCCACAAACTGATGGAGGGGTGTTTAAAAGAAATACTTACAATGTCTGTTCACAAGTGCTCTGGATGTAGGTCTGCAGCATTTGTTTAGCCAAGACACAGCCCTATTTTAAAAACTTTTTACATAAATAAAACCTCTCTGGTTCATTTCTACCCTTTATATTGCCTTGGATCCCCACTAGTCTGACACCTTCTCTTTTCTGGAGAAATTCAATTATAAGATAGCATTATGATGGTGCTTTTGATATTTGTGTCATTTCTTTCACTTTTTCTTACTACACACACCCTTTGCTCTTGCACGAGCAATGCCTTCATAGGGCAGGGCTCTGTGAATGAGATGCCTCATCCAGCACATTGTCACCTGGTATATGAGGTAAATAAGCAAGTAACAAGCATAAGTGTGAGTGTCCAGACCTAATGCAGTCTTTTGGCAAAATCTGTATTTTTCTGTGCACGTGTCAGAGCAATCTCATGTTTAGCTGCAGAAAAACACGCTCGTTGGTGTCCCTGGGGAAGCTGCCCTGCACTTCACTGGGAGCCAGCTCACTCCTCTCAACAGCTTCACCTGCAAAGAGCATTTCACTGTGAAATATTTCAGTGGTGCTGCTTCAGATTGCCTCAGCCACGCTGGCAAAGATTCTGGAGTGAACACAGCTCAGGAAGAGTCCAAGAGCAAACCGCTCCTTGAGGAGGCAGAGGAGAGGATGCTGCAGGGCTTGGGTGCTGAATTAGCTCAGTACCCTCACAGAGTCATCACAGCACCAAAATCCAGCTGTAAACAAATTATAAAATACAACTAAAAAAACAAACAAACAAAAAAAAAGCAGTGGCTGTTGCCATCAGGAACTGAACATTTTCTGCTGTAATCAGTGCGGTAGAGAAAATACCGGACTATTCCCAGAGTTTCTCACTCTGAGAGCAGGAACAGAAAGAACCAGTACAATTACTATGGTAATTTCCTATTTTCTAACTACACAGAGGCCATTTGGCTATCCTGGTATCATAATAGTTGGTAATTTTTGAGTTTTTAATAGCTACTATAAGGTTGGCCCAATAATGCTGCCAAAATCAGCAGGCAAAGACTGGAGCTGTTTGGACATTCACTGCTATCACGAGAGGACCTTACAAAAGGAATTAGTTTATGTAACTCATATTTCATGAAAGCAAATGAAATCTCAAATGTCCTGTAATTATAATAATTATTTCTACTTGATGTTTAATTACTCTGTCTAATGATCCAGCAGCACTGTAATGGACAGGTAAAGCTCGGATGAAATTGTCTTTCTCATGTAATTTAGTTTCTAAAGGAGGACAAAGGTTTTGGTGCTTGTGGCAGCAGCTGATTAAGTAATGTCACAATTTCCATGAATTGCAAAATGTGATTAGTTGTGGCTATCCTGCTCCTGCCAATCACTGCTCATGTCACAGAAACGTGGCTTGGGCTGTGCACTAAACTCCTGCTCCTTGAAGTATTTCTGTTGATGTTGAGTAAAGCACAGGTAAATGGTCACTGCTGTGATGGATGATTATAACGAGAGATCTGGGGAAAAAGGAACAGTCCATTAAGATCACCCAGAAACAGCGTTTAAAGCAATTTGTATGAATATGTGAAACTGATTTAAATGAAGCAAAATGCATCGTTTTGGTTTTGGATTCTTTAAAAGGTGAATGATAAATGGAGAGTGGTGGAGCTAGAAAAGGACCTTGCCACCATTTACTAGGCAGCAGGGAAAGTAGGATACAACTCTTCTGGTCTTATACACCAAGTGTTAAAAGACTCATCCAAAATTACAGAATTTTGGGTTCAAACCCTCCATTACTCCAATTTAAGGCAGCAATTTTACCCAAATAATCCTGCTTTTTATGAGAGCATCCCTGTCACGAGATTGACAAAGCCTCTGCCACAGTTCTGTGCCTCTCACCATCCATGTCTCCAGCCTGGGGGCTGGGCACTCATGTACAGAGAGTGCATTTTGCTTCAAATCAATGTTCAAATAAAGAACAGCTAAGTCAGCTTTTATCCTCCAGGCCAAACAGTCCAGTCATGGTCACAATCTCACCCTAAGACCCAGGCCAGGATAGATGATGAATTCCCTGATGCTTCCATGAAAGGAAAGCTTTGATGGTGTCTCAACACTCATGTGATTTGGTGTGGGAGCCAGGACTGGTTTTAACTGTGAAAAATCCTCATCCCAGGCAGCTCAGAATGTGCACAAGCAAGATTCCTAAACTAAAAACTGACACTGGAAAACCACAGACATTGATTTGTTGTGATCCTGATTTAAAATGAATCACAGAACCAGAGAATCCCCAAATGGTTTGGGTTGAACTGGACTTTAAAGACCACCTTGTTTCACACCCCTGCCATGGGCAGGGACACTTTCCACCATCCCAGGTTGCTCTAAGTCCTGTCCAACCTGGCCTGGAACACTTCCAGGGATGAAAGAGAAGCAAAGCACAGGAATTCTTGAGTCAGAGATCAGGAAGGTTAAGTGTCAGAGGAAGCAACAGCAAAAGTAGGGCATTGCTCAAATTTTCTCTTCTAATTCTGGGGGCAGCACTGAGGTTCAGGCTCATTAGCACGCTGTGTATGAGGCTGGTGATAATGGCAAAATGTCACATACTTCAGCCTAAGGAAAATATGAAATACGGTCTGTATGTCTATCTTTTCAAAAATCTGTCCTGAAGCCCACGGAGCTGGGGGAGGACCAAGGACCACACAGCCAACGTGAGCAGGAAAAACACCCTCCCTATGCTCCAGAACCTGAGAAGCTGTTGCTTAAGAAAAAGAAATAGACTCTGTTGAGGACCTGCTGCTCAGTTCCTCAGGCCTGGGAGGAAGCAACCTGTTTGTGCAGAATGTACCCCTGCAGCTGGCTGGCATTTTAGCAGTACAAGACTCTAATTTTAATACCATCAGAATTCTCCCAGGCTGCAGGTGAATCTAAGCTGCAGAAATGGAGCCAGGTTTCATTTTAGTTTGAAGTATCAAAACTGCTGACAATTAAACTTAATTGTATGAATAAGCTCCTTAACGGAATGCACTGCTGGGCTTTCATCCAGCCCAGGGCTGGCAGGAAAAGGGATATCTATATGCAAGGAGCCTGCCAACGTCCCACAACCTGGGAGAGCAGGGCTTTATCACCATTTAATAGAAACACACAAGGACCCTGATCTCCCTGCCTTTCCAAGAAAACTTCATTTTTCTTTTCCGTGAAGTGTTGCATTAACGGTGCTCATCCTCTACAACCTGCTTCTCCCTCGCCACATTTTCTTGAAGTTAAGTTTCTAGCAAAGCATTAAATCTTTTCATAAGGTGTAATTATTGGCTTTGGCTCTACCTGCACTAATAACAGCAATGAACACTGAACAAAAAAAGGCCCAATATAATTTTTTTTTCTGGAGATATCCTTTCTGAAATATTAATGTTTGTTCCCTCTAGGGTGGCACCTTTATTTGCTGTTTCTTATGCAACCAAGTTTGTTACTGTAGCTGCCTCTGCAACCAGAACTGCAGTGAGCAAATCTGTCCCTGGGGTCCAGGGGTCAGCTTTTTCCTATTTTATTTCTCTTTGGTATAATTTTAATTTATTTTCCCTTACTCTAACACTTATGGAGATCTAAAGGCAACTACTCCGGTTGAATAAATCTAAATACCATTACCAGTAGTCGGATATAGCCTCAGCATTGAATTCCATAACACTGTGAAGGCACCTATTTTCATTTTTTCATAAAGCAGGCTTTAGGAAGGGACAGCTGACCAACACTGTGTTGTGAAACTTGGAATTTTTGATCCATGAATCAGCAGATTTTGTCCCAATGTCTTCTCATACGCTGTGATTTTATCACATTCTTATAATTACTAACGGGACAAGTCCAAACCCCAGACCAAATGTCACAAGACTGTGCAAGATTCTTGTGTTAATCAGTGATTTGTTTCTCACTCTCATGGTGAGAAATGTCCAAAACATCTATTTCACATCTGTGAACTGCAGCAGAACTGAATCCATTTCCACTCAACAAAGAATCCCAGAGCCCTCACCCAACAAGACAAAGGTTTAGATGGGAACAGGGGATAAAATATGGTCCGTGGGGAAGTTTGAGGAGTTCAGAGAATGCTTGGATGCTGTGAGTGCTACAGAAAACATTAAATATTCCAGAAAGAAAAGCTCAATTCCAAAGAAAAAAAATCGCACAACGTTGAAAACTGAAGCCTTTAACCCAGGATTAGTCAGGAAAGAGCATAAAAATATACAAGTCCAGCCCCACCACTGTGCAGCCTTCCTGTAGTGGTGGATTTATCTTTCCTTTGCCTTGCACTAGTGTATGTGCTACCTGGAATTTCAGTGAGCTTTCAGCTTGATTTTAATGTGTTTTAGAACAAATCAAACCTGCTAAATTGATTAATGAGAATTTACAGCGTTTTAATTATGGAGTGTGGTTTTGAATGATTTAAAGTCTGATATGAGCTCAGAGCAGCCCAAGATTCGGCAAGGAAATGAGAAACATGACATTTTGAAAAGGAAACCAATTTCCCTTAACTTAAACCGTTGCTCATATAAACCAAATTATAAATATACTCTGTGACTGTAATGCTACAGAGGACAGCTTACGAAAATATGATTAGTGGTGCAATTTCCTTAGGTTTCAGATCCTTTCTTCTTTTCTTTGCTGGCTTTAATGCAGGAAAAATCAACATCCTCCCTCCTCACCCACCCATCTTTCTCAATGAAAATAAAACAACAAATCAAATTCTGCAGGAGAGCTTGGGGATATCCTGACAAAACTGCACTGTACAAAGAGAACTCAGGACAAGGGGGTACAAAAGAAAATACAGGTATATAAAGGGTCAAGAAATGGCTGTGATCCCAAGGTTATGCCTCACCTAGTGCCACAGTTCAGCTTGGACTGACATCCACAGCTTCTGAGGGAAGCAAATACAGAGAAGTGGCAACATTTTTTTGTGCTTCAAAGACCATGCCTCTATAATTTGGCAAAGGGGCATCAAATGGGGCAAGCACATGAAAGACACCAAGAGCTTCCTTTGAAATACCTTCTGGTGGGTCAGGCATATCATCAACAAAAGCAGAACCTAAAGGACCACCAAAAAAACCTATTTTGAGCTGCAGGATGCTTCAGTACATCAATATGTGGGGTGGTAGTGGGACTGCAGGGCACCTGAGGAATGGCAGCACTTCCTTAGGTCATCGGTCTACTCCAAAAGCTTTGTTGCTTTGGTGTTAGAAAACTCAGCACTGCTAAATTTCAAGTTAAAAATTAAAAAAAGAAAATCTGGTTTACCTCATCTAGCAACTGGCAATCTGATGCTGCCTCTGCCGAGAAATTGGGCTTTATTCTCGTGTAAGCAAAGGAAAAAAGAATGAGTTCATTGGCATTCTCCTTGCACAAATAACATGTGCAGCACTTCACAAAGGCAGCAGATAAAAGTAACATTATTTCATTTATCAGAAATGATGGGAAGGAAAATGCAAGGGAAGTACTTGCTTGAAAGTGTGTAGTGAGATAACTGTGTGTGAAGTATTGGTTTCTTGGAGTTTGGCAGCAATTTATTTATTACAGAACTCCCTTCTGAGTGCTACTTCCAACAAAACATGACCATCAGTGACATGGATAAGGATTTTGGAAAGCTGAGGCTTTGAAAATTCATTTGGGAGCATCTCCATTAGGGATCATTAGAACCAGTCCCTGCATGTACAAGGAAGACTCTGGACCCAACTCCTGCTGGCATAAGTATTTTGTTTTTACACAAAAATCCCTAGTGCTGAGAGCAGCAAGGAGACACAAAATATAGGGCAGCAATATCCTTTTTAAGTATTTTGGTGGTTGTTTT
This sequence comes from Corvus cornix cornix, assembly GCF_000738735.6. Taxonomy (NCBI): domain Eukaryota; kingdom Metazoa; phylum Chordata; class Aves; order Passeriformes; family Corvidae; genus Corvus; species Corvus cornix. The sequence continues at coordinate 3,114,953 of NC_046349.1, read as the reverse complement.
TTTTTTTTTTATCATCATTTCTCTTTGCTGCTTCTTTTCTCTCGTGGTGCAGTCCTGGAGAAAACAGTATAAATTCCCCAGTGCTCAGTTTCTAGTGTGTATTTAATCTGCCTTCATTCAAGTGGTAATAGATCGTTACAGGGATACCTTCACACAGGTGCCTGGTGTGTATAATACCTCTTCATTACAGCGCTGAGGGAACTGGATCCTTTTTTTTTTAAATATTAATCTCTTTAGGTTTTCACAAGCCGTGCCACACATCATAATTTTAAGGTCCCATCTGATGACTCATTCTATTACTCCCAAGCCCATGCAGAGCAAGGCAAGAGACTGTCTGGCTCTCCTGCTCTGCTGTGTGGAACCCTGTGTGGAACCGGAGCTTTGTGAGGATTCAGGGGAGGAAGCTTTGTTAAAGGCACAAAGAAGGCAGCTGAAATGGAATGAACAGTTTATCTCCATCCTTGGAAGTGTCCAAGGCCAGGTTGGACAGGGCTTGGAGCAACCTGGGATAGTGGAAGGTGTCCCTGCCCATGGCAGGAGGAGGAACTGGATCAGCTTTAAGGTCCCTTTCGACCCAAACCATTCAGAGATTCTGTGATTGTCTCAGCTCCCTCACAGCCTCTACTGGGTTCACCAGCCCTGTGGCATCCACTGCTCACTCCCAGCGCACAGATGTTGAGGTTATGACGTAAATAAGTTTGGTTTCATCCCAGGATCCCAGACCTGATCCCTTGGCACAGCTGCATCCACAGCAGTGCCCTGTGTTGGTTCTTGCCCCGTGGGCACGTTGCAGGGAGCAAAGCCAAGCTGTCCCTCCCTGGAAGCTGCAGCAGCGAGGGAGCACAAGGGATCTCTGCCCCGAGCAGCCAGGTGGTGACCAGCATCTCTCACCTCTTGCCACAGATCCCAGCCACTGGGTTTATCATGGGAATCACAGCACAGCCCAGGGAAGCCGCCGAGGCTGTCCCTGCAGCTCGCCTGCACCAAGGCAGCCCAGAGGGGATTAATGCAGTGGAGCTTGGACAGCTTTGCCACCCCATGGCCAACATCTGCCCAGCTCCTCCTGGAAGTGTCACACAGAGTTGTGTAGGACATTCAGCTG